>NC_065541.1:43813039-44131789 GCF_932294415.1 Quercus robur | reverse complement strand
ATTGCCACAGGCCCCAAACTGGATGGGAATACCTTGCACATCAAGGCCTCATTTTTGAAGTGTATGGCCATCCTCTAGTTGAAGTGGCTTACATGTTCCACAGGGTCCGTACGGCCATTGTACATGGTAAATGTTGGCTGAGTGAAGTGCCGAGGAAATTTTCCTCCTTCAATCCTGCATGTGAAAGGTGATTTGGAAATTTGGTTCAACGCCTACTCATCACGTCGTTTCCCAGACCTTTGCAGGATGGGCTTTTACCCCTGCGCCTACGGTGGTGATCTTTATCGCATAAGAAAGACTCACTAGGGGGAGTCCTCGATCTGGGCCTGTAACTGCCATCTCCTTCCCCATCAGAGGAAGAATCAGAACTTGAAGGAGTTCTCTTTTGTCGTTCGCAGCGCAGCTTCCTCCACAAATGATCAATCTCCAGCTGCATGTTTCTAGCATTTTCCTCATGAAAGATGTGGCTCCCACTTTGAGATTGGATCCTACTAGTATGGGTGGTATGCACGCTTCCCTCGCGGTCCCTCCTTTGTTTAAGATGGAGGAAATGATCTTGACGTTAGGACCCCATAGATTCCGTCTGGTTTAGACCTGAACCTACCATAATTGAACATTAAACTCACTACAACACTAGAATTTCCCACAGACGGCGCCAATCGTAAGGACTCAATTTAGTTTCCAAGCCCAAAGGATGGATGGATTTAGGCCTAAAAAGCCTAATACAATGAATTTGTAGAGAGTGAGTTGGAAAACTAGGCCCTGATGGGTTAAAACAACAATTAAAATGGATCCAGATGACAAGGAAACAAAGATAAAATGGTTTTTTCCTAAGGAAAGTCGTCCTCGGCACAGTCCGAGGAGATTAATTCTAGCATATCTTTCTTTGAATTTTGATTACAAGTTTAGTTCTTGTTGCTACAGTGTTTTTCTCTCAAATCTCCGATCCCCCCTTCCTAAGGGACTCCCTTCTATTTTATACTATCTTCTTTCTTTCATCTCCACTCTCCACGTGTGGATTGGATTGCTGGTGTTGATCCTTGTCCCATTAGCCTCTTCCTGAAGTCTTTGGGAGTAGCTGTAAGGCTAAAAATTACTGTTCAGGTATCACTTCCTCATTAATGTGGCCAAAGAGTTAGATATAGAGCATTCAATGCAGTGGTAGCAGCTTTTTCTTAGATATTTATAACTTTCCTTTGTCCTGTGCATCCATGATGTATATCCTTATTAATAGAATCTCCTGAAACATTACTTTTAGGCAGCAAACCGCACCTTCTGACTTCTACTTTACTCAGCCGAGGAAGCATCCCTTTTCGGATCATCTTCTCAGACCACCATGGCCAAATACCTTTCTTTATTCACTAATGCCGACTTCCATAACAACGTTTACCCGTTCTCGGACTACTAGATGTCCTTGGATTGGGCCTATCACCCCTATAGTAACACCTACCTACCCTAGCAATAAATAATGACAACTGTAATTTCAAAATTTGAAAACTCTTAGAATGAAATTGTAAAGGCTCATATATTTGCGGTTTTTTTGTCAATAACTCGATATATTGAAATTCATCTTTTATTAAATTTAATTTAATTTAAGTTTTTTAATGACCCCCTAAAAGAATTCCTAGATCCATTGAGATTACAATTATGTTGTATTGCCTCCTTTCACATTATTGTGGGTTCCATCAATTGAATTCATGGTAATTCAACCAAAAAAAAAAAAAAAATTTAATTTATGTTAGGATCTAACATTCATATGAAATGAGAGAATACCATGTAACTAAGATCTAGGAGTATCCAAAAGTATTCTCTATACTGTGTATACTTGAGATCCAATTCCAACTCATTATAGCTTCATAATCTTTTATAGGGGTGTGCATGGGTTGAGTTAAGGGATTTTTTTAATCCAATCCACTATATTTAGGTTGAAACAAACTCAATCCAACCCAATCTATCATAGAGTTCAACCCAATCCACGTGGATCGGATTGGACATTTAAAATAACAACATATTTACTAATTAAACCTGAGCAGAGCACCAAACTAACACAAACTATATGATTAGTGCATCAAACTAACACAAATAAAAGAAAATTTATATCTTATAATTATGTTGGTATTTCATCAAACCAAAAGAGTAAATAATAAAATCATATAATATATATTTTAAATAAATATCAAATATAGGTAGGTCAGGTTAGGTTAGGCGAATTTGTAAATTTGCTAACCCGCATTCAACCCAACTCACTATAAAATAAAATTTGGCAACCCAACCCAACCCACCAACTCCTAAATATCGACCCAACTAGTGGGTTGGGTTGGATTGGATTGGTTTTAGCGGATTAGTGGGTTAGCTGCACACCCTACTTTTTGACTTACTATACTGATGTATGTGTATACTCCTTTGACTAGAATTTTTGGCTATAAGATAGTTTCAGTAACCCTGTCCATGAGTATAATATAGCTATGATCTGGATTATGTCATATAGAGGGGGTTGTGCAAATTCATAATGTGATTATGTTGATGATAATTTTGATAGTAGAGATATATTTCATTGACCCAAACCTTGAAGATAATAATGTGACCATATCTAATGGAGCAATACACAAGACACGCAATTTTAGATTATCAAACTTGTGATATGTTTATTAAGTATAATTTATCTCTTGAGTGTCATTTCCATTATATAAAACAAGATCTTGCTCTCTTTTGACTTGTCTCTGATTTCTACGCTATTACCCAGTGAGTCTTTTGACATTTTTGAACTCATTGTGAAACCAATAATATTTTTCTCACCTCTACTATTCTATTTACACTTTGTTTCAATACGAATCTTATAGTTCTATTTTTACCTCTAGATGTTAGAGCGCGATTTATCACTTACAATGTTTATTTAGCGCCTTATTTGTCGTTTCAATATTTTTTGTAGATTAGCTGATTGTGTTTACAGTTTTACAAGATCATTAAGGACGCGATGTTTTGAGCTTCAAGTGGACTATCATTGAAATCTTGAGTGCATTGTTAGTTTCAGAGATTTTCTTTTTGTATTTGAAATTCAATCTTTTTTTTCTTTTTTTTGGGAGTTTACTCTATCATGAGTTATTTGAAATTTTTATCTATGTTTTATCATTAGAAGTTGGATTATAATGTTATTTTGGAGTTTATGAATATTAAATCTTATTTTTCTAACGGTAAGCTTAGCCTGACATGTGAGACAATGAGAATATTTTGATTTTAAGACGCACAATGTTATGGCATTACATATTTAATGCCTTTAAATCTAGAACATGTATAATATCTATGGATTGCTCATACACTAGAGTAGTGCCTATGGCTTGCTCATGACTCATGAGGCTCGACGAGAAGGAGAACTAATGGGTATGGAGTTTAGTTAACATCATCTGGCCAGGTAATGAAGAACACATCCATTCGGCTTGATAACTAGTATTCTTAAAGGACCTCTGAGTTTTTGACAATGGTTTGAGAACTTTTGTCTCATGATTTTGTTCTATATAATGCTAATGTCTTTAAGCTCAATGATTGGTTGTGTCCAGCAAGTTACAATGATTTTATATATTTATTGCAAACAATGTTGGTTCCTTCTAAGCACATCCTAATTTATTTAATTTATTTGTTTTTATGCTACTTAATATCCTTAAAGTAATTCACCAAAAAAGAGTAGAGGCGGTTAATCCTCTCAAAATGAAAAAAAAAAAAAAACAAAAAAACAAAAAAAAAAAAGAAGAAGAAGAAGAGAAATACCGGGCCATGAAACACAAATCAATAAGAAAGAATAAGAAATACCAGGCCCAAGATCCTTCTGGCCTCACAACCTCTGGTCCAGTGACATAGAAAAGGGCCAATGTGTCTGTCACAATGCATGACTAGGATGCCTATAATGTTGCTGATAAATAGTATGGATGTTCCATGCAACAAGACTTAGACCCTCAAATCAACTGCAAATCGACTTGTTTCATAGAGTGAACATTGGGTGTCTTCCTACTAAAGCTAATCTTCATGATCATCAATCATCATATTCTCCTTGATGATTTTTATTTTTTATTTTTATAATCAGAATGTTGCGTACATTTTCAATAAGTTTGAAAGGAAGTATTTTACAACTAATAATCCTCGTCTGAGCCCATGTTTTCTCGGGCCCAAATGGATGCCTTCCTTTCTTAGGTCACCATTGTTTTTGTTCAAAATGCAAAAGCTATTACACGAACATAGCAATTTAGGCCTATCAACAATCCGGGCTCATATTAGACAAGATTTTTTTAATCCAAATTCATTTTTAGGTAAATTAAATTTTTAGTCTTTAGCATTTTCACCGTGTCAATTCGATCCCTAACATTTCAAATATGTCATTTCAATCCTCAACCTTTTGGTATTGTGTTTGTGTCAAAATTTTAAAATAGTTTCTATCGTTAAGTGATTGATGAAAAATACTGATACTATGAGGCTTTTATATATATATAAATTAAATAAAATACCCAAAAAGAAGGTAGGCGACATGTCTAAAGGTGGTGGTCACTCGAGAGTAGAGCTTGAAGGTCACTAATAGTTTTAATTTTTTTATAAGAAAAATTAAGGTCACATGGCAGCCCATGTGGCATTACACATGGTATAAAAATAATATTTTAATATCTTAATTAACCACATTAGTATCTTCTATTTGTCACTTAACGGTTTTGACTCAATATCAAAATGTTAGGAACTAAAGTGACACATTTGATATGTATGGACCAAATTGACACAGAGAATAAAGGATAAATACCAAAAATATAATTTACCCTAATATGGCAAAATTAGCATTGTTGGGATTGCGTGTCCGCTGATTTGGAGTCAACCTTAGCATGCACCCTCATCCTTAGGTTAATAAGCGAATACTTATGTTGAAAAAAAAAAAGGACAAGCTTAACGTGCATATCAAACAAGATTTTAATCCAAATTCAATTTTATATATAGGACTTGAATTCAAATTCGAATACCATGAACATAGAAATCGTAAT
Source organism: Quercus robur (assembly GCF_932294415.1). Taxonomy (NCBI): domain Eukaryota; kingdom Viridiplantae; phylum Streptophyta; class Magnoliopsida; order Fagales; family Fagaceae; genus Quercus; species Quercus robur. The sequence goes on along the minus strand of NC_065541.1, from coordinate 44,126,777 downwards.
TGAGTTCAGAACTTAAATCAAAATAAGAGCTTGTAAATGCCAAAAGCTTTTAATTCCTTTTTAATATTTTTTATATAAATATATTATATGATGGGATTTTAGCTTATGACATTTAGTAAATGATGATTCATATTTATCATCATCATAGAGTGGTAAGCATTTCCATATTTATAGTGATTATGCAAACACATGCATGCCTAATTGTCACTCAATTAATTGAAACCCAGTCATCATTTCTTCAAAGCGCCCAGTTATGCACCCAGAGCCCTACTAAATGCTAAGGGAAGTATGAGAAAATACTAAATGAACTAAAAGTATTTTTGTCTCTGTCAAATCTGTCACTTACAACTGATTCTTCAAGGTTGCGCTTGCTAACAGTTACCCAGCATCCCCACAGTAATATAAGAAATATAACAGAACTTCCAGCCAGTTAGCCCATCCCGACTAAAAACTAACTTTGAGCATTTTTCCTTTGTCTCAGTTAGCCCTAATCTATAGGGGAAAAAAAAAGGTTCATTAGCATTAGTCAATTTTGATTTAGTGCAGTTCACTATAACAAGTGTTGAATTCACGGATATTTTATTGAACAAATTGATTCAGATGGCAAGATTTGACATTAAAACAGCAATAGGTCAGAAGCTTCCAAGTGACCTGAGTGCCAATCATCATTTACAAGCTACATTTCTTGCATTTTAGAGCAACAATAAGGAAAGATTTTGCCTTTTGTAGCAGGAAACAGACAATTAAAACTCATACAACAATTTTTACATTCAGATTGAAAGTTAAGACAAGAACTTTTTGGTTTGGAATACAATTCTCATGACTGAAGTAAAAGGTTTGATGTAGTACATAATTGATGTCCAATAATGCAAATGTGAGCAACGTAATACCTACCGAGTGCTTAATTTAAACAATGCCAATAGAATGAGTGCAAACTTATTGAGTATGACAATAGTATTTAGAACTGAGTTGAATATGGGCAAGAAGTAATCGCCAATTATCCCCCGTCCAAGGAATTTCAATTCAAGCAAAATCAATCAAGATTATGCACAGTAATCACATACAAGAAAAGAAATGCATTTCCTAGGATAGAGTTCTTGCAAGGCACAGCACCATAGCACCATGTGTTTAGCCAAAAAAAAAGGCATAGCCCCATGTGTCCGATAATAATATCAACCGGCCAACATTTTTTTTTCTCCCCAAAAATAATCAACCAGTCAACATGAAGAAAAGTTGGTAGCTGAACATGTTGACTCTCTGTTTGTGAGTTGGCTCCAGCACGTGTAAAATAGACTAAAAGCAAAAAAAAAAAAGTGGGTCCACTTGGAGCTTGTGCGTTAATGTAAAGCCAAGATTCCCTCTCGATCTGAAATCCCTAGACTTTCCTAATCTCCTCTCTCACTTTCATTCTATTACCCATTTCAATCTCTCTCTCTAGAAAACTCCATTTCTCTCTCTAAAAATGGCAGTAGAGACATTTGTGTTTAACATCGCAGGCAAATTGCTTGGGGAATTAGCGTCCCCGGCTTTCCAAGAAGCTTGCTTGGTATGGGGTGTGGAAAGCGATCTGAGAAGACTTGAAAACACCCTATCTAACGTCAAAGCTGTGTTGTTGGATGCAGAAGACCAGCAGGTTCATAATCAGGAGCTGACCGTCTGGCTTGGGCAGCTCAGAGAAGTGTTTTATGATGCTCAAGATGTCATTGATGAGTTCGAGTGTGAAGCGCTGCGAAAGCAAGTGGTGGAAATGCAGGGGAGCACCACCAGGAAGGTACGCCGTTTCTTTTCTTCCTCTAATCCACTTGTATTCCGAACCAAGATGGCTCACAAAGTCAAAGAAATTAGAGCACGTTTAGATGAGGTTGCAGCCGATAGGGCTAAGTTTCATCTCTCTCCACGGTCGGGTGATAGGCATGTGGTGCGTGGAAGGGAGATGAGTTACTCCTTTGTCCAGCCTTCAGATGTGATAGGAAGAGACAAAGACAAAGAAAAAATTGTGGAGCATCTAATGGATCCTAGTGATGATCAATCCATCTCTGTTGTTCCTGTAGTTGGGATTGGAGGTCTTGGCAAGACTGCGTTAGCTAAACTGGTGTTTAATGATGAAAGAGTGAAAGAGCATTTTGAGTTGAAGTGTTGGGTGTGCGTGTCTGACGAATTCGTTTTAAAACAACTACTGGTTAAAATTATCAAATCAATAACTAGTGAAAATCGTAGCGATTTGGATGAAGAGCAGTTGCAAGTGCTACTTCGAAATAATTTGGAAGGCAAGAAATTCTTTCTTGTCTTGGACGACGTATGGAACGAGGACAGGGGAAAATGGATTGAGTTGAGGAATTTGTTGATGGGGGGTGACAATGGAAGTAAGATTCTTGTGACTACACGCAGCCCAACAATTGCTTCCATGATGGGCACCATGTCCCCATACAACTTGGAAGGTCTTTTGCATCAAGATTGTCTGTCCCTATTTATCAAATGGGCATTTGATGAAGGAAAAGAGAGGCAGCACACAAACCTCGTGGAAATTGGGGATGCGATTGTGAAGAAATGCAAAGGGGTTCCCTTGGTAGTGAAATCGTTAGGAAGCCTACTATATTCAAAGCTTGATGAACGTGATTGGCTATTCGTAAGAGATAATGAATTGTGGAAATTGAATAGAAAAGAAGGGGATATTTTGTCGGTCTTGCAATTGAGTTACAATCAGATGCCATCTTACTTGAAACAATGTTTTGCATTTCTTTCACTTTTTCCAAAAGATTATGAATTCGATACTTTTGATTTAATTCCATTTTGGATGGCAAATGGGCTTCTTCAATCACCAAGTGACAACAAGAGCCGGAAGATATTGGCAACCAATATATAGATGAGCTCTATTCAAGATGTTTCCTTGAAGATTATATTGATATTGGTTACGTGCGAGAATTCAAAGTACATGATCTTGCACATGACCTAGCACTATCATCAGCCCAAAGTGAGTGCTTAATTATTAATCGTCAGATTCAAAAAATCTCTAAAAAGGTTTGGCATTTGTCATATACTGACAATACTTGGCAGAATGAAAATGTTTTCAAATGTTTACAAAAATCAAAGAGTTTACGAACCATTCTTTCTCCGGTGGATGGAGTTGGACCTTCTACTAAATCCTTTGTTGATTCATGTCTCTCAAAATTTAGATACCTGCGATTTCTAGATTTAAGTGACTCAAGTTTTGAGGTGTTACCCAGCTTCATTGGTACCTTGAAGCATTTAAGGCTGTTGGATGTGAGTAGAAATTGTAGAATTCATAAACTCCCAAACTCCATTTGCAAGCTTCAAAATTTGGAAGCTTTAGGACTTGATGAATGTGAAAAACTAGAAGAAATACCAAAAGATATAAGATACCTGATCAGACTCAGAGCCTTGGCATTGACAACCAAACAGAAGTGTCTACCTGGGTGCTCTAATTCCCTGCGACTTTTGTTATTAGCTAATTGTGTCAATATAGAATCTTTGGTTGAAACGATGCAAGTCTGTACAAGCCTTCGGTTGTTGCGCATTAACAATTGTGGGGGTCTGATCTCTTTGCTTCCTACCCTAAAATTCCTAACCATGTTAGAGGCCTTGATTATTGAGAATTGTGAAAAGCTTGATCTGACTGAAATGGAAGACAATCAAGATGATTTCCCAACGAACCTTCGAGTATTAGGCTTTACTGGATTACCACAGTTGGTGGCTATGCCCGATTGGATTAAACGCTTTGCAAAATATTTACAAGTCCTTGTTATTAATAGCTGTCCTAACTTGACAGCATTGCCAGAGTGGCTGGGGAATCTTGAATCGCTTAGACGACTTGAACTTTGGGATTGCCCCAAATTGTCTTCTCTAGCGGAGGGGAAGCTTTGTCTCCCAGCTCTAAGATCTTTCCAAATTGCGAACTGTCCCGAATTAATTAGAAGATTCCAACCGAAAATCGGAGAAGATTGGCACAAGATTGCTCATGCCTCAGATATTTATCTTGACCGCAAGCGGATTAAATAAGTTGATAGTTAGGTATGGAATAATCGCTCTCCCTCTCTTTTATTTATTCTTTCTTCCAAGAGTTTAACATTTATAAAATATTATTCTATTTCTGGTGGTGTGATCATTGCAAATCAATATATACATTAATACATATAAATATGCATAATATGTCCACTGTACATTAGTTTGGTCAAAGTTGGAATTCTTGTTATGTTAATTAGATGTTGAAATTGGAAGTATTAATGGACTAATGGAGATATTATTGATTTGTTAAATTGCTTAATCTGTACAAGTGCACTTAATTGGTGGAGATACTTATAGACTATATTATAGAGTAATTATACAAGTGCTCTTTTCTATCATTTAATAAGGGTCCATTTGGTTTGGTTGGAGGGGTTGAAAAGTGGGATGATAGAAGATGGGGAAGGGATAGAAAATTGTGAGGATAGAAGAGATTTAATTTTCTTTTATATATGTTTGGTTGGTAGGATGGAAAATGAAGTTGCTATAAATTTACAATTATATCCCTATTAAATTTATTGACGCTTCAATTAATATAAAAAAGACCACGGGCCAAAAGATCCAAAACAGATGAGAAAAAAAAAAAGGTGGGGAAAAAAAAATGAGAATGTATGAAATGGATAAAAGCAAAAAGAAGAAAAAGACAAAAAATGAATTTTGTGAGTGTGTCTGATACTAATTTAAGATACTTATAGAGTATATTATTGAGTAATTATCAGTGGCGGCTCTACATGCAAGTCAGGTGCTCACAAGACCACCCTAGCTTGCAAAAAAAATGTATATATACACTTGCCAAAAAAAATATTATATGCTAAACTAATCTATTGTGACCACCTTAATAAAAATTTTGAACACCCTAACTTGAGAATTACAAAAATTTAGGTTCAACAAAAATAATAGTGCTACTACATTCACAACATTTTCACAATAATTTTACAACAAATCTAACGTAGCAAACTGTTACTGATTCTAATTTGGGCCAAATACTAATATTATTTTTTTACCCACCAATAATAGCTTTTTGCATAAAATTTATTGTAAAAATGTTGTGGACGTAGGATTGCTCCAAAATTAATTCTTAATCCCTATTTTTTTTTAAATTTAAATAAAAATAATAAATATTAGCTCAAATAACAACAAACATAAACCAAACAAAAACAAGATAAGACCAAACAATAAGCGAAAAAATTATTCAACAAAAATCCTATTATAAAACAAAAGATAAAATTTGTAGCTTGTTCAACCTATTCAATAAAAATAATTTCTAATTTCATTTTTCTTTAAAACATGGTACTAAGAAAAATATTGTGGTAATTTAAATTTCTTAGTGACCTCCCTAAAAAAAATGGCTAGAGCCGCCATTGGTAATTATACGAGTGCTCTTTTCTATCCTCTAATAAGAGTCCGTTTGGTTGGAGGGATTGAAAAGTGGGAGGATAGAAAATGAGGAAGTGATAGAAAATTGCAAGGATAGAAGAGATTGAATTTTCTTTTATATATGTTTGGTTGGAAGGATGGAAAATGAAGTTGTTATAAATTTACAATTATATTCCTGTTAAATTTATGGGCACTTCAATTAATATAAAAAAGACCACAAGCCAAAAGATCCAAAACAGATGAGGGGGAAAAAAAATGAGAATGTAAGAAATGGATAAAAGCAAAAAGAAGAAAAAGACAAAAAATGAATTGTGTGAGTGTGTGTCTGACACTAATTGTACGCATTATTTTTATTTTTATTATATTGTTATTTGTGTGCATGTACTGTATAAATATAATTTAACTTTATATAATTTAATAATTATGAAATATAGATGATTTGTTCACTGTATATGTATTTTTATCATGTTATAATAATTTTTTGTTATAAAGTTAAAGATTCAAGAAAAAAAATAGTAAAGCTAGTGATTGTTTAAGCATTTGATTGGTTAAGTAGACATTTAGTATATTATTTATGTATGGATGAGTGTGGCTGTGTAGGTCAATAATTAATACAGTGTTAGAAGGTTTTGTCATTTAATTTAAAATATTTTTATAAAAACAATGACGAATAGATAATGACAACTGCATAAAAATAAAAATATTATTTAAACTTAACAAAATAAAATAGTAACACCTACCTACACTAGCAATAGATAATGTCAATTGCGATTTCAAAATTTGAAGACTCTTGGAATGAAATTGTAAAAGTTTATATATTTGCGGTTTTTTTTTCAATAACTCGATATTCTAAAATTCATCTTTTATTAAATTTAAATTTTTTAATGACCCCCTAAAAGAATTCCTGGATCCACACATTGAGAGTACAGTTATGTTGTATTGCCTCTTTTCACATTATTGTGGGTTCCATTAATTGAATTCATGGTGATTCAACCAAAATAATAATTGTGGGGCCCAGCAAATTATGGGCCGGGCCCACTTATTCATGGGGAGCCCTAAGGCCCAAGCCGAAGAAGGTTATAGTCCAAACTCAATAACGTAAAGCACAAATTGGCCCGGAGAAGCAGCCGAGAACAGTGCAGTCCTCGGCTGACCCAAAGCTCCACCAAGAAGAGGGGCAAAAACGGTATAGGGACAAACTTGAAAGAAAATCTAAAATATCTAGGAAAGGCTGCCCTTACTACCTTCCCCATACCTAGCTCTGCACCTAACAGAGCCGTATGATTTAGCTTTATCAACCACTCCCAACGACTTTGGTCTTGGACTGACGGGACAAGTATCAGTGTTGGAAAGGTTGACTCTACACGTAGACGAAGGAAAGTGAACGCAGGCTAATATAAAAGAAAAAATAAGTAATCTGGAGAGGGGGGCGGGAAGACTGGCCAAAAAGGAAGGGCCTCCCAGTCCACCTCCAGGAGAAAGACTCCAAGGGCGAAGACACCTCAATCACATATGAGCACCACAAAAACTCACCGCTGGGTAGCCGAGGCCTAGCCTTTCGAACCCACTCTCTACAAATGATATTGTCTGGGCCCATTCACGTGCGAACCCAACACTATTGCGGTTCGTTGCGGAACGTGTCCCCACAATTGGCGCCGTCTGTGGGAAAGGTTTGCGCGTTAGCTCGAGCGGCGGTGGAGTTGAGTTTCTGTCGAACAAGGGTCTACGACGATGCCTTTATGACCGGCGATACATTGTTGTTATTCCGACACAATTTCCTACTAGGGGCTACGCCTCGTAATGCCAGTGGCATGGCAAGTCTAGGGGCTTTAAACATCAAGCTAGTTTCCCCCACCTTATTCGAGGAGCTAACCTTAAGGAAGTAGATAAATTAAGAAACAGAATACAAGTTTTGGACAGAACCAAGGCCTTGTATGGTCCTCGGACCCAAGCCTCTGGGGAAACCAACTACTTACCAAGAAAATACAAGTTTTGGACAGAATCAAGGCCTTGTATGGTCCTCGGACCCAAGCCTCTGGGGAAACCAACTACTTACAAAGAGAATACAAGTTTTGGACAGAACCAAGGCCTTGTATGGTCCTCGGACCCAAGCCTCTGGGGAAACCAACTACTTACAAAGAGAATACAAGTTTTGGACAGAACCAAGGCCTTGTATGGTCCTCGGACCCAAGCCTCTGGGGAAACCAACTACTTACCAAGAAAATACAAGTTTTGGACAGAACCAAGGCCTTATATGGTCCTCGGACCCAAGCCTCTGGGGAAACCAACTACTTACAAAGAGAATACAAGTTTTGGACAGAACCAAGGCCTTGTATGGTCCTCGGACCCAAGCCTCTGGGGAAACCAACTACTTACAAAGAGAATACAAGTTTTGGACAGAACCAAGGCCTTGTATGGTCCTCGGACCCAAGCCTCTGGGGAAACCAACTACTTACAAAGAGAATACAAGTTTTGGACAGAACCAAGGCCTTGTATGGTGCTCGGACCCAAGCCTCTGGGGAAACCAACTACTTACCAAGAAAATACAAGTTTTGGACAGAACCAAGGCCTTGTATGGTCCTCGGACCCAAGCCTCTGGGGAAACCAACTACTTATAAAGAAAATACAAGTTTTGGACAGAACCAAGATCTTGTATGGTCCTCGGACCCAAGCCTTTGGGGAAACCAACTACTTACAAAGAGAATACAAGTTTTGGACAGAACCAAGGCCTTGTATGGTCCTCGGACCCAAGCCTCTGGGGAAACCAACTACTTACAAAGAGAGTACAAGTTTTGGACAGAACCAAGGCCTTGTATGGTCCTCGGACCCAAGCCTCTGGGGAAACCAACTGCTTAAAAGGAAAAACTACGTTACGTGGACCTTAGAATCTCCCCGAGGAAAACTCTCCATTAACAATTGGGTTAATTCCTGAACTACATGGATTCTCTAGTTTGCCCTCGGATCCTCAACACCAAAGGGACCAGTACAGAATGGAGCAACGTGTTTCCAAAAGCATAATCGAAGTCATTCAATGCTCGGTCACCCCCTCGGATGAATTATTTAGAATTTGTCGTTCTCAGACAGTATTCTTGCACTTATTACAGAACGTTCAACCGTTATCTCGGTTAGTTTCCTAAGTTCAACTTACTATGAATTATTATTATTATACCTGGTAGTGTCGGTAAATTAGAATGAGTTGGATTGTGTTTCAAGGGTTCTTGCTCTAAATATCGCTGAGGAGAAACACACACATGGAGCACACCCACTCACAAAGTGGTGTTGCCAAAAGAACAGTATTCAAAACAAGTAAATAAATTTCTATTTTTACTAAAACAAAGAAATAGTACAGCATACAATGAAAAGCTGGAATCAGCTTATGTCAGAGCTCACTACATAATTGAAAAGGAAGATACAAGAGAATAAAACAAAGCCGAGGAAGCGGCACAGAGGAGAGGTTGGCTACTGCTCCAAGACCTTGTTCTTCCTCAATGCTTTTACATGCCCACAACTCAGGCAGCAAAAGAAACCCAACTTGAGCCTCACACCGCTGAAGGAAAGGTGCAGAGAGCCGGAAGTTGAGGAGCTTTCACCAAAAATTTGCCTGCGACAGGGCAGAGGCGATGATGGCGGAGAATCTTTCTTCTGACACACCAAAATTCTGGCATGAATAGAACCTGCTTCGGATTTTGACTAAAAGAGGGAGAAACACCCTTTCCCCTCTGTCGAAGCGGAATATTTTCTTGAATTTATGCTTCCTTTGCTCGTACCTCACTATTCTGAGACTCAGGAGGACACGGCGCCTCTGTGGCAGAGAGAGTTCCTTCTCCCCAACCCTCGCCTCAAACATGTTATGCTAAGGGGGGATAGCACTGGATGTGGGAGTTGTGATCTGGGAGGAAACCGAAGGATTGATGCATAGGCGAAGCAACTTTCTCTCCTATTTATTTAAAAAGATAAGGTGGTGGCATTTAATTCACGCAACGTCCCAAGGAACGCTACAGACAAAATGGCTCCGGCTCAATCTCCAACGCCACCTGCAACCATGGGATTAATGGAGTCTCGGGAAGGTGCACCTCGAACATTGGGACGCCAAAAAGTACCGCGTGACCAAAGACTACAGAAATACCTCTTAACTTGTGGGCCTAGTGAATTCGCAGCCCAGGCCCATTCTGCATGGGGGCCCAGGGACAACGGCCCACGCCGAGGAATAGCCGTTGCCGAGGACAACCTCCTGCTCGGCACCTCGCGAAATACCTAAGGAAAGGGAGAAACTGAACTACAGCCTTCAGACTCAAGCCTATGGGGAAACCAACTACCTGGATGACAAAACTAGGTTTTGGACAGAACCAAGGCGTTGCGAAGTCCTCGAACTCAAGCCTATTGGGACGCCCACTACTCGGATGGGGAAAGCCCTCGGCTCTAATACTGTAAAAAGTTAAGGCCGATAAAAGTGTTAGGATGATGGCGAGACACCCCACTATTCGGTAGCCTATGGGGGCTGTTCATTCTTGCGAGAGATATGTCTTCGGATGATTACCTCCTACACTGCATAGAGCATCCAATTCTGATCTCGGCATTGTTTTGGGTAAGTATCGTTATTCACAGATAGGCATTGCTGTGTCAAATAATTCTGTTAAAGTTATGGTGACATCTTTTTATTAGCAAGTGTTTTGGCCATAGTTGTCATTGGTTCAAATGCTATATTATTGTGCCGAGCAGCGCTTGTAAACTTGTAAAAACATAGAAATAGAACATGCGAAATAAAATAACAACAATTTTTATTAATATGAAAAATTATTACAACGTACAAAGAGGGGCTTAAATAAGCCTATACAAAAGGTAAACTGCCGAAGCAACAATACCATCCGCAATACAGATAAGTAAACAGTCAGGTGTCTTTTAAACTCGTCTTCAAAGTCTCTCCAATCTCTGCCTTAGTACTGCTCATATTGAGAGAAGAACCTTCTTTAGAAAAAGATGAAGGAGAAGGTAGAAGAAGATGAAGGAGAAGGAAGAAGAGGATGGAGGAGATGAATGAGGAAGATGGAGGAGATGAATGAAGAAGATGGAGGACATGAGTAAAAGAAGGAGGAGAAGAAGAGGGAAAAGATGAGAAGGAAGAAAGAGAGGCAAAAGGAGGCGCCAGTGAACGAAGAGAGGAAGAAGCAGGGGCACTTAGTCCCTGCCCCAGTCCTGACTCCTAACACACTGGTGCCATATTAGATATACTCATGAGAGAGCGGGTAGTACTGATGATGTGTGTCCTCGGCTCAGTCACGCCGAAAGTGTGACGTGACGAGTCCCTACTTCGGATTTTGGCTGAAAGAAAGGCGAGACAAGTCTTGAGTCTCCGCCATCCTTGCCCTGACCGAGCCATTTCGAGCTTCGTTAGAACATGGTGTTTCTGGGAGGGGAATGGTTTTTTCATTGCTTATTACTATGGTGAGTATATTTCAGGTTAGGGAATAACCAGAGAGTAAAAGTAAACTCCGGAAGGAATTTGAGGGTTTCAAATTTTGGTGGGATTAAAGGGATTCATCTGTGGGAGAAACAATTCTTGTTTCTTCTCTTTATATAGGGGACAAAGAGGAGAGTACTTAATGTGTTCAGATCTCCAAGGAAATCTACAAACATGAATACGCCCGTTTCATTCCCCCACGCCATCAAAAACCGTTAAATCTGGGAGGTCTCGTAAAGGGAAGATATTAAAGACGCGCTTCAGATAACCAAACGGCATAAACGCATCGTGCGCAAATCAAGGGGAACATCTTGTAGACCGGTACATTCCCTGGGCAGGTGAAGAGTCGTCAGCGTCAGTCAAGGGCTGAATTAAATGAGCCATAATAAAGGCTCGGTGTTACCAAAACCCCCCTCTCCAACCAGGAAGTCGGACAGCAGGGTTTTGAGGGGCTATTGTGGGGCCTAGCAATTTATGGGCCGGGCCCACTTATTCATGGGGAGCCCTAAGGCCCAAGCCGAAGAAGGTTATAGTCCAAACTCAATAACGTAAAGTACAAATTGGCCCGGAGAAGCAGCCGAGGACAGTGCAGTCCTCGGCTGACCCAAAGCTCCACCAAGAAGAGGGGCAAAAACGGTATAGGGACAAACTTGAAAGAAAATCTAAAATATCTAGGAAAGGCTGCCCTTACTACCTTCCCCATACCTAGCTCTGCACCTAACAGAGCCGTATGCTTTAGCTTTATCAACCACTCCCAACGACTTTGGTCTTGGACTGACGGGACAAGTATCAATGTTGGAAAGGTTGACCCTACACGTGGACGAAGGAAAGTGAACGCAGGCTAGTATAAAAGAAAAAATAAGTAATCTGGAGAGGGGGGCGGGAAGACTGGCCAAAAAGGAAGGGCCTCCTAGTCCACCTCCAGGAGAAAGACTCCAAGGGCGAAGACACCTCAATCACATATGAGCACCACAAAAACCCACCGCTGGGTAGTCGAGGCCTAGCCTTTCGAACCCACTCTCTACAAATGATATTGTCTGGGCCCATTCACGTGCGAACCCAACACTATTGCGGTTCGTTGCGGAACGTGTCCCCACAATAATAATAATAAATTTATGGTAGGATCTAACATTCATATGAAACGAGAGAATACCGTGTAACTAAGATCTAGGAGTATCCAAAAGTGTTCTCTATACTGTATATTCATGAGATCCAATTCCAACTCATTATAGCTTCATAATCTTTTATATGGGTGTGCATGGGTTGAGTTAAGGGATTTTTCAATCCGATCCACTATATTCGGGTTGAAAAAAACACTCAATCCAACCCAATCCATCATAGGGTTCAACCCAACCCACGTGGATTGGATTGGACATTTAAAATAACAATATATTTTCTAATTAAACCTGAGCATAGCATCAAACTAACACAAACTACATGATTAGTGCATCAAACCAACACAAATAAAAGCAAATTTATATCTTATAATTATGTTGGTATTTCATCAAACCAAAAGAGTAAATAATAAAACCATATAATATATGATAGTGTTCGAAATCAGTAAGGTAGAATGGCCTGGCTTCGGTGGGCTGTTCAAGCGGTTGATGGCCTGCAAGGAAGAGAATGCTATCAAAAGAGGAGACCGGAGAAGACCGGTCGAACCCCCTCTGATGAAGAAGTTAGATTTGTAGGAGAATAAGTTCCAAGTGTTTTGGAAATGTGTCTGAGAGAAAAGACTTACCTCTGTCGGGTCCAGACCGGTCTCTTATATAGGGAGCCAGGGGCGGTTATTTGTTCGATAACCTCCCCAGGTTTTGTGGAATCCAACAACTCCGGAGTAACCTCCCTCAACGGATATAAAATGGTAACTGCTAAATGGAGGTTAATTTATTCGAAGGGTTTGTCGAGATAGTTGAGGGTTGCTGAAAATCTAAGTGTTGAGGTTTCGTCCGTCTGGTGTAGGGTGGTTTAGTCGTCCAAGGATATTTGACGACTTCTCATGGACGAACCTCATGGACGATCTTTTCGTCCATGGGAGACTTAAACTTATGGAGTGGTGCTATTATTTAATGGACGTCTCTCCTTCTTCTGGGTTGACTCTTGGATCAATCTGCGCTGTAGGCTCTGGACGAACCCTTTGGACGAGTTGGAGATGGATTATTTTCCGCTTCTCTATCAGTTGCCCCTTTGTTCAAAGGGTCGTCCAGGACATCGTTGTGATTTTGGCTAAATTTCACTTTTTCGTACGCCACGTGTCGCGAGACTGTTGGTTGGCCAGTCCTGTCGATCTCGTTTCCCAAAAGAATCGCCACGTGTCTGTCTCTGAGTGGCGAACGTCGTTTCGTTGACCCTGTTGCTGGGGCCTATAAATAGTACATTCTCTTTCATGCCCCTCACTTTTTTCCTCATTCTCTCTTCTGCCAATTCGTCCAAGATTCTCGTCTAGCTCTCGTCCTAGTTTCATCAGGTATTTCTTCTTTTCTTTTCTTTTTTTAGGCTCTCATTTTAAGTCTTCTACATTCCAAACATGTCTTCATCGTCTAGTTTAGAGAGAGAGATAGACGACTACCTGGACGGCTCTGAGAGTGAGGGTAGTATAGGTAGTTCGTCCTGTAGTGATTCCTCAGACGAGCATTACTCGTCTGGGGTTCCTGGCATTCCTTTAGAGGAATTTCAGGAGCAACGACGTAGGGCAGCTTCTGGATCTAAGGCTAGTTCGTCCAGAGAGCCATCTAGTCCTCCTCAAGACGAGGAGGAGGACGAAGAGGATGTAATCTATAGTTGTGCCCCAGAGGTAGTATCCACCTTAGACGGCACTAAGTTAAAAACTCTTGTAGATAGATACCAAATCCCTAAAGAGCTTAACCCTCGTCTACCCCAGCCTGGTGAATGGTGTTGTTCCCCTTCCTCTGGCTTAGGGGTATATACTTCTTACCTATTAGCTGGCCTTAGGTTTCCCTTAAACTCTTTCTGCAGAGAACTCCTCCAAAGATTGGGTATTGGGCCAAACCAGCTCAACCCCAATGGCTGGAGGACGATTGTTGCCATGCAAGTATTATGGCGTGAGGCATTGGAAGGGAACCGTCCAATTACAGTGGACGAGTTCCTTTACTGCTATAAGCCCTCAGAGATCAAAAAATCTGCTGGGTTCTACCAGTTTTCGTCCAGAGGTACATATTACAGTTTAATAACGGGCCGTAGTTCGTCTGACCGGCTTTGGAAAAAGAATTTTTTATTATTTCTGGAAATTGGGCTGGGGACCCAGCTGATGTGGGTATTCCCCTCTTCCCACCTTTTACCAGCCCTCTAGGTCGTCTTCGTCCTGAGGGTATGTCTTTCTTTCCATTTTACCCTGTTTGTCCCTTAAAATTTCTTATCTGTTACTCGTCTAACCATTTATCTTGGTGATGCAGCTGTTGTTCGTCCACGCTTGGACAAGTTTTCCTTGGACCGGATAGACGTGGTTCGCACCTTTCCAGGAAGGACTTTCCACGACTTAGTTACTCTTAGTCGTCTAGCAACTTGGGGACTTGGTCCACTTCCTACGGCTGAGAACCTAAGTCACGAGGAGGTCACTCGTCGAAGTAAGTGTCGTCCATTATATTCTATTATTTCAGCTCTCTTTTCTTTTCTTTTTTTTTTAATTTTTCTGATTAATTTTTCTCGTCATAGGGATAAGCACAATGAGGGAAAACAAGGAAAAAACAGTGGCTAGCGGGGACGAGGATGTTGCTGCTCCAACTCCCAAAGTGGCTTCCGTCCAGGCTGGGAAGAGGAAGTCCAAGGGTATTTCAAGCAATGTGGACCTGGACGACCTTCCCAGTCGTCGTGGCCACAAGAAGCAAAAACCAAGTAAGACTTCCCTTCCCAAGGTTCCAAAGTTCGTACCACCAACAGTGAACTTGGACGAGCCTGTGGACGTGGAGCCCGTCCAAATAGTTCATCCTGTCCAGTCTGATCCTCCCCCTGCTCCCAAAACTTCTTACAAGCCTAGCCCGTATGAGCCCTCTGATCGTCCCTCTAATTTGGTTCTGGACGAGGGTTATGCATGGAGGACGTTCAAAGGGATCGTCACTGATCATGAAGTTAACGAATGTTACAACATGTCAGTGAAGGAGTTTGAGCGTTCTGGCATCCATGACCTTTTCAAGGTAAGTTTCTTCCTCGTCCTTGTGTGTAAACATTTAACTTTGAATGAAATGTCTAAC
Organism: Quercus robur; assembly: GCF_932294415.1. Taxonomy (NCBI): domain Eukaryota; kingdom Viridiplantae; phylum Streptophyta; class Magnoliopsida; order Fagales; family Fagaceae; genus Quercus; species Quercus robur. Next base: position 44,111,714 of record NC_065541.1, on the reverse strand, counting down.
TCCTTTTCGTCCAAATGCAGGCTATGTCAAAGTTTTATACAGCGACTTGCCAGGCCAAGGAGCTTGCTACAGAGGCCAAGACTGCCAAGGATAAGGCTAAGGAGCTAAGCCATGAGGTCTTATCCAAGAAGGGGGAGGTCATTAGGTTGACCGAGGACTTTAATCGTCTGCTGGGAAGCGAGACGAAGCTGAAGAACGATGTTGAGGAGCTCAAAGCTGACAACTTAGAGAAGGATACCCGCATCGTCCATCTAGAAGGACAAGTTGCAGAGCTTACCTCGTCCTTGGAGAAGGCACGTGAAGAAGCAATTGCTGCTTTTAAGAAGTCTGACGAGTATAAGAATCGTCTAGACAGTCATTATGCAGCTGGTTATGAAGACTTCCGTGCTGATGCCAAAGACGCGTATCCTGATTTGGACTTTAACTCGTTCAAGCTTCCTCTTGCTACAGAGAGTTCTGTGTTGTAGACGAGTTCCGAGGACGTCAACATCATGGACGATGCTAACACTGAAGTTACTCAGGACGAACCCAAGTGAAGTCTATTTCCTTAGAGAATTTGTTTTTATTTGCTTTTCATGGAAGTGCCCGTTGTTTTGGGCTTTTTACTTCTTTTTTTTTTTTTTTTTTTTAAAGCTCATGCAAGTACAATCATCTCGTCCAGGATTGTGGACGAGCTTTATATACATATTCAAAACTAAATGGGTTTTTGGACGTTGGTCGTCCACCCTTTAAATGAAAGAAATGAATAATTCTATTTTCACTTCCATTGTTGTTTGAATATATATGTTTTCAGCTTTATGTATGAACTTTTTATTATCATATCAGCAATGTGGTTCGTCCATCTAGGAATTCAGTTCACCTCGTCTTGGTCATGGGGGTGAATTTTATTACATCACCAAGATAAAGTATGTTGATTCCTTTGGCTAGATTTTCCATCATTCCGAAATTATGGACGATCATTTTGTCGTCCTGGATGATTAGACTTTTAGCGTTTCTCGTCCAAGGTAATGGATTGTTAAGCTAATTTTGAAGTCTTGGCTCGTCTGCGTTTCGGACGAATACTTTTGGGAATTCATCTCGTCTTGGGGTCTAGACGAGTATGCCCTTTTCATCTCGTCCCATGTTCTGGACGGATGAATCATGCTTTATTTTTCGCTTGGGTTTCATCTCGTCCTGTGTTCTGGACGGATGGACCTCTGTATTTGGGTTTCATCTTCGTCCTATGTTCTGGACGGATGGACCTCCGTATTTTAGCTTGGGTTTCATCTCGTCCTATGTTCTGGACGGATGAAACTTAGTTTCATTTTCAGGTTAGGTTTCACCTCGTCCCATGTTCTGGACGGATGTACCTTTTCATCTTTCCTTTGGAGAAAGGTTTATGGACGATATATCCTTGCGTCCAAGGATTTCATTCGTCCATGCTTACTTTCTTTTTGCGGATCAATCTGAATGAACATATAAGGATTCCAATAATATATTTGAAAACAATATATATATATTTGAAAACCCAAACTTATGTAATCATTCGTCCACAGGCATGGCACATGCTTATTAGCTAGTGCCTTATTGAATTTAAAAATACAAACCAATTCGTCCATGAATAGCACAAAAGTGAAAACACTAATGTACTTTCTAGGGGATTATTAAAATACTTAAAAACACTTAACAGTAGTAAAATACTTCTTCTCGTCCATACATCTCGTCCAAGGACATCGGTGAAGAGTCAGCACTTATTGATGGTACTTCCTGAGGTGCTCAACATTCCAAGGGTGTTCCAGCCTCCGCCCATCCAAAGCTTCCAAATAGTAGGATCCTTGCCTTTTGCAGTTGACAACCCTATAAGGTCCTTCCCAATTTGGGCCAAGTTTCCCGTAGGCTGGGTTTCTTGTTGCCAAGGTAACCCTCTTCAAGACGAGATCTCCAATGTTGAAACGCCTAGGCTTTACCATAGCATCATATTGTCTTGCCATGAGATTCTTGTACCTTGCTGTCCTTTGTTCTGCATCCATCCTGACCTCGTCCATAAGGTCAAGGTTAAGACGGAGCTGTTCGTCATTTTCTTCAGTTTGGTACTTTCTGACCCTGTGGCTCGTCATGTGTACTTCTGCTGGTATAACTGCCTCGCTTCCGTAGGCTAGCTTAAAAGGAGTTTCTCCTGTTGGAGTTCTCGCTGTCGTTCTATAAGCCCATAAAACACCTGGTAATTCATCCGGCCATATCCCCTTTGCCCCTTCGAGCCGAGTCTTGATGATCTTCAGCAAGGATCGGTTCGCTACTTCTGCCTGGCCATTGGCCTGTGGGTGGGAGGGTGAGGAGTAATGGTTCTTCATTCCCAGTTGTTCACAAAAATCCCTGAAGGGTGTGTTGTCAAACTGTCGTCCATTGTCAGACACTAGTACTCTAGGTACTCCGAATCTGCATACAATGTTCTTCCAGACGAAGTTCTTGACATTCTGCTGTGTAATTTTGGCTAAGGGTTCGGCTTCCACCCATTTTGTGAAGTAATCTATTCCCACCACCAGAAACTTCATTTGCCGAGTTCCAGTCGGAAAGGGCCCCAAAATATCTAGTCCCCATTGTGCGAAAGGCCAAGGGGCCATCATTGGCGTGAGATATTCTGCTGGCTGTCTGGGAATGTTGCTAAAGCGTTGGCATTGATCACAGACTTTGACATATGCTTTAGCATCAGTTTGGATGGTTGGCCAATAGAATCCACTTCGGATGACTTTATGGACGAGTGATCTGGCTCCCGAATGGTTCCCGCATGCTCCTTCGTGAACCTCCCTCAACATGTAATTCGCCTCGTCCGGAGCCAAACATCTTAAGAGAGGCTGAGAAAAACCTCTCTTATATAACACCTCGTCCATAAGCACATACTTGGCTAACTTGACCCTGAGCTTCCTAGCTTCGTCCTTCTCTTCTGGAAGCCTTCCGTCCTTTAAGTATGACACTATCGGGGTCATCCAATTTCCTTCTCCCTCTATCTGCATCAGTTCTGGAAGGTCTATGCTTGGCATGTAGTGTACATCATTCATCTCGTCCAAGGCCTCATTCGCAGATGCTTCCTTCGCCAGAGTATCTGCCTCCACATTCTCTTCTCTTGGGATTTGAACAAAATCTGCTTTTTTGAATTTCTTCACAAGGCGTACTACCTTCCTTAGATATTTCTTCATTCTGTCTTCCTTGGCTTCACATGTCCCATTGACTTGGCCTATGACCAGTTGAGAATCTCCCAGGACAAGTATTGAGTCTGCTTCTACGGACTTGGCCAATTCCAACCCCTTTAAAAGGGCTTCATACTCCGCTTCATTGTTAGTAGTCTGGTATTGCAGACGGGCCTTGTATTTCAATTTGTCCCCTTCTGGCGACTGCAAAACAACTCCTATTCCTCCAGCATATAATGTAGACGATCCATCAACATGGACGACCCATTTGTTGTTGTCATCACCTTCCCCCAGGTCTTCATAACATGGAGTGAACTCCGCAATGAAATCTGCCAAGGCTTGAGCCTTTATTGCACTTCTCGGTTGATACCGAATGTCGAATTCACTAAGTTCAACTGCCCATTGAACGAGTCGTCCTGCGGCTTCCAGCTTGTTCATTGCCTTCTTAAGCGGATGGTCCGTCATGACATTAATGATATGAACTTGGAAGTAATGTCTTAACTTCCTAGAAGCCGTTATTAGTGCGAAAGCCAATTTCTCCATGAGCGGATATCTTCCCTCTGCTCCTCTGAGTGCCCGGCTAGTGTAGTACACCGGCTTTTGTATTTTCCCTTCCTCTCTGATTAAAGCTGAACTTACGGCATGTGGGGACACCGCTAAGTATAGGTACAGTTCTTCTCCTTGCACAGATGGACTTAATAATGGGGCCGTTGTAAGATAATCTTTCAGGTCTTGGAAGGCCCTTTGGCATTCGTCCGTCCACTCAAATGCCTTCCTGAGGACTTTAAAGAAAGGTAAACACTTATTTGTGGCTTTCGAAACAAACCTGTTCAAAGCGGCAACTCGTCCTGTGAGGGATTGGACTTCCTTGATACCCTTCGGTGGCTCCATGTTCAATATAGCCTGGATCTTATCCGGATTTGCTTCAATTCCCCTTTGCGAGACCATGAACCCCAGAAACTTTCCCGACGACACTCCGAATGCACACTTGCTTGGGTTCAACTTCATCTTATATCGCCGAAGTGTTTCAAAGGTTTCCTGTAGGTCATCTAGATGGCTTCCTTCGTCTATGCTTTTCACAAGCATGTCGTCGACATAAACCTCCACATTCCGTCCTATCTGTGGACGAAACATGTGATTCACTAACCTCTGATAAGTTGCCCCTGCGTTCTTCAAGCCGAAGGGCATTACTTTGTAGCAAAACAGGCCTTGGCTGGTAATGAAGGAAGTTTTCTCCTGATCAGCTTCATCCATCTTGATTTGATTATATCCTGAGAAGGCATCCATAAAACTCAGCAACTGATGGCCGGCAGTAGAGTCCACCAATTGATCAATGCGTGGTAGAGGATAACTATCCTTGGGACATGCTTTGTTCAAGTCCGTGAAGTCTACGCACATTCTCCACTTTCCATTAGCTTTCTTCACCATCACCACATTGGCTAACCAATCCGGGTAATAGACTTCCTTGATGAACTTTGCTGTGGTCAGTTTTTGAACCTCTTCCTTGATTGCTTTGTCCCTCTCGGGAGCGAATACCCTCTTCTTCTGACGGATGGGCTTAAAAAAGGGGTATACATTCAACCGATGAGTGATCACACTTGGGTCGATTCCTGGCATGTCGTCATGACTCCATGCAAAAACGTCGATACTTTTTCTCAGGAACTGGATGAGGTCTTCTCTTGCCTTCTCCTTCATACATGTTCCAATTCTGGTAAATTTCTCTGGATCATCTTCCTGCAAGATAACATCTTCCAACACTTCCGTGGGCTCTGCAATAACTCTTCTTTCTTCGATGCTCATTGTCTGCACCTGTTCGTCCAAAGCCACCATGGCTAAGTAGCATTCTCTAGCTGCCAACTGATCTCCTTGTGCTTGTCCTATCCCGTACTCCGTAGGGAATTTGACTGATAGATGGTAGGTCGAAGTTACCGCCTTCCAACTATTAAGAGTGGGCCTTCCAATAATGGCGTTGTATGAAGATGCACAATCTACCACAAGGAAATTGACTTCCTTGGTTATCTGCTGCGGGTACGACCCTACCACAACTGGTAATGTAATGGTACCCACAGGCTGCACCTTCATTCCTCCAAATCCTATCAGTGGCGAGCATACTGGACGAAGTTGATCTCGTCCAAGCCTCATCTGTTGGAAGGCGGGGTAATACAATATGTCTGCTGAACTTCCGTTGTCAACTAACACTCTCCTGGTTGTATAATCTGCAATGAGCAGTGTAATGACGATCGCATCATCATGCGGGTGATGGATCCTCTCAGCATCTTCGTCGGTGAAGGAAATGGTTGGCTCGTCCATTGATCTCGTCCTTGGTGATCGTCCAGAGAGCTGGACGCTTTGTACCGCTTTGAGATACGTCTTCTTTGACTTGGAAGACTGCCCCGTCGAGTTCCCTCCAACGATAATCCTTATTTCTCCTAGTGGGGGCCGGGATGATTCCTCCATTTTGCCTTTCAGCTTCTCATCTGTACGATCCCTTCCAACAAAGTGCTTCAACTTTCCTTGTCTGATAAGGTTCTCTATTTGCTGTTTTAGGTCATAACACTCATCCGTGTCATGCCCATGGTCCCTGTGAAAGCGACAATATTTGTTCTTATTGCGCTTGTTGGGATCCCCTTTCATCTTCTCTGGCCATTTTAAAGCAGGATCGTCTTTGATTTGCATGAGCACCTGATTAAGTGGAGCATTCAGGGGCGTATAGTTCTGGCTTCTTCCCGAGGGACCTGTCTTCCTGCCATCTCGTTCCTTCCTATCTTCCGTCCGTCCCTTCTTTGGACGAGGGGCTTGTTCTGAGTGTCGAGTTGGGTGCGCTTCCATCCTTTCAGCTCTTTTCCTCTTCTTGGCTATGATTGCATCTTCTGCATTCATGAAGTTCTGAGCCGAATGGACGAGCTCGGCCATGGTTTGAGGCTCCTTCTCATATAACTTGTGGATAAATAAATCCGAATTAATCCCGTTGTGGAAGGCTGCCAGTAGAAGCTTGTCGTCCACCTCGTCCACACTAAGGGCTTCTCTGTTGAAGCGAGTGATGAATGACCGCAGGCTTTCGTTCTCCCCTTGTTCTATGGTCAGTAAGCTGGACGAAGAGCGCTTGTGCCTCTGTCCCCCGATGAAATTGTTAACAAACAATTTGCTTAACTCTTCAAAAGAACTTACGGAACTTGGGGGGATTTTACTGAACCAAACTCGTGCCGGGCCTTTAAGGGTAGTAGGGAAGGCTCGACACATGATTTCATCAGGGACCCCTTGAAGGTGCATTGTTGTCTTGAATGTTGCAATGTGATCGAAGGGGTCACGCGTCCCATCATATGAGTCCAGGGAAGGTAGTTTGAACTTTGATGGTAGAGGGTGGCCATTGATGGAAGCCGTAAAAGGAGAGTCAGTTCTGTGGATCAAATCCTCTATTGGATTCGTTCTCCTCATGTTCTCCTTCATCTCCTCCATGACTTTTTTCATTTGGTCCATCTCCTCTTTCAAGTGTGGCACTGTCCGTGAAGTGGTGCCTCTAAACTGACTTCCAATCTCAGTATTCTGTGTGTCACCATGGCCTTGTGTCTGCCCTGCATGTTCCTCACGTGTCTGTCTCCTGTGAGTGATCTCCATCCTTAACTCCTGGTTTTGGCGAGTCAATTCCGCCATTGCAGCCGCCATGGATTGCATATTCTGAACGGATGACGTCTGCATGACTGGTGCAGATTGGCGATCACGCTGAGGATCACTTGAAGCACCTCTACTTCCCTGACGGCCAGGGCTAGTAGCCCTCGACCTGGTCCTGACCATCCTAACTCTTTTGTCGCGGAAAAGAAAGTCGCAAAACAACCTTCGCTTCCCACAGACGGCGCCAACTGATAGTGTTCGAAATCAGTAAGGTAGAATGGCCTGGCTTCGGTGGGCTGTTCAAGCGGTTGATGGCCTGCAAGGAAGAGAATGCTATCAAAAGAGGAGACCGGAGAAGACCGGTCGAACCCCCTCCGATGAAGAAGTTAGATTTGTAGGAGAATAAGTTCCAAGTGTTTTGGAAATGTGTCTGAGAGAAAAGACTTACCTCTGTCGGGTCCAGACCGGTCTCTTATATAGGGAGCCAGGGGCGGTTATTTGTTCGATAACCTCCCCAGGTTTTGTGGAATCCAACAACTCCGGAGTAACCTCCCTCAACGGATATAAAATGGTAACTGCTAAATGGAGGTTAATTTATTCGAAGGGTTTGTCGAGATAGTTGAGGGTTACTGAAAATCTAAGTGTTGAGGTTTCGTCCGTCTGGTGTAGGGTGGTTTAGTCGTCCAAGGATATTTGACGACTTCTCATGGACGAACCTCATGGACGATCTTTTCGTCCATGGGAGACTTAAACTTATGGAGTGGTGCTATTATTTAATGGACGTCTCTCCTTCTTCTGGGTTGACTCTTGGATCAATCTGCGCTGTAGGCTCTGGACGAACCCTTTGGACGAGTTGGAGATGGATTATTTTCCGCTTCTCTATCAATATATATTTTAAATAAATATCAAATATAGGTGGGTCGGGTTGGGATAGGCAAATTTGTAACTTTGCTAATCCACATTCAACCCAACTCACTTTAAAATAAAATTTGGCAACCCAACCTAGCCTACCAACCCCTAAATATCAACCCAAACTTGTGGGTTGGGTTGGATTGGAATGGTTTTGGTGGATTGGTGGGTTAGCTGCACACCCTACTTTTTTGACTTACTATATTGATGCATGTATACTCCTTTGACTTGAATTTTTGGCTATAAGATAGTTTCAGTAACCCTGTCCATGAGTTTGATATAGCCATGATCTGGATTATGTGATGTAGTGGAGGTTGTGCTGATTCAACATAATGTGATTATGTTGATGATAATTTTGATGGTTGAGATATATTTCATTGACCCAAACCTTGAAGGTAATAATGTGACCATAACTAATGGAGCAATACACAAGACACACAATTTTAGATTATCAAACTCGTGATATGTTTATTGAGTATAATTTATCTCTTGAGTGTCATTTCCAATATATAATACACGATCTTGTTCTCTTTTGACTTGCCTCTGATTCTTACGCTATTATCCAGTGAGTCTTTTGACATTTTTGAACCCATTAAGAATAAGAAACCAATATTATTTTTCTCACCTCTACTATTCTATATACACTTTGTTTCAATACGAATCTTGTAGTTCTATTTTTACCTCTAGATGTTAGTGTGTGATTTATCACTTACAAGGTTTATTTAGCGCCTTATTTGTTGTTTCAATATTTTTGCAGATTAGCTGATTGTGTTTACAGTTTTACAAGATCATTTAGGACGTGATGTTTTGAGCTTCAGGTGGACTGTCATTGAAATCTTTAGTGCATTGTTAGTTTTGGAGATTTTCTTTTTGTATTTTGAAATTCAATCATTTGGGAGTTTACTCTATCATGAGTTATTTGAAATTTATATTTATGTTTTATCATTAGAAGTTGGATTATAATGTTATTTTGGAGTTTATGGATATTAAATCTTATTTTTCTAACGGTAAGCTTAGCCTGACATGTAAGACAATGATAATATTTTGATTTAAAGATGCACAATGTTATGGCATTACATATGCGATGCCTTTAAATCTAGAACATGCATAATATCTACGGATTGCTCATACTCTAGAGCAATGTCTATGGCTTGCTCATGACCCATGAGGGTAGAGGAGAACTAATGGGTATGGAGTATAGTTGACATCATTTGGTCAGGTAATGGAGAACACATTCCTTTGGCTTGATAACTAGTACTCTTAAAGGACCTCTGAGTTTTTGACAATGGTATGAGAACTTTTGTCTCATGATTTTGTTCTATATAATTTTAATGTCTTTAAGCTGAATGATTGCTTGTGTCAAGCAAGTTACAATGATTTTATATTTTTATTGCAAACAATGTTGGTTGCTTCTTAGCACATCCTAATTTATTTAATTAATTTTTTTTTTTATGCTACTTAACATCCTTGAAGTATTTCATCAAAAAAAGTAGAGGAGGTCAATCCCCTCAAAAGAGAGAGAGAGAGAGAGAGAGAGAGAGAGAGAGAGAGAGAGAGAGATACCAAGCCATGAAACACAAACCAATGAGAAAGAACGATAAATATCGGGCCCAAGATCCTCCTGGCTTCACATCCTCTAGTCCAATGACATACAAAAGGGCCAATGTGTCTGTCACAACTCACAAGGCATGACTAGGATGCCCTATAATGTTGCTAATAAATAGTAAGGTTGTTCCATGCAACAAGACTTAGAGTTTGTTTGGATTGAGGGAGAGAGAGAGAGAGAGGGAGAGGGAGGGGGAGTAGAGTAGAGTAGAGTAGATTTAGCACAAAATTAATTTATTTTGAACCAACACTACTCTACTCCCCTCTACTCCTCCTCCTTCCCCCATTCATCCAAACAAGCCATTAGACCCCCAAAAATCAACTGCAAATCGACTTGTTTCATAGAGTGAACATTGGGTGTCTTGCTACTAAAGCTAATCTTCATGATCATCAATCATCATATTCTCCTTGATGATTTTTATTTTTATAATTAGAATGTTGCATACATTTTCAATAAGCTTGAAAGGAACAATTCTACAACTAATAATCCTTGTTTGAGCCCATGGTTTCTCAGGCCCAATTGATGCCTTCCTTTTTAGTGGGACAAATTGAATAAGGATTCCTAGGTCGCCATTGTTTGTGTTCAGAATACAAAGCTATTACACATTTATTTGTACATGGCAATTTAGGCCTATCAACAAGACGGGTTCAATGTCCATATCAGATAAGATTTTAATCCAAATTCAATTTTAACTAAATTACATCTTTAGTCCTTAGTATTTACATTATGTGTCAATTCGATCCCGAACATTTCAAATGTTGTCATTTTAATCCCCAACCTTTTGGTATTGTGTTTGTATCAAAAATTTAAAATAGTTTCTATCGTTAAATGATGGATTAAAAATATTAACACCATAAGGCGTTTTTTTTTTTTTTTTAATAAATTTAAAATAAAATACCCAAAAGGGATGAAAGTGACATCTCTAATGGTGGTGGTCATTGGAGAGTAGCGCTTGAAGGTCACTAGCATGAGAATTGAAAGAGGGAGGGGGGGGGGGGGGGGGGGGGGATGGACAGGTCGCTTGGATTGGCAGTTTTTAATTATCAAGTTTTAATAATTTTAATTTTAAAAAATAATTATGACCACATGGCAGCCCATACAAAAATAATATTTTAATATTACAGTTAACCATATTAGCATTTTTTATTTATCACTTAACGGTTGAACCAAATTGATATAGAGTATAAAGGTAAAGTATCAAAAATATAATTTACCTTAATATGGTGAAATTAGCATGGTTGGGTTGCGTGTCTATTGGTTTGGAGTCGACCTTAGCATGCACTTTCACCCTTAGATTAATGGGTGAATATATATGTTGAAAAAATAAATAAATAAAAGTCGGGCTCAACGTGCATATTAAACAAGATTTTAATCCAAATTCACTTTTATATATAGGACCCAAATTTGAATTTGAATACGATGAATATAGAAACCGTAATTGAGTGTAGAACTTCAAATCAGATAAGAGCACGTAAATGTTGAAAACTATTAATTCCTCCTTTTTTTAATTTTTTTTAATAAATATATTATACGATGAGATTTTAACCTATGACATTTAGTATATAATGATTCATATTTATTATCATCATAGAGTGGTAAGCATTTCCAAATGGACAAAATCCATGAACCATTCTCTTAACCTTGCTGTGCTAGTCGAGGGGACTAAAACTAGTTCATTCAATAGAATGGAGGCTTTTTACGTGTTTGGGTGCTCTCAGATTTACTCTCAGCGCTGTTTAGTCAAGCGTCTAGTGTTTAGTTTACTTTCTGGGGCCTCGGCCTGACTTGGTTTTAGTTGAGGTAGTTTATTCTCCGATGTATCTATGTTATATGTGGCCCTCGTGCTCTGCACAGGATGTGAAATGGCCAATTTTGTAGTACTTTAGCCCGTTTACATCAATAATATTTCTATCAGTTATCTCAAAAAAATAAAATAAAATAAAATAAAAAGCAGCTAGTACTGTGATAAGCGTTCTTTTGTATAAGAATTTTGTCTTCATTAGTCATTTACATTGTTTTTGTGTATTGCAACTTGCAAGCATGCTATGATTTTTAGGGTTTTAGTTAAAATCATTATTTGTTATAGCCATTTAATCTATTTAATATCCAATTAAATTGTGACATTTGTTTATGAGTATTCTTATCTCTTTCACACAATACATACAAGACACAAAATTGCTTGTCGCTTGTTTTGCCCTGTTCTCACACTGTTCCAGTCGAAAGGTGCAAATGGCACACATGAAATAGCCCATAGCCACCAAAAGAAATATAGTGAGTAATACAGTATATATATCATGTCAAATCAAAGCAAAGAACTCAAAAACAAAACAAAGAAATTGTATTTGGGGCCGGCTGGCAGCCATGTGAATATACTAGAAAGTCAATGGTTAGGTGGGAACACTAGGAACCAGCTCATACTTTGAAACTGAAATCCCTTTACTTTTCCTCATTTTCTACTTTCAACCTCACACAAATTAAGAAACTCCGTTCATCTCTCTCTCTCTCTCTCTCTCTCTCCCTCTAAGATGGCTGCAGAAACATTTGTCTTTAACATCGCAGCAAAAGTGCTGGGGAAAATAGGGTCCCCGGCTTTCCAAGAAGCTTGCTTGGTATGGGGTGTTGAAAACGATCTGAACAGACTTGAAAACACCCTATCCACCATCAAAGCTGTGTTGTTGGATGCAGAAGACCAACAGGTTCATAATCAGGAGCTGACCGTCTGGCTTGGGCAGCTCAAAGAAGTGTTTTATGATGCTCAAGATGTCCTTGATGATTTCGAGTGTGAAGCGCTGCGGAGGCAAGTGGTGGAAATACAGGGGAGCACCACCAGGAAGGTACGCCGTTTCTTTTCTTCCTCTAATTCAATTGTATTCCGAACCAAGATGGCTCACAAAGTCAAAGAAATTAGAGCTCGTTTAGATGAGGTTGCAGCCGATAAGGATAAGTTTCATCTCTCTCAACGGTCGGATAATAAGCATTTGGTGCGTGGGAGGGAGATGAGCTACTCCTTTGTCCAGGCTTCAGATGTAATAGGAAGAGACCAAGACAAAGAACAAATTGTAGAATGTCTAATGCATCCTACGGATGATCAAAAGGTCTCTGTTATTTCTGTTGTTGGGATTGGAGGTGTTGGTAAAACTGCATTAGCTAAACTAGTGTTCAATGATGCAAGAGTAGTCCACCATTTTAAGTTAAAAGGTTGGATGTGTGTTTCTGATGAATTCGTTTTAAAACAGCTATTGGTAAAAATTATCAGATCAATAACTAGTGAAAATTGTAACGATTTGGAGGAAGAGCAATTGCAAATGCGCCTTCGAAATATTCTGGATGGTAAGAAATTCTTGCTCATCTTGGATGACGTTTGGAACGAGGACAGGGTGAAATGGATTGAGTTGAGGAATTTGTTGATGGGGGGTGCCAATGGAAGTAAGATCCTTGTAACTACACGCAGCCCCACAATTGCTTCCATGATGAGCACCATGTGCCCGTACAATTTGAAAGGTCTTCAACAAGAAGAGTGTATGTCTTTATTTATAAAATGGGCATTTGATGAAGGAGAAGAGAGGCAACATGCAAACCTAGTGGAAATTGGGGAAGAGATTGTGAAGAAATGCAAAGGAGTACCTTTGGCAGTGAAGTCGTTGGGAAGCTTATTATATTCAAAGCTTGATGAGCGCGATTGGCGTTTTGTTAAAGACAATGAAATCTGGAAATTGAATAGAAAAGAAGGTGATATTTTGTCAGCCTTGCAATTGAGTTACAATCAAATGCCATCTTACTTAAAACAATGTTTTGCTTATTTTTCATTTCTTTTAAAAGATTATAAGTACAATACTTTAGACTTAATTCCATTTTGGATGGCACAAGGGTTGCTTCAATCACCGGATGAAAATCAAGAGCCAGAAGATATTGGCAACCAATATGTAGATGAGCTCTTTTCAAGATGCTTTCTTGAAGATTATAGTGATGCTGGTTACTTTCGACTATTCAAAATACATGATCTTGCACATGATCTAGCTCTATCAATAGCCCAAAGTGAGTGCTTAATTATGAATTGTCAGACCCAAAACATCTCTAAAAAGGTTTGGCATTTGTCCTATTATGACAACACTTGGCAGGATGAAAATATTTTGAAATGTTTACAAAAATCAAAGAGTTTACGGACCATTTTTTCTCCGATTGAAGGGGTTGGACTCACTTCTGAATCCTTTATTGATGCGTGTCTCTCAGGATTTAAATACTTGCGAGTTCTAGATTTAAGTGACTCATGTTTTGAGGTGTTACCTAGCTCTATCGGTACCATGAAGCATTTAAGGTGGATAAATTTAAGCAAAAATGAAAAAATGAAAAAACTCCCAAACTCCATTTGCAAGCTTCAAAATCTGCAGACTTTATTACTCGATGGATGTGAAAAATTAGAAGAACTGCCAAAAGATATAAGATACATGATCAGCCTCAGATGGTTGTCAATAACAACCAAACAAAAGTCTCTACCTAGGGCCTGGAATTCTCTAAGAAATTTGGCATTATTTAATTGTGGCAATCTAGAATCTTTGTCTGAAATTTTGCAAGGTTGCACAGGCCTCCTTCGGATGTTGATTATTGACAGTTGTGGGGGTATGATTTCTTTGATTCCAACTCTAAAATTCCTTACTAGTTTAGAGGTTTTGGCCATTGAGAATTGTGAAAAACTTGATCTGACTGAAGGGGAAGACAATCAAGAAGAATTCCCAACAAGTCTTCGAGCATTAAGCTTCTCTGGATTACCACAATTAGTGGTTTTGCCTGAATGGATTAAACGGTCTGCAAAAACATTACAGTCCATATCAATCCAGAGTTGTCCCAACTTGACAACATTACCAGAGTGGCTACTGAATCTTGAAACACTTAAAAAACTTATAATTTTGAATTGCCCCAAATTGTGGCTCGAAGATCATTCAGAAGTGCCGAATGTCCCGAGTTAAGTAGAAGATGCCAACCGGAAATCGGAGAGGAATGGAACAAGTGTGCTCATGCATAAGAAATTTATCTTGACTATATGCGGATTAAATAAGCTGAGAATGAGGTATGGAGTAATCAGTTCCCTCTCTTTTAATTATTCTTCTTCTAAGAGTTTAATATTGTTCTATCTCTGTTGTGTGATCATTGGTGTTGCAAATCCATATACACATATAAATATATGCAAATTAAATACTCATTAGTCCACTTTACATTTGTTTAAAGTTGGAATTCTTGTTATGCTAATTAAATGTTGTATAATGTTGATCAAGTTGAACAATTTTTTTTTTAATAAGTTGAACTTTTTAACATTTTATCGATGTTTTCTACTCATATTTGCTACTGCATTGCAAAAATAAAGGAATATTTTTAAAACAAAATAAGATAGCTTGTGTAATTTGTGTTATATTCCCTACTACATAAATTTCAAACCACTGATTTATAATTAGATAACAGCATCTAAATCAGTATATTCCAAGACAAATATCCGAATTTGTTTTATGAGCTTCTAACTCTGGCTAAGTGTTTTTTTTTAATAAAGTAAACGAAGTTTTAAAAAGAGAAGAAATTTATACATTCTACAAGCTGTATGCATATAACTTTTTTGAAAAACCTGCGTAAATTATACTTTGGTCATTCAAAATTGAAAATCTGAATTTGGTAATTGAAATTTCAAAAGATGGACAATTTCTTCCCTTCGTGTATGAGGTAGGCTTGATTTTGGTGCCTTTAATATCGGTACATTTAATTTTGGTCCTTTATATATAGGATGGGTTTTATTCGGTGACACAGGACAGGAGTGTCCATTGTGAAGTGCGCAAGCCCAGCCCATACTGTATTGCTAGCCCAGCCAGAAGAATTATGCAACTTGGACTTGGATGCCCACTTCCAGGCCGATTACGTACACAAGATTTTGAAGTGTCATTTTAAACTTTTTAATGTCAATCTAACTTCATGTGTTTATTCTGCGTTAGTATCAGCTATCTATGTATTGGAATCGCAAGGTTTTTTTTCTTTTTATGTTTTGCAACTATTATATTTTGGAACTAGCCTGGCTTTTTATTTCTCCCATGCTTAGAGGGCTGTTCTAAGCAAATATTTATATGTGCTTTTGTAAGTGAAGAAGACAAACATTGAATAGTTTTGAATGCAATAACAAAACTTGTCTGATTTAAAAATTTTGTATCTCTTTGGTGAATTCTACTGAGTGATGAATTTATTCAAGCCTTGTATCCTTGGTAAAATTCTCTTTGGTGGTGATAATTTGTATCCTATTGAATTTCTACTTGTTGGTGAGCTTCATATCATTTTATTGCACTAGATGATGTCCCGCACAATATGTGGACTACTTTATAATTTCATTTTAATTCATTTTTATATATATTAAGACCTACATATTATACATTTTTTGTGTATAATAATATTTATGTTTGCCTACAATATTATTGAATACTTTGAAACTTGATCTTATTAATTTTGTTAGGACATATGTGATTTAATTGTTAGAAACATGTCACAACTTTATGTAATTTACTTTATGTAATTGGTTAATCCTTTGACAAAACGCACTTTACTTGTAATTGGGTAGATCTAGGATATGTTTAATACTTCAAGAAACCGTGTTTCAAAATCAAGTGTTAAAGCCATGCAAGTCTGTCCAAGATTCAAGTGTGTAAAGTGTTGTTCATTAAATCTCGACAGCTAGCTATCTATTGAGACCTGTAAAACTGTTGAAACCCGTATCTCGACAGCAACTCAACAGATAGGCATCTGTTGAGATTTATGAAAAACAGAATTTCAGTTTTGTTTTAACTCCAATCCATGATTGTATGTTTGGGCTTTCTTTTCTCACAACCCTAGACATATAAAATGATTATTTTAAGGGCCATCAAAGTGGACACAAGTTGCACAAGTGTTGAGCAAAATTTGCTATCGAAGACAAAATTTTCTCTAGTTCATCTTTCTTATGAAGAAGTTACTGTGTTTTGTACACCGTAAGGTTTTGTGACCAAGCATCTTCACGATCTTCATCGTGTGATGAACTGAAAAATTTTGCAACCAACAACCTTCTCTAATTGGTGATTGAAGTCACGTACTGGGATCCGCGTAATTGGTTAGTCACGTACTGGGATCCGCGTAATTGGTTAGTCACGTACTGAGAGTGATGTCACAGAAGCCTAAAGAAAGCACACACGATGCTCTCTTGATGGAACAAAAACTAAACAGTTAGTTCATGGTAGTAAACCTCGAATCCACAAGGGGTTTCCCTGAATCCACAAGGAGAATAAAACTGGAATCCACTAGAAGAAAATTTGGCAAAACGTCTGTATTTATTGATAATAGTCTAATTTGCCACTAATGGCTACAAAACATATAAATACTGAGAAAAACGTCTAAAAACCCTAATTCGCACTAATTATGCGATTAGGTGACAAAAATACCAAATTTTACCAAAAATGGCAAAATTGAGTTAAATGCAGAATCATAAACTACTGACCTTAAGGGGTCATTCCAAAAAAACGGAGCTTTATTCTGACTTTTAAACTAAAAGATATTAAGGAAAAACAAATATTACTATAAATAGCAAAAACATTGTTTTTAGGGCCTTAATGAAGGAATTCGACTAAACAAATATTACTATTAAGAACGCTGTTTTCCTTCAACCTGCCAAATTTCATGCAATTCCGACACTGTTACCCCGATGGCCCCTATTGGCACCCCCCTTTGATCTTACGTTGTGACTTCCTGCGCCCTTACTGCTCCAGGAAGATATGTGCTATCTGTTCTATATGTGTTGTATGTTCTACATCAGAGAGTCATGCATTACAAGGAGAGATTGTCACTATAAAACAAGTCCAATTGGGTATTGGGGTAAGGGTTCAACTGTAACTTGGTATAAGGTACTAAGATTTCTTTACTTGTAACCACTTGTTGTGATAATAGTGGATTCTCGGGAGTGGTGACCTTAAAATCAACCTGTGAGGTTTTTGCCATGTGGGTTTTCCTCATTCATAAACAAATCACCGTGTCAATTTATTTTCCGCTACATATTTATCTATTTGGTGATTTGTTACCACACACTTTGCATATTAATCAACTTAATTAATTCACTTGGCTAAATTACTTAGTTAATTTATCACAAGGGGTCAATACATTCTTGGCTTATCAAATTCATTTTTTTATTTTTAAAAAATTTTATAACACTATAAGACTATAAAAAATTATAATATTTACCGTTAAAAATAAATTTTATTTTTTAAATTGATTAAATGATTTTGTGATCTTTAGATAAGAATTTAAAGAATAAAATAAGATTTGATCAAAATTTAACGGTCTTTAGTTAGGATTCCTTATCCTTTAAAAAAAAAAGCAAAAAATTCATTGAAATTATCATCAATTTTTATTTTTTATCACTATGGCTCATACTACACAAAATAGCAATAAAAAACCTACAAAGAAACCTACAAATTATGAGTTCTAAAAATAGCTAACTTCATTAATAATCAATTAGAATTTTTCTTTTTCTTTTTCTTTAGTTCTAAAACAAAATACAATTATGACTTTCCCAAACCAAAATCTCAAACATCCAAAGACTAAAAGCGAATCACAACCTTCACAAAATCCAAAATGTCCGACGATAACATCAAAACTGTAAGCTACCGTCACTAAATAAAAACCCAAGCCCCTTTCCTTGGTCAAAGCCTACACATACGGGTTAGGATCAAATAGTATTGCAATGTTGGTGTTATGTAGGTGTCGTTGAAAGGTTGAAGGTAAATGATATCATTTTTTTTTTTTTTTTTGTCTTAGTGTATTTGAGAAGGGAAGGCATGAAGTCAAGGGCTATGGGCATGTGTATATAAATGAGTAGAAGTTAGAAGGGTGAACGGAAATACAAAAAGTTTTTTGAGTGTGAGAAAGAGGAAAAGTCTTGAAACAACCAAATGAAACAAATAGTAGTCTTAAAATATTGAATAAAAAATGTAATAAAAATTAGTCTTGAAACATTGAACCAAAAGAAATAAAGAGTCCTTATTTTTAAATTTATTCTTATCTCTGATGCGACTTAAGACTATTTCAATTCTTTCATAAAGTAAACCACATGGCAAAACCTCATGTTCTCTCGCATAAGGACTCTGCTTTTATATACTCCCTCCATCTCATTTTGTTTGTCCTCTATTTTATTTTCGGATGTTCCAAAATATTGTCCTGTTTCTAAAAATAAAAGCTATTAGTTTACTAATGTTCCTATTATACCCCTAAGCCTCATTAAGAACAACTCTTTTTAAAAAAAGCTGATAAGTTTATTTAAAGGTAGTTTTGTAAACTTATATATTTTTATAAGGCAGATAAGATAATAAATGATGTTCCCTTAAAATGTTTGACTTTTCAAACAGGACAAACAAAGTGGGACGGAGGGAGTATATATATATATATATATATATTGATATTGATTAGAGTTTGAAACGTGAACTCAATTTCATATATATTATGACCTACATATAATACTTTTTTGTTGTATAATAATATTTATGTTTGCCCACAATATTGTTGAATACTTTGAAACTTTATTTTCTTAATTCATATTATATTTTTTAAAAATTTTATAACACTATAAGACCATAACAGATTATAATATTTACCGTTAAAACTATATTTTATTTTTTAAACTGATTAAATGATTTTGAAATCTTTAGATAAGAATTTAAAGCATAAAATAGGATTTTATCAAAATTTAATTGTCTTTAGTTGGGATTCCATAGCCTTTAAAAAAAAAAAGAGGAAAACTTTGTGAAATTATCATCGATTTTTATTTTTTATCACTATGGCTCATACTACACAAAATAGCAATAAAAAACCTACAAATTATGAGTTCTAACAGAGAAAAAAAAAAAAAGCTAACTTCATAAATAATCAATTAGAATTTTTCTTTTTCGTTGTCTTTAGATCTAAAGCAAAATACAATTATGAATTTCCCAAACCAAAATCTCAAACATCCAAAGACTCAAAGCGAATCAAGACCTTCACAAAATCTACAATGTCCGACTCTAACATCAAAAACGTATGCTACCATTACTAAATAAAAATCCAAGCCCCTTTCCTTAGTCAAAGCCTACTCATACGGGTAAGGATCAAATAGTACTGCAATGTTGGAGTTATGTAGGTGTCGTTGAAAGGTTGAAGATAAATAGTATCATTTTTTGTCTTAGTGTATTTGAGATGAGATGGCATGAAGCCAAGGGCTGTGGGCATGGGTACATAAAGGAGTAGAAGTTAGAAGGATAAATGGAAATACAAAGAGTTTTTTGTGTGTGAGAAAGAGAAAAAGTCTCGAAACAACAAAATGAAACAAATAGTAGTCTTAAAACATTGAATAAAAAATGTAAGAAAAATTAGTCTCGAAACATTGAACCAAAAGAAATAAAGAGTCCTTATTTTTAAATTTATTCTTATCTCTGATGTGGCTTAAGACTATTTCAATTTTTTCATAGAGTGCACTACATGACAGAACCTCATGCTCTCTTGTATAAGGTCTCTGCTTTTATATATATATATATATATATATATATTGATATTGATTAGAGTTTGAAACTTGAAATCAATTTTATATATATCATGACCTACATATAATACTTTTTTTGTTGTATAACAATATTCATGTTTGTGCACGATATTGTTGAATATTTTGAAACTTGATTTTCTTAATTCATATTTTATTTCTTTTAAATTGTGTAACACTATAAGACTATAACAGATTATAATATTTACCATTAATAAGAATTTAAAGCATAAAATAAGATTTTATCAAAATGTAATTGTCTTTAGTTGGGATTCCGTATCCTTTAAAAAAATAAGCAGAAAATTCTTTGAAATTATCATCGATTTTTATTTTTTATCACTATGGCTCATACTACACAAAATTGCAGTAAAAAACCTACAAAGAAACCTACAAATTATGAGTTTTAAAAATAGCTAACTTCATAAATAATCGATTAGAATTTTTCTTTTTCTTTTTCTTTTTCTTTAGTACTAAAACAAAATTCAATTATGACTTTCCCAAACCAAAATCTCAAACATCCAAAGACTCAAAGCGAATCACAACCTTCACAAAATCCACAATGTCTGACTATATCATAAAAACCATATGCTATCGTCATTAAATAAAAACCCAAGCCCCTTTTCTTGGTGAGAGCCTGCTCAAACGGGTTAGGATAAAATAGTACTACAATGTTGGAGTTAAGTAGGAGTCGTTGAAAAGTTCAAAGTAAATGATATCGTTTTTTGTCTTAGTGTACTTGAGATGGGATGGCATAGAGCCAGGGGCGGTGGGCACGTGTATGTAAAGGTGTAGAAGTTAGAAGGGTGAATGGAAATACAAATATTTATTTTTTGTGTGAGAAAGAGGAAAAGTCTTGAAACAACCAAATGAACAAATAGTAGTATTAAAACATTGAATAAAAAATGTAATAAAAATTACTCTTGAAACATTGGACCAAAAGAAATAAAGAGTCCTTATTTTTAAATTTATTCTTATCTTGGATGTGGCTTAAGACTATTTCAATTCTTTCATAAAGTGCACCACATGGTAGAATCTCATACTCTCTCGTATAAGGTCTCTACTTTTATATATTTATATATATATATATATATATATTGATATTGATTAGAGTTCGAAACTTGAAATCAATTTTATATATATTATGACCTACATATAATACTTTTTTTGTTGTATAATAATATTTTTGTTTGCCCACAATATTGTTGAATATTTTGAAACATGATTTTCTTAATTCATATTTTATTTTTAAAAAAATTGTATAACACTATAAGACTATAACAGATTATAATATTTACCATTAATAAGAATTTAAAGCACAAAATAAGATTTTATCAAAATGTAATTGTCTTCAATTGGGATTCCGTATCCTTTAAAAAAATAAGCAGAAAATTCTTTGAAATTATCATTGATTTTTATTTTTTTTTCACTATGGCTCATACTACACAAAATAGCAGAGAAAAAAAAACCAACAAAGAAACCTACAAATATTGTGTTTTAAAAATAGCTAACTTCGTAAATAATCAATTAGAATTTTTCTTTTTCTTTTTCTTTAGAACTAAAACAAAATACAATTACAATTCCCCAAACCAAAATCTCAAACATCCAAAGACTCAAAGCGAATCACAACCTTCACAAAATCCACAATGTCTAACATCAAAACCGAATGCTACCGTCACTAAATAAAAACCCAAACCCCTTTCCTTGGTCAAAGCCTACTCATACGGGTTATGATCAAATAGTACTGCAATGTTGGAGTTAAGTAGATGTCGTAGAAAAGTTGAAAGTAAACAATATCGTTTTTTGTCTTAGTGTACTTGAAATGGGAGGGCATGTAGCCAAGGGCTGTGGGCACGTGTATATAAAGGCGTAGAAGTTAGAAGGGTGAATGGAAATACAAAGATTTTTTTTGTGTTTGAGAAAGAGGAGAAGCCTTGAAACAACCAAATGAAACAAATAGTAGTCTTAAAACATTGAATAAAAAATGTAATAAAAATTAGTATTGAAACATTGAACCAAAAGAAATAAAGAGTCCTTATTTTTAAATTTACTCTTATCTCTGATGTGGCTTAAGACTATTTCAATTCTTTCATAAAGTGCACCACAGGGCAGAACCTCATGCTCTATCGTAAAAGGTCCCTGCTTTTATATATATATATATATATATATATATTGATATTGATTAGAGTTTGAAACTTGAAATCAATTTTATATAAGTTATGACCTACATATAGTACTTTTTTGTTGTATAATAATATTTATGTTTGCCCACAATATTGTTGAATAATTTGAAACTTGATTTTCTTAATTCATATTTTATTTTTTAAAAATTGTATAACACTATAAGACTATAACAGATTAAAATATTAACCATTAATAAGAATTTAAAGCATAAAATAATATTTTATCAAAATGTAATTGTCTTTAGTTGGGATTTCGTATCCCTTAAAAAAATAAGGGGAAAAAACTTTGAAATTCTCATCAATTTTTATTTTTTATCACTGTGGTTCGTACTACACAAAATAGTAGTAAAAACCCTACAAAGAAACCTACAAATTATAAGTTTTAAAATTAGCTAACTTCATATATAATCAATTAGAATTTTTCTTTTTCTTTTTCTTTAGTACTAAAAAAAAAATCAATTATGACTTTCCCAAACCAAAATCTCAAACATCCAAAGACTCAAAGCAAATCACAAACTTCACAAAATCCACAATGTCTGACTATAACATCAAAACCAAAAGCTACCGTCACTAAATAAAAACCCAATCTCCTTTTCTTGGTCAAAGCCTACTTATACGGGATAGGATCAAATAGTACTGCAATGTTGGAGTTAAGTAGGTGTCGATGAAAAGTTGAAAGTAAAAGATATTGTTTTTTGTCTTAGTGTACTTGAGCTGGGAAGGCATAGAGCCAGGGGTTGTGGGCACATGTATGTAATGGTGTAGAAGTTAGAAGGGTGAATGGAAATACATTTTTTTTTTTTTTTTTTTGTGCGAGAAAGAGGAAAAGTCTTCAAACAACCAAATGAAACAAATAGTAGTCTTAAAACATTGAATAAAAAATGGAATAAAAATTAGGGAGATTCTAGCTTTTTGCCCTTAATTTTTTAAAAATTTAGTAATATGCCCCTATTTCGAAACTATATAGGGATATGCCCCTGTTTCGATACTTGATTACCTTAAAATTGAGTTTCAATGAAATACTCGATTCATAGAAAATCAAGTTATGCCCAATAAAAAAAAAAAAATGCATGGAACTCGATTTTAAGGAAGTCGAGTTCCAAAACGCCGCTATAGGGCTTTAAAATGTCACTATAGGACTTAAAAACGCCACTGTAGGACTCCATGAACCTGGTATGGGGACTTATAAAAAAATTTGCAGGAAAACGCCACTATAGGGCTTTAAATCGTCACTATAGGGCTTAAAAATGCCACTATAGGACTCCCTGAACGGGCACTTATAAAAATTTTTGCAAGAAAACGCCGCTATAGGGTTTTAAAACGTCACTATAACGCTTAAAAACGCCACTATAGGGCACCCTGAATATGGGGCAATCACACATAAAAAAAAATTTGCAATAAAACGCCGCTATAGGGATTTAAAACGTCACTATAGGGCTAAAAAGCCACTATAGGGCTCCCTGAATATGGGGTGATCACACTTATAAAAAATTTTTTGCATGGAACTCAATTTCGTGAAACTCGAGTTCCATGCAATTTTTTTTTTTTTTTTTTTTTTTTAAGTTTGATCGGACATAACTCGATTTTCTATGAATCGAGTATTTAATTGAACTCGATTTTAGGGTAATCGAGTATTGAAACAGTGGCATGCCCCCATATAGTTTGTAAACAGGGGCATATTGCCAATTTTTTAAAAAATTAAGGGTAAAATGCCAGAATCTCCAAAAAATTAGTCATGAAACATTGGACCAAAAGAAATAAAGAGTCCTTATTTTTAAATTTATTCTTATCTCTGATTTGGCTTAAGACTATTTCAATTATTTCATAAAGTGCACCAAGTGGCAGAACCTCATAGTCTCTCGTATAAGGTCTCCGCTTTAATATATATATATTGATATTGATTAGAGTTTGAAACTTGAAATCAATTTTATATATATTATGACCTACATATAATACTTTTTTTGTTGTATAATAATATTTTTGTTTGCCCACAATATTGTTGAATATTTTGAAACTTGATTTTCTTAATTCATATTTTATTTTAAAAAAATTGTATAACACTATAAGACTACAACAGATTATAATATTTACCATTACTAAGAATTTAAAGCATAAAATAAGATTTTATCAAAATGTAATTGTCTTCAGTTGGGATTCCGTATCCTTTAAAAAAATAAGCAGAAAATTCTTTGAAATTATCATCGATTTTTATTTTTTTTCACTATGGCTCATACTGCACAAAATAGCAGTAAAAAACCTTCAAAGAAACCTACAAATTATGTGTTTTAAAAATAGCTAACTTCGTAAATAATCAATTAGAATTTTTCTTTTTCTTTTTCTTTAGTACGAACACAAAATACAATTATGACTTTCCCAAACCAAAATCTCAAACATCCAAAGACTCAAAGCGAATTACAACCATCACAAAATCCACAATGTCTAACTATAACATCAAAACCAAATGCTACCGTCACTAAATAAAAACCCAAACCCCTTTCCTTGGTCAAAGACTACTCATACGGGTTAGGATCAAATAGTACTACAATGTTGGAGTTAAGTAGATGTCGTAGAAAAGTTGAAAGTAAATAATATTGTTTTTAAGTTGAAAGTAAATAATATCATTTTTTGTCTTAGTGTACTTGAAATGGAAGGGCATGTAGCCATGGGATGTGGGCACGTGTATATAAAGGTGTAGAAGTTAGAAGGGTGAATGGAAATACAAAGATTTTTTTTGTGTTCGAGAAAGAGGAAAAGTCTTGAAACAACCAAATGAAACAAATAGTAGTCTTAAAACATTGAATAAAAAATGTAATAAAAATTAGTCTTGAAGCATTGAACCAAAAGAAATAAAGAGTCCTTATTTTTAAATTTATTCTTATCTCTGATGTGGCTTAAGACTATTTCAATTCCATAGGGCAGAACCTCATGCTCTCACATATAAGGTCTCTACTTTTATATACATATATATATTGATATGTATTGATATTGATTAGAGTTTGAAACTTGAAATCAATTTTATATATGTTATGTCCTACATATAATACTTTTTTTGTTGTATAATAATACTTATATTTGCCCACAATATTGTTGAAAAAATTGAAACTTGATTTCCCTAATTCATATTTTATTTTTTAAAAATTGTATAACACTATAAGACTATAAGAGATTAAAATATTAATCATTAATAAGAATTTAAAGCATAAAATAAGATTTTATCAAAATGTAATTGTCTTTAATTGGGATTTCGTATCCTTTAAAAAAATAAGGGGAAAATTCTTAGAAATTCTCATCGATTTTTATTTTTTATCACTGTGGTCCATACTACACAAAATAGCAGTAAAAACCCTACAAAGAAACCAATAAATCATAAGTTTTAAAAATAGCTAACTTTATAAATAATCAATTAGAATTTTTCTTTTTCTTTTTCTGTTTCTTTTGTACAAACACAAAATACAATTATGACTTTCCCAAACCAAAATCTCAAACATCCAAAGACTCAAAGTGTATCACAACCTTCACAAAATCCGCAATGTTAGACTATAACATCAAAACCATAAGCTTCTGTCACTATATAAAAACACAAGCCCATTTTCTTGGCCAAATCTTACTCATACGGGTTAGGATCAAATGGTACTGCAATGTTGGAGTTAAATAGGTGTCGTTGAAAAGTTGAAAGTAAATGATCTCGTATTTTCTCTTAGTGTTCTTGAGATGGGATGGCATAAAGCTTGGGGCTGTGGGCACGTGTATGTAAAGGTGTTGAAGTTAGAAGGGTGAATGGAAATACAAAGATTTTTTTTTTTGTGAGAGAAAGAGGAAAAGTCTTGTAACAACCAAATGAAACAAATAGTAGTCTTAAGACATTGAATAAAAAATGTAATAAAAATTAGTCTTGAAACATTGAACCAAAAGAAATAAAGATTGCTTATTTTTAAATTTATTCTTATCTCTGATGTGGCTTAAAACTATTTCAATTCTTTCATAGAGTGCACCACATGGCAGTATCTCATACTCTCTCTTTTAAGGTCTCTACTTTTATATATTGATATTGATTAGAGTTTGAAACTTGAAATCAATTTTATATATATTATGACCTATATATAATACTTTTTTTGTTGTATAATAATATTTATATTTGCCCACAATATTGTTGAATATTTTGAAACTTGATTTTCTTAATTCATATTTTATTTTTAAAAAATTGTATAACACTATAAGACTATAACAGATTATAATATTTACCATTAATAAGAATTTAAAGCATAAAATAAGATTTTATCAAAATGTAATTGTCTTTAGTTAGGATTCCGTATCCTTTAAAAAAATAAGCGGAAAATCCTTTGAAATTATCATCGATTTTTATCACTATGGCTCATACTGCACAAAATAGCAGTAAAAAACCTACAAAGAAACCTACAAATTATGAGTTTTAAAAATAGCTAACTTTATAAATAATCAATTAGAATTTTTCTTTTTCTTTTTCTTTATTACGAAAACAGAATTCAAATATGACTTTCCCAAACCAAAATCTCAAACATCCAAAGACTCAAAGTGAATCACAACATTCACAAAATCCACAATGTATGATTATAACATCAAAACCATAAGCTACCGTCACTAAATAAAAACCCAATCCCCTTTTCTTGGTCAAAGACTACTCATACGGGGTAGGATCAAATTGTACTGCAATGTTGGAGTTAAGTAGGTGTCGATGAAAAGTTGAAAGTAAATGATATCGTTTTTTGTCTTAGTGTACTTCAGATGGGAAGGCATAGAGCCAGGGGCTGTGGGCACATGTATGTAATGGTGTAGAAGTTAGAAGGGTGAATGGAAATACAATTTTTTTTTTTTTTTTTTTTTGTTTTTTTGAGAAAGAGGAAAAGTCTTGAAACAACCAAATAAAACAAATAGTAGTCTTAAAACATTGAATAAAAAATGGAATAAAAATTAGTCTTGAAACATTAGACCAAAAGAAATAAAAAAGTCCTTATTTTTAAATTTATACTAATCTCTGATTTGGCTTAAGACTATTTCAATTCTTTCATAGAGTGCATCACATGGCAGAACCTCATAGTCTCTCATATAAGGTCTCTGCTTTTATATATATTGATATTAATTAGTGTTTGAAACTTGAAATCAATTTTATATATATTATGACCTACATATAATAATTTTTTTGTTGTATAGTAATATCTTTGTTTGCCCACAATATTGTAGAATATTTGTAAAGTTGATTTTCTTAATTCATATTTTATTTTTTAAAAATTGTATAGCACTATATGACTTTAATTAACAAATTATAATATTTACCATTAATAAGAATTTAAAGAATAAAATAAGATTTTATCAAAATGTAATTGTCTTCAGTTGGGATTTCGTATCCTTTAAAAAAATAGGCTGAAAATTCTTTGAAATTATCATCGACTTTTATTTTTTTTCACTATGGCTCATACTACACAAAATAGCAGTAAAAAACCTACAAAGAAACCTACAAATTATGTGTTTTAAAAATAGCTAACTTCGTAAATAATCATTTAGAATTTTTCTTTTTCTTTAGTACTAAAACAAAATTCAATTATGACTTTCCCAAACCAAAATCTCAAACATCCAAAGAATCAAAGTGAATCACAACCTTCATCAAATCCACAACGTCTGACTATAACATCAAAACCATAAACTACCATCACTAAATAAAAACCCAAGCCCTTTTCTTGGTCAAAGCCAACTCATATGGGTTAGGATCAAATCGTATTGCAATGTTGTAGTTAAGTAAGTGTCGTTGAAAAGTTGAAAGTAAATGATATCGTTTTTTGTCTTAGTGCACTTGAAATGGGATGGCATAGAGCCAGGGGCTGTGGGCACATGTATGTAATGGTGTAGAAGTTAGAAGGGTGAATGGAAATACAAAGATTTTTTTTTTTGTGTGAGAAAGAGGAAAAGTCATGATACAATCAAATGAAACAAATAGTAGTCTTAAAACATTTAATAAAAAATGTATTAAAAATTAGTCTAGAAACATTGGACCAAAAGAAATAATGAGTCCTTATTTTTAAATTTATTCTTATCTCTAATTTGGCTTAAGACTATTTCAATTCTTTCATAGAGTGCACCACATGGCAGAACCTCATACTCTTTCGTATAAGGTCTTTGCTTATATATATATATATATATATATATTGATATTGATTAGAGTTTGAAACTTGAAATTAATTTTATATATATTATGACCTACATATAATACATTTTTTGTTGTATAATAATATTTATTTTTGCCCACAATATTGTTGAATATTTTGAAAATTGATTTTCTTAATTCATATTTTATTTTTAAAAAATTGTATAACACTATAAGACTATAACAGATTATAATATTTACCATTAATAAGAATTTGAAGCATAAAATAAGATTTTATCAAAATGTAACTGTCTTTAGTTGGGATTCCATATCCTTTAAAAAAATAAGCGGAAAATCCTTTGAAATTATCATCGATTTTTAATTTTTATCACTATGGCTCATACTACAAAATAGCAGTAAAAAACCTACAAAGAAACCTACAAATTATGAGTTTTAAAAATAGCTAACTTTATAAATAATCAATTATAATTTTTCTTTTTCTTTTGTACAAACACAAAATACAATTACAACTTTCCCAAACCAAAATCTCAAACATCCAAAGACTCAAAGTGAATCACAACCTTCACAAAATCCGCAATGTTAGACTATAACATCAAAACCATAAGCTTTTGTCACTATATAAAAACACAAGCCCCTTTTCTTGGCCAAATCTTACTCATACGGGTTAGGATCAAATAGTACTGCAATGTTGGAGTTAAATAGGTGTCGTTGAAAAGTTGAAAGTAAATGATCTCGTATTTTCTCTTAGTGTTCTTGAGATGGGATGGCATAAAGCTTGGGGCTGTGGGCACGTGTATGTAAAGGTGTTGAAGTTAGAAGGGTGAATGGAAATACAAAGATTTTTTTTTTGTGAGAGAAAGAGGAAAAGTCTTGTAACAACCAAATGAAACAAATAGTAGTCTTAAGACATTGAATAAAAAATGTAATAAAAATTAGTCTTGAAACATTGAACCAAAAGAAATAAAGATTGCTTATTTTCAAATTTATTCTTATCTCTGATGTGGCTTAAGACTATTTCAATTCTTTCATAGAGTGCACCACATGGCAGTATCTCATACTCTCTCTTTTAAGGTCTCTACTTTTATATATATATATATATATATATATATTGATATTGATTAGAGTTTGAAACTTGAAATCAATTTTATATATATTATGACCTATATATAATACTTTTTTTGTTGTATAATAATATTTATGTTTGCCCACAATATTGTTGAATATTTTGAAACTTGATTTTCTTAATTCATATTTTATTTTTAAAAAATTGTATAACACTATAAGACTATAACATATTATAATATTTACCATTAATAAGAATTTAAAGCATAAAATAAGATTTTATCAAAATGTAATTGTCTTTAGTTAGGATTCCGTATCCTTTAAAAAAATAAGCGGAAAATCCTTTGAAATTATCATCGATTTTTAATTTTTATCACTATGGTTCATACTACACAAAATAGCAATAAAAAACCTACAAAGAAACCTACAAATTATGAGTTTTAAAAATAGCTAACTTTATAAATAATCAATTATAATTTTTCTTTTTCTTTTGTACAAACACAAAATACAATTACGACTTTCCCAAACCAAAATCTCAAACATCCAAAGACTCAAAGTGAATCACAACCTTCACAAAATCCGCAATGTTAGACTATAACATCAAAACCATAAGCTTTTGTCACTATATAAAAACACAAGCCCCTTTTCTTGGCCAAATCTTACTCATACGGGTTAGGATCAAATAGTACTGCAATGTTGGAGTTAAATAGGTGTCGTTGAAAAGTTGAAAGTAAATGATCTCGTATTTTCTCTTAGTGTTCTTGAGATGGGATGGCATAAAGCTTGGGGCTGTAGGCACGTGTATGTAAAGGTGTTGAAGTTAGAAGGGTGAATGGAAATACAAAGATTTTTTTTTTGTGAGAGAAAGAGGAAAAGTCTTGTAACAACCAAATGAAACAAATAGTAGTCTTAAGACATTGAATAAAAAATGTAATAAAAATTAGTCTTGAAACATTGAACCAAAAGAAATAAAGATTGCTTATTTTTAAATTTATTCTTATCTCTAATGTGGCTTAAGACTATTTCAATTCTTTCATAGAGTGCACCACATGGCAGTATCTCATACTCTCTCTTTTAAGGTCTCTACTTTTATATATATATATATATATATATATTGATATTGATTAGAGTTTGAAACTTGAAATCAATTTTATATATATTATGACCTATATATAATACTTTTTTTGTTGTATAATAATATTTATGTTTGCCCACAATATTGTTGAATATTTTGAAACTTGATTTTCTTAATTCATATTTTATTTTTAAAAAATTGTATAACACTATAAGACTATAACAGATTATAATATTTACCATTAATAAGAATTTAAAGCATAAAATAAGATTTTATCAAAATGTAATTGTCTTTAGTTAGGATTCCGTATCCTTTAAAAAAATAAGCGGAAAATCCTTTGAAATTATCATCGATTTTTAATTTTTATCACTATGGTTCATACTACACAAAATAGCAATAAAAAACCTACAAAGAAACCTACAAATTATGAGTTTTAAAAATAGCTAACTTTATAAATAATCAATTAGAATTTTTCTTTTTCTTTTTCTTTATTACCAAAACAGAATTCAAATATGACTTTCCCAAACCAAAATCTCAAACATCCAAAGACTCAAAGTGAATCATAACTTTCAGAAAATCCACAATGTCTGACTATAACATCAAAACCATAAGCTTCCGTCACTATATAAAAACCCAAGCCCATTTTAAGGTCTCTACTTTTATATATATATATATTGAAATTGATTAGAGTTTGAAACTTGAAATCAATTTTATATATATTATGACCTATATATAATACTTTTTTTGTTGTATAATAATATTTATGTTTGCCCACAATATTGTTGAATATTTTGAAACTTGATTTTCTTAATTCATATTTTATTTTTAAAAAATTGTATAACACTATAAGACTATAACAGATTATAATATTTACCATTAATGAGAATTTAAAGCATAAAATAAGATTTTATCAAAATGTAATTGTTTTTAGTTGGGATTTTGTATCCTTTAAAAAAATAAGTGGAAAATCCTTTGAAATTATCATCGATTTTTAATTTTTATCACTATGGCTTATACTACACAAAATAGCAGTAAAAAACCTACAAAGAAACCTACAAATTATGAGTTTTAAAAATAGCTAACTTTATAAATAATCAATTAGAATTTTTCTTTTTCTTTTTCTTTAGTACTAAAACAAAATTCAATTATGACTTTCCCAAACCAAAATCTAAAACATCCAAATACTCAAAGTTAATCACAACCTTCAGAAAATCTGCAATGTCTGACTATAACATTGAAACCATAAGCTTCCGTCACTATATAAAAACCCAAGCCCATTTTCTTGGTCAAAGCTTACTCATACGGGTTAGGATCAAATAGTACTGCAATGTTGGAGTTAAATAGGTGTCGTTGAAAAGTTGAAAGTAAATGATATCGTTTTTTCTCTTAGTGTACTTGAGATGGGATGGCCTAAAGCCAGGGGCTGTGGGCACGTGTATGTAAAGATGTTGAAGTTAGGAGGGTGAATGGAAATACAAAGATTTTTTTTTTTTTTTTGTGTGAAAAAGAGGAAAAGTCTTGTAACAACCAAATGAATCAAATAGTAGTCTTAAGACATTGAATAAAAAATGTAATAAAAATTAGTCTTGAAACATTGATCCAAAAGAAATAAAGATTCCTTATTTTTATATTTATTCTTATCTCTGATGTGGCTTAAGACTATTTCAATTCTTTCATAGAGTGCATCAGATGGCAGTATCTCATACTCTCTCTTTTAAGGTCTCTACTTATATATATATATATATATATATATTGATATTGATTAGAGTTTGAAACTTGAAATCAATTTTATATATATTATGACCTACATATAATACTTTTTTTTTTGTATAATAATATTTATATTTGCCCACAATATTGTTGAATACTTTGAAACTTGATTTTCTTAATTCATATATTATTTTTAAAAAATTGTATAACACTATAAGACTATAATAGATTTTAATATTTACCATTGAAAATAGATTTTATTTTTTAAACTGATTAAATGATTTTGAAATCTTTAGGTAAGTATTTGAAGCATAAAATAAGATTTTATCAGAATTTAATTGTCTTTAGTTGGGATTCCGTATCCTTTAAAAAAATAAGCGGAAAATTCTTTGAAATTATCATCAATTTTTATTTTTTATCACTATGGCTCATACTACCCGAAATAGCAATAAAAAACCTACAAAGAAACCTACAAATTATGAGTTCTAAAAACAGCCAACTTCATAAATAATCAATTAGAATTTTTCTTTTTCTTTTTCTTTAGTACTAAAACAAAATTCAATTATGACTTTCCCAAACCAAAATCTCAAACATCCAAAAACTCAAAGTGAATCACAACCTTCACAAAAGTGTTCATCCAATTATTGATGTGGGTTTTCATCTTCCAAAAGTGTTCATCCAACTACTGGTGTCAACTTTGGTATCAGAGCTTTTGTTCTATATATGGTTAGTTGTCTTCAACATGGCCAAAACGTTGAGGAGCCACGGGCATCCGAGAGAGATTGGCAAGATATTGAATGGATGAAATAAGGAGACAACTAAAGTACAAGTGTGTCTAGACTCTATAGAGTTTTATGAGTTCACAGGATATGTGGTGTTAGGCATCTTGATTCGGAGATTGAAGCTGCTAGTTATGAATCTTATGATGAAGATGATGTCTACCGATTCCACTATGCTCATAGCCAAGGATCTCATAACACCCGTGGGGGAGCCACGTTGGGGCCAAAGGGGGTCTTCCCACCCACCCCCCCCCCCCCCCTAAATTTTTGAAAAAAAAAAAAAAAAAGAGTATATACATTAAAATGTGTTATTCTGACCAATTTAACAATTTTCAAGGACTAGATATGCTTCTGCCCCCAAATGACAGATAAATATTTGGAAAATGCTATTTACGCATTTTTATAATACTTTTACAACGAACCTTTATTTTCACAACAAATTCTAAATAGCGTTATGTTATTCTCTATTATAGATGGACAAAAAAATAATTTGTTGTAAAAAAATTGTGCAAGTAAATAAGTCTAAAATTACTTTTTAACTTTCATTTTACTTTAGTGATAAATGTATATATCAAAAACTTTAAATAATTAGATGATCACCCAACAAACAAAAGAGAGAATTTTTTTTTTCTAATTTTCATCCTAGGTTTTACTATAGAGCAAGCAGCGTTGCAATGGTAGGAGATAAGATTATGATTCGCCTCTAAAATATTCATAGAAAGGGCAACTATTTGCACGCCACCACACTGTTGCAGCACCATCAGTTCATGTGACTCTTTGATATTTTATCTCTCTCAAATGTCTCAAGACTCAACTTTCAAGATCTGAATGTTTTTGTTCCTATGTTTTTCTTTCCTTTACTTCTTTGCTTCTTGCGTTATTTACGAAGCTATTAGCTGTGTAACATTTAAAGTTTTGATCCAACCATCCAAATAGATATATTATTACCTCCAAAAGGAAGAGTCTAATTATGGTTAAAAGGAAGAGTCTACAAAAGCAAGTGTACTGGTGTAGAATTTCCAGGTACGTTTTCTTCTCATCTTTGTTCTGTTTAGACTTTTCTTCTCATATATTTATTTGTTATTAAAATATACTAGTACTATATTTAGATTTTTGTATTGCAAATTGGTTGTTTCTTATTAGATTTTTATTGAAATTTGAGTGATTGTTTGTCTAATTTATTTTGAAAATTTAGGTTTATAGTCAAATTAAAAACTATTGACTCATTCTTTTTCTCAAATTTGTCTTCTCTTGATTGTTTAATTTAATAAAAACAGATTTTTAGCACACATTGAATTATAAAATATTTAACTTATATATTGAATTGCATTTACATTACCATTTGAAACTATTATACATAATAGGAATATAATTGATATATATATATATATATAAAGAAAAAAAATTATTTTTTGTTTGGCCTCCTTGAAGATAAATTCTTGGTTACGCCACTGCATAACACTACCCCGCCCTATCCTCAAAGGTTCAAAAACTTCCACTTCTTGCAAGATTATGGTCTAAAGATGGATATTCCAAAATTTGAAGCAAAGTTGCAGTTGGTAGAATTCATTGATTGACCTAACACTATTGAATGAATCTTTGATTATACAGATTTTTTTTTTTTTTTTTTTTTTTTGAGAAATTTTGATTATAAAGATTTTCCTTGGGTAAGTAAAGTAATATTTTTCAAATCACGGATAGGAAAAAAGAAACCAACCAAAACACAATTGGGTAATGTGTAATTATCTCAAAAAAGTTAATACTATAAACTATAGGAAATATCCCAAAAATAAAGATATATTTTCAAACTTACAAAGAAAAGTTATAATAAATGAAAAATTACTATAAATATACAACTCATCAAAATGGAGGCTTAAATGAGTGAATTTGGGTCAAAAGTGACGTATGACACACCATTTTGCTACCGACTTTATGAAGATTTACAGTAGTACCTTCTCAATTTCCAAATTTCTTGAATTTTGATTTATGACAATTTTTTTACATTATTATATCATTCTTCCTATTCTCCTACATAAAATATAACACTGCTGCTTTTTTTTAACTGTTCGTGTAACAGTTTGTGTTTTTTGATGAATGAAATATTCATTCGTATTATAATTCCATGTGAGAGAAACAAATAATGGTTGCAGCTTTATTTGGAGGTTGACACAAAACGATCTCAATATCTCCACAATGAGCTAGTTGGCAAAACCTGAAGTTGTACATGATGCAAACCATATCCGCAGGGAAGGAAGCAGCAAACAAGCTTGCCAAAGATAAGATTTTAAATTCAAAGGCATATGATTTTCTATAATGTTGCCCTTGCAGAAATACCGTAACCGTGTGACATATGTTTTTGCGATTAGAATTACAAAGAATATTTTCTAGATTTTACTTCTTGCATTGCCTACCAAAATTATTATGAAATCAAATTCATATTCTTTGAACAGGTCCATGTTAGACCAGCAATAATAATACTACAACTACTATTAAAATAAAATACTAAATAATAATCTTTGTCCAAGTTTTCCCATTAAAGTCAGCACCATATGGTTGCTCTATTATAATTTGCCATACTACGCAATCTAGGCATTGACATTTAAAGAAAAATTAGCACGGTAAAAGTGGAGTAGTGGTGGCCATCAGAATCCCTGCTGCACAACCCCAAGAGGGGTGGCCTAGCAGTAAGGGGCCTGTGTGCATGCGCAATGATTCCTCGTTCAAACCCTGATAGGTACTAGGGATGGTAGGTGGGAGCACTCATGCGTTGTGCCTTATTGCTAACTCTCTTAGGGTGCTAAGGTGAGATCTATGGTATCTTAGTCACAGTAGTTATGACTCAATCCAACATTCTCTAGCGGGAGGTGTCCCTATGGTCACACCCAAGGAAGTGAGTCACACATAGTCGCCCCCGCCCCTCTTCTTATTCCAAAAAAAAAAAAAAAAAAAAAAATCCCTACTGCTCATGGATCAATCTTCCACCAAAGACTATTAATAATCATAATTTTTAGCCAAGTCTTTTTTATTTTTCTTTTAAGTCAATAACCCTATTCTAAGTCTACTAAATCAACAGCACAGTTGCTGTATTAAAATTGACATACTCGGCAATCTAGGCATTGACATTTCAAGAGAATATAACACCGCAAAAGTGCAGTCACGTTGGGGATTAGAATCCACCAATGTCCATAGCACATGATCAATAATTTTCAACGAAAAGCTTGAAGTCAAATTATTATATTAGCATTCTATTCC
The DNA here is from genome assembly GCF_932294415.1 of Quercus robur. Lineage (NCBI taxonomy): Eukaryota > Viridiplantae > Streptophyta > Magnoliopsida > Fagales > Fagaceae > Quercus > Quercus robur. Next base: position 44,075,674 of record NC_065541.1, on the reverse strand, counting down.
CCTCCCCGTATAGGTTTGAATGGTTCTCCATGCATATATATAATGTTTAGTCAGTATAACATAGCATACAAGAACTTTCCTCATGTCCTTTTTTAGGCGATAATGGAGACGAATCAAATCAACTTGCATTTATATATGCAACCTTCACAATTTTCTAAAGCCAATATATGCATCTGAGTCTCTTAAGCCCGCATGAAATGCGCCCAAAAGGGCAAGCAGAATGTTTACATCCCACTGTTTCTCTATGTTTTTGTTCCTCTTGCTACTATGTTCATCAAGTCGCATGTCTAATGCACTGAATGATGCTTTGAAGAAACAACATTCTGACATGCTCAGTTTAGGTGCAGTTGTAGATTGCACCTCTCTTGCTGGCAAAAAAGAGAAGGTAGCGATAGATATGGCAATTGAGGATATATATGCTCATGCCAATCACCAGAACTTCCCCACCCTACATGTGGAAAACTCTCGAGGAGACCCTTTCCGAGCAGCCTCTTCTGGTGAGAACTTTTTTATGTGTTGCTTCGTAACTCATTCAGAATTGTGTCCATTGAAATTGTTTCCCAATAATAAGTGAAAGTATGCCAGGCAGGCTAGATCTAGATATCATTAGGTATTATTTAATTACAGTTGTTAAAATTAACTCAATCTTATGGCAACAAGCCAACAAGAACTAATATTAAGTTGTGTTAGGTTCTAAGTACTTAGGAACTAATGTATTAGAACTCTAATTTTTATTGTTGGCAAACCATGATCAAAACAAGTTTTTAGTCTTGTTTTAGACTTGCTCAAAGTTTGTGTTTTATGTAAAGTTGGAATCGAGCTGCTGCAGAATTCATTGTGCAATTCGGTCTAGCTCGATCGATCGAGAATTAGGTTCGACCGATTGAAAGTCGGGCAGAATATTTTTTCTGCAGAATTTCCAACTCAGCCCTAAGCCCATATGACGTATAGGATTTTATGTTTTGTCCTAGGTATAAAAGGGAAACTCTAGCCATGTTTTTGAGGTGGCTCTATTTGCTGTGTGTGTAAATCTTTTGTTAGATCTAAGAGGTGGTTGCCTTCACACATGCTTAGGGTTATCAAGAAGGAGATTTCATTGAGAGCTTGATGATCATTTAGTTGTTACACTAAAGAGCTTAAAGATACACAAGCGGGAGTGCTTGTACTTGCTAGAGAATCCAAGAAAGAAGGAGTCCGTGGTCTTAGAGTTTGCACGTGGTTGTGTCAGTAAGTTTTCTACTGGTAGGTAGTAATAGGATGTTAGTGGTCTAAGTCGCTATTATAAAACTTCGATTCTTTCATAGTGGATTCAAGTTTACCTTAAAAATAGTTAGGTTAAATCCTCCCCAGGTTTTTACCAGTGTGGTTTCCTAGGTCATCATATCTTTGTGTTCTTTATATTCCGCACTTTACATTGATATGATTATATGATTGTGTTAACCTAGATCTAAAATTTGGACTAAGTAATCACTTGGCTAATTAACTAGGTTAGTCCAATTGTGTTTTAAGGGGTCTAAAAATGTACAGGATGTTCCTTTTTCATTGTTAAGTGAAGATTTAAACCACTAAGATGACCAGAATATATTGTAAACACCAATACTAAAAATATTAATTTTCATAAAGAACTTTCCTGTTTAATGAGACCAGAGATATTTTATCATCCCTCTAGTAAGGTTGCATGAAAATTTGTGTCTTGCAATTAAACTAATTACTCTTCCTCCTGATTCGATCAATGAGATTCTATCACCTTGGTAAGATTGAAAGTCAACGGGAATCTATGACTTGGGTAGCTAGATGGAATCATGGAAATTTATATCAATGCATACGATGCAGTAAATTTACTCTTTCCTACGTTAATAGGACCCCACATATACGTTCGAAATAAAATTTTAATAGTTAGTCGGTAGAGATGTGATCTTTAATTTCTCACTACAAATCTTATTAGGTAACTGCTTTGAGTTATCTTGACAGATTTTGACATGGATATATGAATATAGGACACGAACTTGTTTATCGGTTCTAGATTAATAGGTATTTGTCTGCATAACGGATTTAAATTAAATTTCAACTGAAGTAAGCTATATTAGACTTATAGATGATAAAATTTTGATTGCAGTTAAGACCCTCATTGAGAAGCAACATGCGAAAGCAATAATAGGATTTGGAACATGGCAAGAGGCTGTGTTTGTTGCTCAGCTTGGCAATGAATCCAAAGTCCCTATCCTGTCATTGGCAAATGAAGTCCCACAGTGGGCCTCTTGCCACTGGCCATTCCTTGTAAATGCGGCTCGCAGCCAAAATGCTCAAATGAAAGTTGTCGCAGCTATAATTCAAAGTTGGAAATGGAGGAAAGTGAACATTATCTATGAAGACATGAACCCAGCTGTGACTGGCATTAGCCCTGAACTCATTGCCACTATACAAGAAGTGGACGCGGAGATTAACGACCTTTTGCCTCTCTCTCTCTTTCCTCCATATCATTCTCTCTCAAAAAAGTTGGAGCACCTGAAAAATGGGTCGTGCAGAGTTTTCATTGTTCACACTTCCATTACCTTAGCCACTAAAATCTTCATGGAAGCGAATAGTATAGGAATGATGGATAAGGATTATGTTTGGATCACCACCAATGCCATTACAAGTCAAATTGATTCACTCAATGCATCAATTATCTCCTCAATGCAAGGTGTCTTAGGAGTCAAGAGCTACTTTTCCACCACACCTAAAAGCTACAAAGATTTCCACTTTAGATTTCGGGCCATGTTTCATTTGCAATATCCTGGTGAGCCAATACCGGAACCAGGGACTTCTGCCATGCAGGCCTATGATGCTGCACGGGCTGTGGCTATCGCATTGATGGAAAAGCCTAATTTGAAAAGCTGTACAAATTTGACAGACGATGTTGCCTGTATGCATGAAATGAATGGACAACAGTTGCTTGGAAAAATCTTGCAAAGCAATTTTGAGGGGCTAACTGGTGCATTCAATTTTAAAGAGGGAAAATTGGCTCCAATACACATTTTTCGAATAGTTAATGTGGTTGGGAAAAGTTATAGGGAACTTGGATTCTGGTCGGAGGGACTAGGCTTCTCAGAGAGCATCCATAAGGCTAGCAAGTACAACAGGTCAATGAGTATTCTAGGACAAGTGTTTTGGCCGGGAGGGCCTTGGTCAGTGCCAAAAGGGTGGGGGGTACCAATTAATGCTCAACCTCTGAAAATAGGAGTACCTGCAGTGACCACTTTTAGCGAATTTGTGAATGTGAGATATAATCGTCCTGGGGACAAACCAATCGTTAATGGATTTTCCATTGCTGTATTTAAAGCTGCCTTAGATCTTCTACCATATCACTTGCCATATGAATTTATTCCATCTGACGGCACATATGATTCTCTGGTCCAGCAAGTATATGTTGAGGTAATATTAATCAACTACAGTACTTTTTTGTAGTACCGATTTAGAAAGTATACTATAGGTTTGTCCTATTTTGCCACCCAAATTGTTTTGAATCAATTCATTTGCAACATAAAAAATTATTATAGTGTAAAATATATAAAAGCAACTTATGAAAATTGAAGGAACTACCATATTCTAATTAGTTTGTTCCACATTCATTCAATAAACTAGCTAGTTATATTTCGCTCAAAAAAAAAAAAAAAAACTAGTTATATTAATTTGACTTAGGGTTATAGCATATGAATATGTCATCTTAGGATAATTTCAATTCAAGTTGTAAACTCTCGTCTTTAGAAGCTAGGGAGAATGAAATGCAAAACTTACCACAAAAGCACTAACCTTGTAAGTATTACTAGAAACCTCAACTGATATGTTACTTTGTGTTTGAGAAGACTTTTGATGCAGTTGTTGGAGATACTGCCATAATTGCCAATCGTAGTGAATATGTAGAATTCACGCAACCCTATTCTGACTCAGGTCTAGAGATGTTGATATATTTCAAGCCAAAAAGGGTAGAAAGAGCTTGGTTGTTCAAGAAGCCGTTCACCACCTTTATGTGGGTTTTTACAGTGGTCATTAATGTTTATAATGGATTTGTTGTATGGTTGATAGAGCGGAATCACAACCCAGCTTTCAGGGGCAGTATATGGAACCAAATTGGAACCATGCTTACCTTAGCCTTCATAACGCTATTCTCACAACAAGGTAACTATATTTCGTTTCTTAACTACTTGGATTAAATCATGAAGGATTCTTCAATCGACATTTATTATGAGAGTTTTTAACAAATTTACTCTTATCATATCCCTTCTTAAAGATACCAACTAAAGTCTTTGTGGCCAAGATTTTGTAATTTAACTAATATCTCATAATATTTTTAATAGAGATATCTAAAGTTCAAATCACACATCTTCTTCTGACTATTAAATTATCAAAAAAACAAAAATCTTTTCGTTATGCATGCATGCAATGCAATGCAATTTAAACAAGTTAAATCATATAGGAGAATCCATAAATAGATTCTTCCTGTCCATGCTATGCAGTGCGTAGGATACCCCTTTTCATATATGTTTTATCTAACTGCATTAGCATAGGAACATGTGGAATACTATTGTTAGAATATAAGACCAACGGGCCTAAGTTGTATATACTCTCTTTACTTGGAGGTCACTCATATATATATGTACAAATATATAAACCCAGAAAATTGTTGTTAGTAACTATTGTGTGTTTACTTGCAGGAGCGAAATTACACAGCAACCTGTCCCGGATGACTATGGTTGTATGGCTATTTGTGGCGTTAGTTATCACACAAAGTTTCACGGCCAGTCTAACATCACTGCTTACCGTTCAACAACTTCATCAAACAACGATCGACATTGAGACACTTAAAAAGAGTGGAGCCAAAGTTGGGTGTGATGCGAATTCATTTGTTGGAGCATATTTGGAGGTGGTCTTAGGTTTTCAACCCAACAACATCAGGAGAATAGGTTCGGGAGATTATTATCCACAGGCTCTTAAAAGTGGAGAGATTGCAGCAGCCTTTATTGAGGCCCCATATGTTAAAGTGTTTCTCGCTAAATATTGTGATGGTTTCATCACTTCAGGACCAGCATTTAAAGTTGGAGGTTTTGGATTTGTGAGTATCTATTGACTCATTCACAGTTTAACCTTACCTTTTCAAATCATCATTCTAGATTGTGTTTTCGCATTTGATTTTTCTCAAGAAGATGTATTCTGTCGCGTTAGTTCGTGATTATTAAAGTTTTTTTAATTTTTATTTTATTTTTCTACGACATTATTTCGTTGAATATCACTAGAACTTTGCATTGAAGTAGCCACTAGAGGAGACATATAACTCTCTTTTAGAAAGACGGCTTTTTTTTTTCTTCTTTCATGTGAAAATATTATAGTAGGAATAGGAAAAATATCCTCATACACTCATTTCTATCTACTATTTTGCACAATTATACACAATTTATACAAAAATATCCACATTTTTAAAAGTTAAGAAAAAAAATTTTAGATGTCCACATTTTTAAACATAAAAAATTGATGTAAAACTATGATTATAAAAGAGCGGATGTGAGGGTATTATTTTATTCAAAGGTACAATACTTTAACGGTTAAAAGTTTTATTGATGTAGAGCCTAAATGATAATTTTCATTTCTCACTCTCAGGCTTTCCCACGGAGCTCCCCTTATCTACCTGATATTTCTGAAGCAGTTCTAAAATTATCTGAAAGTGGAAAATTGCGACAGCTTGAGGATTTTTTAACCTCTTCCCACAAGTGCTTAGCATCTAATTCTGACAATAATCTTGATAGTCTTGGACTGAATAGTTTCTGGGGTCTCTTTGTCATCACTGGAGGAATGTCCACCATTGCTCTTTTGGCCTTTATTTTTCGTTATGTTCGTGAAAGATGGTATCGACCTTTAGGCCAAACCCAAGCACAACAGCATCATGCCCCATCTGTCGATGAATTATGGATGTTTGCCCCTGAAATGGAAAACCAATAACAATCTTATCTGTAATAACCATGTATGTAAACCTGCTGGCAAAAGCACACATTGTACTTAGCTGCTAGTAACACTCTTTTTAATGTTAATAATTTGTATCCTTTAGATTAGATATTAAATTCATTATGTGAATTTCATTTGAATCTACATAGTTTGATTTAGATGAATAGTTAATGGCATGTATACAATTAGATATTCAAGTATCCAAATCTATTGATTCAAAATTCAAATTCAAATTCAAGTACTCAAACACAACCTTTGAGATGAGTCCAATATATCAATCACATACTTGTCTTGTTCCTTTTGATTAGGAATTAGAAATTTCAAATTCCATCAATCAGAATACTTGAGATGTTGTTGGTGGGCATGTGATACAAGGCAAAGAGACACAAGGAGAGGGCAATGGAGATAAAGATTCAAGAAGGATGAGTCTCCTTTCTTACCATCATCATCCAAAGGTTGGTGGTGGTAATGGTGGTCTCTTGCCGGCAATTGGTGGTGGTGGGAGTGTTGTATATATAGTATATACATGGATATGTTGTAATAATAATGTTTGAGTTTAAAGAATATTGTTTCATAAAGTTGTTAAAGTGAAAATTCAAGTTCTGAGATTTTCTAAGTGAAAATTCGAAATTTAGCATTTTCGATCACTCGAAACTTTGGTTCAATCAATCGAAATGATAAGAAAATAATCCTGGAGCCTCTAGATGAATCGATCGTTATTTGATTCCTGTTCGATCGATCGAAAAAAGTACTCGATCGATCGTAAGGAACTTTCAACCGATCGAAAGTCGAAAAATATAACTTTCTACAGAATTTTCTAGTAACTATTCTGAATGTTTGAAGAGGTATCAAGCTTTGTAAACGATTTTATGAAACATTTTGACCCTCCATACGTACTTTTTGATGAAATATAACTCTATAGGTATAAATAGAGGCTTATGTTCATTTAAAGAAAAAACACAAGAAATCCTGTAATCATTCTCCAGAATTGTTATTTGTAGAACTCAATATCTTGGTTGTATCCTGAGGACAAATTTTTGCGATAACCTTTAAGCAATAATAGTGTGGGGGCAAATATTGTCTAAGAAAAATGAAATTGTGCCTCCAAGTTATCTATTTTTCGTTTGTCTTTTGTGTTAATTTGTTCTTCCATTATTACTTTGTGTAATATCCCCAACAAGAAGGAATATGGGTTGATTTTTATTTTTCTTTTATTTTAGGTTAATGAAATAAAATAGCAAATATTTAGGCATTAATGGACTAGTGGCATAGTTTAATTTGTGGAGCATAGTGTGGTACAGTGAAAGTGGGATAAAAGATTTTCGTTACAAGGCTCTTAGACTTAATTTTCCAAATTTAATCTCTAATTTCTGATCTTTCTTTTAACTTTCAATTTTTTTATATAATGAGAAGTAGGAATGACAACAAGGTAGGTACTAGCGAGTTTCTTATTCCCTGCCCCTACCCCCCAACACTTCGAGGTGGGTTTTTTACCCCACCCTCGAGCTAGAGGGCACCCGCAACCTTAGGTACCTATCCCACCTTGTCTCACTCAAATTTTTATTTTGTAAATTATTAAAATTTGATTTAAAATATATTATAGGTTAACTAAAACTCATAAAAGATTGAAAATCAAGTTATAACATTACAAAACCTTCTAAAAGTATAACAATATAACCATTCAAGCATTAAAAACTTTAAAACAAAAATAACAAACATAATAGTACAAAATTTTAAAATAATAAATAATTTAAATATTAATTAAATATAAAAATATAAATTCAATAGTACAACAGCAAAGTATATCATAATTTTAAGATTAAAGGTTAAAATATATATACCTTATAAAAAAAACCTATAAAAATATTATAAAAAAGTATTTTCTTTAATATATAACTATAAACGGGGCGAGTATGGAATTGGTTCCCCAATACTTGCCTAAACCCTAAAGTCACTTTAGGAGAAGAAGTTAACCCCCATCCCCACCATTTTAGGAGGCAAAGTGGGCGGGTACTAGGGGCGTGCATTGGTTAGGTTGGATTGGGTTGAAGAGTTTTTTCAACCCAACTCAACCCATCATAAGGGTCCAACCCAACCCACTTGGATTAGGTTGGGTTAGGTTGGACCCATGAGTTGGATAGTCTTTTTTTTTAAAATTACTACTACTACTACTACTACTACTATTGATCCTCAAAAAAAAAAAAAAAAAAAAAAATTACTACTACTACTACTATTATTAAATTGAACATTAGAACAATACAACTACAAATAAAAACAAATTTATAACCAAATAATCATGAGCATAACACCAAACAAACACAAACTATATGAGAAGAACTTAGGGTTTGAGTTTTATTTAGGAAGAGGGGCAAAAAAGTAATTAATAAAATTATATTGGGATAATTACACATTACCCACCTGTGGTTTACCTCTAATTCTAAGTGCCTACCTGTGGTTTGAATTTTGACACTTTGCCCACCTGTGATTATCTTCGTCTATGTGCCGTGTGCCCACCTCTCCCTCACCGTTACTCTAACATAGGAAATAGATCAAAGGTTACTCCCATCCAGATCAAAACACCCTCTTTTCCAAAAACTACTCAGTCACTCTCATCCCGCTTACTCACCAAAAATCACTCAGTGTCACTCCCAAAAATCACTCAAAATCACTCACTCACTCCCCCTTCACCGTTAACGTAAGAAATAGTTGAAAAGTCACTCTCATTTCCCATTCGTTCAAGATTGTCCACGAAAAATCACTGAGTGTCACTCCCAAGAATCACTCAAAATCACTCACTCACTCACTCACTCCCATCGTTCGTGCAAACCGAACCAACGAAGACGGCTTCTCCGTTCAGCTGTGGCAGGAAGACTCACTCCTGGGTATCGCTTTCTCTCTGCCGTGATTTGTATTGTTTAATTGTTTTTGTGGAATGTTATCAAATTGAAATCAGTTTGATCATTGGTTACTGCTTCTGTCAATTTGAAATCAGTTTGATTTACTGCTTATGTTACCAAATTGATCATTGGTTTTGATTTTCAGATTAATTAGAATGTTACTGGTTGAGTCTGTTGTGGACAGCATGTTATAGTTACCCTCCATTCCCTTTAAAAGTTGAATAATGCTCATGATTTTATTGAAATAATTATTCAGTCAATTATGATATAAGCTGGATGGTTATATATGCATTTTTAAAATAAGTCCAACTGCATTCTGAGTTCTCTTGTTTGCTCAATTCTGTTTTGAAATAAGTTTGTGATAATAATCGACCAGTTAACTAATGGTGCTGCTCTTATTACTACTCTTATCCATATAGGTATTGAGTCTTTATTAACAATAGAACTAGATGCCTCATTTTTATATGTATGCTTTAAGGCTTTGAACAACCATTTGGTAATGTGGATGCTGACTTAGAACTAGATGCCTCAGTTTTTATCATCTTCATTTATTCTGTTGTGTTTTACATGCAGATGGCTGACTTAGTATTCAATTTTGAGATTCATCATGGTGGGCAGTTTGTGTGGAACCCAGATTTGGAATATTTAGGAGGTAGTACTTCTTTTGTTGATAATGTTGACCCAGATAGACTTAGTTATTTTGAAATACAAGATATTTGTTGTGATGTGGGGGCACTTAGTACAAGTAGATATCATTATCTTATTCCTGGAGGTAATTTGGAGCAAGGGTTAAGGCTTATAAATGAAGATGATGATGTTGTTTATATGTGTGAGATCCATGCTGCATGGCCTACAGATAAGATAACACTATATATTGAGGGTGGTGAGGAGCCACTTGCTGTTGAACAACCATTTGGTAATAAGGAAGTAGCAGATGATGATGATGATGTGCATGAGGTGGGTGAGAGTGATGATGATGTGCATGAGGTGCATGAGGGAGGTAATGTGGATGCTGAAGAAGGTGATAGTGATTGGTTAGAGGAAGGGTTTGAGGGGCCAGATTTTGATGATGATGTTTTTGGAAATGTAGATGATGGGCCATCTACACGTGCAGCCCCACATAGGCCCTCTGAAGGAGATGATGGGTCATCTACACATGCAGCCCCACATAGGCCCTCTGAAGGAGATGATGGGCCATCTACCCATGAGGATGTACATGTGTATGCAGCCCCACATAGGAATACTGCAGCTGACAATGACCCACCTCTTGAAGAGGGTGAATGGATTGACCCACCTCTTGAAGATGACATGGAAAGTCTAGTAGGGTCTGATGATGATCAGCCAGCACCAGCTGCAAAAGAACCTGAGTTTAATGTCCAAACTGACATGAGAAAGCCAGAGTTAAGGAAAGGAATGAAGTTTCCAAACTCTAAAGTATTTAGGGAGGCATTGAGGGAATATGCGATAAAGAAGCCAGTAAATATCAAGTTCAAGCTGAATGAGAAGAAGAAGATATCAGTTTATTGTATCAATGAATGTGGATAGAGGTGTTATGCATCTCAACTACCTGAAGAGTTGACATTCCAAATAAAGACATTCAATCCGGAGTGCACTTGCCCTAGATCCTTCAAAAACAGCCAAGTGACTTCAACTTATGTTGCAAAGAAGTTTATGCAGGAGTTTGACAAAAACCCCAATTGGAAAGTGGCTAGTGTTCAACATCATGTGAAGCAAGCACTTGAAGTTGACATAAGTTACAGTCAAGTGTATAGGGCAAAAAGGAAAGCTACTGACTTGGTTACTGGGGATGAACAGCTGCAATATGGGAAACTTAGGGATTATGCAGAAATGATAAGATTGACTGATAAAGGAAGTAGGGTTATTTTGCAAACTGAAATGGAAGATGAAAATGCACAGCCGAAATTTAAGAGAATGTATATTAGGTATAATGCACAAAAACTTGGGTTTTTGGGAGGTTGTAGACCAATTATTGGTTTAGATGGGTGCCACTTGAAAGGCAGATTTGGGGGGCAAATACTTTCTGCCATAGCTAGAGATGCAAATGACAACATTTTCCCAGTTGCATTTGCTGTTGTTGAGCAAGAAAACAAAGATTCATGGGTATGGTTTCTGCAGCAATTTTCAGATGACATTGGGGATCCACAGCAACTTAATCTGGTCTTCATCAGTGACAGACAAAAGGTATGATAATTGAGATGCTGTTTTGTAGACATTTTTAAAGTTCAATAATAATTGAGATGCTGTTTTGTAACAAACCTGCTGTTTTGTAACAATTGTACTAACATATTTACTTGTTCTGTTTTGTAACTTGTATAAGGGCCTTAGACCTGCAATTGAGATGCCGTTCCCAACTTGTGAGCATAGATATTGTGTGAAGCATATCTATAATAATTTCAAAGTGGATCATAAGGGCTTGGAGTTGAAGGATGCACTGTGGAGATGTGCTGGAGCCACAACAGTGAGGGAGTTTGAAAGAAGAATGCAGGAAATGAAGGATTTGGATGTCAAGGCATGGGAGTATCTTGCTGACATCAACCCTGCACAATGGTCTAAGTCTCACTTTAGTAGTAGAGCTTTGTGTGATTGTTTAGCTAATAACTTGAGTGAGTCTTTTAATGCCATGATTTTAGAAGCTAGGGATAAGCCAATTTTAGCAATGTTGGAGTGGATTAGAGTTAGGCTCATGACCAAACAATACAAAAAGATGAGAGGTATAGCAAAATACACTGGAAAAGTTTGTCCTAATATTCAAGACAAATTAGAGAAGTTAAAACATGATTCTATACCTTTCAGTGCTACTCCAGCAGGCAGCTTCATGTATGAGGTTGATAATGGTCATGAGAGACATGTGGTTGACTTGGCTAAGAAAGCATGCAGCTATAGGATTTGGGATTTGACAGGACTTCCCTGCAAACATGGGATCTCTGCTATTGTTAAGAACCTGGAGAGAGTGGAGGACTATGTGCATCCTTGTTACTTAAAAGAGACATTTGCTGAAACATACAAAGAGATAATACAGCCAATGCCTGGCCAGTCTGAGTGGGTTAAGACTAACCAACCTGCTCCTGTTGCTCCTCATGTGTATAAACCACCTGGCCGACCACCAAAGCAAAGAAAAAGAGATCTTGAAGAGCCAAGGAACCCTTATAGAGTTTCTAGGATGAACAAGGCAATCAAGTGTGGGAAGTGCAAGAAAGAAGGACATAATGCAAGAGGGTGCAAGGCAGGCATCACTGGTGAAACTCCATGGCAGAGAAGAGATAGACTTGCTAAATCAACAGCTGTAAGTATTTCCATGCTTTGAACTATATTCATTTCCTCAAGTATTTCGAGTGTGTAACTTGTACTACCCTCTTTGTCGGCACAAGGCAGTAAATCTACAAAAACAAAGCAGACTGCAACACCTCAAACTGCATCCCAGCCACCAAGTGCTAGATCTCAGAGTGCATACAGAGCTTTTGATCAAACTGCATCTCAACCTGCACCAAACAATAGATCTGAGGCTGCAACTCAACCTGCAACTAGATCTAAGGCTAACTGGTTCTCTTCACCCTCACAACCAAGCTTCCATATCCCTAGAGAGACATGGGATTCTTTACCATCTCAGGCACCTCTGACTTGTTCTATTTTGTTTATTTTTTTCCTCTTACTTGCTATTGTTTGATCATCTTGCTAATTGTTGGATCATCTTGCTAACTGTTGGATTTTGGTTATGCAGCCAAGTGCATCTGCTAGGGGGTTTAAAGGCAGAAAGTTTCAACCAGTTGGTGGAAAGGGCAAGAATGCAGCTGGCAAGGGCAAGAATGCAGCTGGCAAGGGCACCTAAAGTAGTAAATGACAACTTGGAAGATGTTAAAGTTTCAACAACTTTTTTGTTATAGTTCACTTGTTTAATGTATATGTCAAGTGTCAAAAACAATATTGGCAATTTCGGTTGGAAATATGTATGTCTGAGCACTAGTGGACTAGTTGGTGGGTTTTAATTGGAAGATGTGTAAAGTCACAGGATGTGCCAAAAACAATGTTGGCAATTTTGTATGCATGTGACATAAAACTTTATTAATGTCTCCACTTTTATTTTGTAAAGTCACTGAATAGGTTGCTCTTCTTTTATTTTGTGAAGTCACATGATGTGCTCAATGACTCTTCACTTTTATTAATGTTAATGTGCATTGAAATAGGATAAAGTATTTTGTTGTGTTGTGCTTGTCTTGTGCTTTTGGTGGACTCTGTTTTTCTTGTCTTGTTCTTTTGGTGGATTTACACAGGTGTATGTATTCACACAACAAATCATGTGTCTGTGTAAAACATGTTCCATTTATAGCAGGTGTGCAACAAATCATGTATATGTGTAAAACATGTTCTATTTATAGGCAGGTGTGCATTGACACAGGTGTATATATTGAACCAACATGTTCCATTCAAGTTATTATGTTATTAACATTTCCACATAACACTTTGTGCCAATATATATCAATCACAGGATGAAGTAAAAAGGAATAAAAAAATTATACTAAACAATATTTGCACAAAAACAACACTTTCCATTTCAATTACCCAATAACATTTCAACATCCCACCAAGCATCATGGCAGATTAAGGTTCCTCGCTCTTACATTATTGTTCACTGAGGCAAAACACAACAACAACATTACAAAAATGAAAAATAACCATGACAAAACTAATGCCATCTTGTACAATCTCTCACTCTCTCTAACTCTCTTAAGTTTCTCTCTAATTTCTACATAAAGCTCATGAGTTTCTCTTTCCCTCCGGTTACATCTTTCTTCCATTTCCTTAGTTGTCATTTCTCTCTGATTTGCAAGCTGCAATTCATTCTCAAGCATACTTATCCTTTCACGGTCACTCTTACAAGTTTCGTTATCCACCCACTAAAAGAAGCCACATTTGGAACCAACCTGAGCATTACAATTATAACAATTAATTTCACAGTTCACAATTAATCACAACTAATAATTCAATTCAACTCAATTCAAATACAACAATGTAATTGTTACTTACATTAAATTGACTACAACCAACGAATCTTCTTCCATAGTTACCAGCTTTTCGACTTGTTCTTAGGGCACAATTCTCAAGGGTACATAAATGACCATCTCCAGCACGGTAGAAACCACTAGTTGTAGAGCCATTACCAGTTGATGAAGACATAGCAAAAATTTGTTACAAGCTTATAGACCAACAAATCTGTTACGAGTGGCAAGAATCAACTCATCTAAATTTAGTAACAATTACTCATGCTACAACCACATTGTTAAAAAAGTTGATGGGCCACAGACCTTTATTTTAAAGTAATAAGAAAATGCAGATATATATTCATAACTGTTAAGCCAGTAATAAGAAAATGCAGATATAAACCAGTTCCATGGTTAAGCAAGAACCGAATTTGGAAGAAAGAATTTGGAAGAAAGACTACCCAATTTTAAAACCCACAGGAATTTTAACAAAGTGACCGTGCATATTAAGTGAGGAAGAAAGAAATACAATTATCACCGGGCATTTTAAAACCCACCACCGGCAGAAATGGGTTTTTAAAACCCACCACCGATGACAACATTTTAAAACCCACCACCGGCACCGGCATTTTAAAATCCACCAGCATTTTAAGACCCAATTCAGAACCCTAGATTTCAAAGATTAAAACGCAAAATCCTAATCTACCTGCAACGGCTGAACAGAACAGCAATAAACTCCCAGTCAAGTGAAGCGAAGCGTGATACCCAGTCAAGCTTTAAACTCCCAGTCAAGTGAAGCGAAGCGCGATACCCATGAGTGAGTCTTCCTGCCACAGATGAACGGAGAAGCTGTCTATCTCGGTTCGGTTTGCATGAACGATGGGAGTGAGTGAGTGAGTGAGTGATTTTGAGTGATTTTGAGTGATTTTTGGGAGTGACACTGAGTGATTTTTGGTGAGCAAGCGGATGAGAGTGACTGAGTGGTTTTTGGAAAAGTGAGTGTTTTGATCTGGATGGGAGTGACTTTGATCTATTTCCTATGTTAGAGTAACGGTGAGGGAGAGGTGGGCACACGGCACATAGACGGAGATAATCACAGGTGGGCAAAGTGTCAAAATTCAAACCACGAGTAGGCACTTAGAATTAAAGGTAAACCACAGGTGGGTAATGTGTAATTATCCCAATTATATAATATATTTTTAAAATTTTAAAAATATATTAACTATTGGTGGGTCAGATTGAGTTAGGCGGATTTGTAAATCTCATGACTCAAACCCAACTCGACTCACAAGTTGGATTGGGCTGAAGAGTTTTTTCAACCTAACCCAACCCATCACAGAGGTCCAACCCAACCCAACCCACTTGGATCGTGTTGGGTCAGGTTGGACCCATGGATTGGATAGTTCTTTTTTTTTTAAATTACTATTATTATTATTAAATTAAGCATTAGAATAACACCATCACAAATAAGAACAATTTTATAATCAAATAATCATGAGCATAACACCAAACAAACACAAATTATATGAGAAGAACTTAGGGTTTGAGTTTTATTTAGGAAGAGGGGCAAAAAAGTAATTAATAAAATTATATAATATATTTTTAAAATTTTAAAAATATATTAACTATTGGTGGGTTGGGTCAAGTTAGGCAGATTTGTAAATCTTATGACCCGAACCCAACCAGACCCACTTAAAAAAAATTTATAAAAAAAAATCATGACCCAACCAAACCTACCAACCCTTAAAAACTGACCTAACAAGATGGGTTGGGTTAAGTCGGATCAATTTTGGTGAGTTGGCAAGTTTGTTGCACACCCCTAGTGGGTACCCATGGGACGAGTTTAAATTTTCATTCTTAATCATAAGTTATAAAAATTATAAGAGTTGGTTTACAACTTAACCAACTGAATAGACTAACCTAATTTGATTAAATAAAATCATAATTTTAAGCTTATTCAAACACGAACTAAAATTATCTTTTTTATTTTATTTTTTTGTGGATTTTGAATGATGAAATAAGGTTAAGGATGTTGTAGACTCAATGGTAAATTTTTTTAAAAGTGCATATTAGGAGATAAGCTAAGCGGGTTCAATCTTTACTAGGAGTTTCCTGGGATTACTTGATATAGATTCTAATAGGTAGGGTCATATATCATGGGTTTACTCCTCAGGGATGGGTCCAAAAGATCTTGCCTTGGTAATTAGGTTTCAAACTTTTCCATCATTAAAAATAAATAAATAAAGGAAGAAGATAAGGTATACGGTTGAAGACAAACAAACAAATTACAACGGCTCATTAAGTCCCATTCTTTCATTCAAGCTACTCAGTTTCATAGGTCAATAGTAATAGAAATAGAGAGGTTCACCTGCTAGTCAAATGAGCTTCTGTATGTTAACACTGTAAATGGCTTAATTTGGCCAAGATCCTGTCTAGAAAGGATTACTATAGCCAGGAATAGCAAAGGCTAACCTCTCGTTTCCCTTATATTGAAGGAATTGCTTTTAACAAAGAAACAAACAATGGTTAGAGAGAGCAACACAGGTACGTGGGTCTCTTTGAATTTGAAGGCTTTGCTCTTTGGGGGGGATATTACGCAAATACATGTCCAAAATTTATCACATGTATGTTTTGTGTTGGGTTATTGCACTTGAACAGTGGACCCAAACCATGCGCATTTAAGTTTTATACTAAGATAGTGTTAGGGAGATCGGGGTTGTCGTGGAATTTAATTAATAGGGTGTGCACACCTTATTCAATAGTCACGGAATCACGGTTTTGGATCCATTTCATGGGATATATGCCCTTAGCTCAGTTTAGCTGTCATTTTATGGCTATCGAGATTTTACTTTTGGGCTTTTGATCTCAGGCTAATGTGTTCCTCAATATGACTCATTTCTTTTTGGGGAATTTATGCAAGATGAATAGTAGAAGAAATATATGCTTAGGTTTATAGGAAGTCAGGCCTCTGTACTTCACCATGCTATGTTTCTACAATCTCGAGTGAATGAAAGATGACAAATCATCATAATCAAGTGATTCTATGCTTTAACTTTCTTTAATTTATGCATTAAACTATAGTCCTTAGTACGAAATCGTTTTTAAAAAAAATTGTCTAACAATAATTGTTCTGTTATCAAACTGTTTTCCTAATGCATATGTTAACTCAATGACTAGGAATTTTTCATGTATGGGGACAGTACTGAACCTAAGATCGAATCCCACACCAAGGCCTGCTCACCTCCTAGACCTAGGGTCTCCGAATAAAAATAATTTTTTTTTTTTTTTAAAAAAAGTCTCATAATATACTTATATAATAGCCTAAAAGAAAATATTTTTCACAATTATTTACATTTTCTTTTTGGAAAAAGTGTTTATATCTAACTAAAATTGAAAAAAAAAAATCCATATTCATTTTTTTTCTTGGTGTTTTCAATAGAGATTCCTAGATTTCAAATCTCATCATCCCACCAATAAGATTATAAAAAAATAATTCAAAGATTAAAAAAAAAAAAAAAAACTTTTATCATTTGCCAAAAAATATATGTTTCCATCTACCCATCAAAAGTCTCTTCTTCCTCTCTCCATCTAAAAAACTTCACTCTTATAACTAGTGACCAATTAACCACATATGCTCTCTCTCTCTCTCTCTCTCTCTAAATTTATGGATAATTAATTGTGTGGACGCAATTTGTAACGACCCTTAATAATATTGGATTCGCACGTAAAAAGGCCCAAACAATATCATTTATAGAGCGTGGGTTTGAAAGGCTAGGCCTTGATCACAAGACGGTGATTTTTTCATGGCGTTCGTACGCAACTAACTCGTGTTCACCTTAGGAGTTTTTCTCCTAGAAGCGGGCTGGGAGGCTCTGGTTTTTGGCCATTTTTCCCAGCCCCTGCTTTGGATTGCTCACTTTTCCTTTTATACTAGCATGCGTTTCTTATCCTTCGTCCACGTGTAGGATCGACTTTTCCAAGACTGATACTTGTCCCATCAGCCCATATCCAGAGTGGTTGGGGGTGGTTGTAAAAGCTGGAGAGTGTGGCTCTGTCAGGTGCAGAATATTGAATGGCAGTGAAGGCAGCTTTCCTTGGTTGATATACTTTCCAGCGTATACTTCTCTATTGACCTAGATATTTAAGATTTTTTCCAAACTGTTCCTATACCGTTTTTACCCTTCCTTCTTGTGAGACCTCGGGCATGCCGAGGACTGAATCGTCCTCGGCCATGTCACAAGACTATTTTGTACTTGTATTACCGATCCTGGGCTATAACCTTCCTCGGCTCGGGCCTTGGGCCCCAATGAATAAATGGGCCAGGGCCACAAATTATTGGGCCCCACAATAGCCCTTCAAAATCCTGCTGTCCGACCTCTTGGTTGGAGAGGAGGATTTTGGTAATGCCAAGCCTTTATTACGGCTCGTTTAACTCTGTTCTTCATTAATGTTGGTGTCTCTTCATCTGCCCAGGAAACATACCGGGTTACGAGACATTCCTCTGAATTCATTCACGATGCGTTCCTACCGTTTGATTATTCAAAACGCGCCTTTAATGATTTCCATTTACGAGACCATTTAAATTTGACAGTTGTTGATAGTGTGGGGAAGTGGAACGGGTACATTCTCGTTTACAAATTTTATTGGAAATCTGGACAGATTAAATACCTTCCGTTTTGCCCTTCATATAAGAAGAAAAGCAAGAGGTTATTTCTCTTGTACAGAGACCCTTTTAATCCTTCTGAAATCTGAAACCCTTAGCCTCTTCCAGAATTTACCTTATCCGCTAGTTACACCTTAAATTGTGATACGTTTGAGATAGGAGTAAGTAATGAAGGAGTCATACCCTTCCCAGAAATACCATGTTCTTATGAAGCTCAGAATGGCTCGATCAGGGCAGGGATGGCAGAGACTCAAGATCCTTCTTACCTTTCTTTCAGCCAAAATCCGAAGTAGGGGCTCGTCGCGTCAAACTTTTGGCGTGACTGAGTTGGGGTCACTCATTATCAGTACCAACCGCTCTCTCATGAGCATAGCTAACATGGCACCAACGTGTTAGGAGTCAGGACTGATGCAGGGACTAAGTGTCCCTGCTTCTTCCTCTCTTCGTTCACTGGTGTCTTCTTTTGCCTCCCCTTCTTCTTCTTTCCCATCACCAGATCCATCCTGGTGCTTTTCCTTCTTCCTCTTCTTCTCCTCTTCCACCCAGGAAGGTCCTCCTCTCAATATGGGTGCTATTGGGGCAGAATTTGGAAAGACTTAGGAGCAAAGCTTAAAAAGATTTCTGACTGTTTTTTTTTTTTTATTGTTTTTGTAACTTGTTTTCTATATAGGCCTGTTTAAGCCCTTCATTGTACTTTGTAATACCTCTTTATATTAATAAAAGTCGTCATTGCCTTACTTCATATATTCTACCTCTTCTTTTTGAAATAGTTATGCCGTGAATAGACGTACTATCCTGTGACTTCTCTTTTATTTTTATATTACGAACGATACTTAGGGCCGAGGTCCCAGTTAAGAAAAAAGACTTTGTTCTATGCTTATTGAAACTATCCGGCATAATAATGCCAATTTGAACAAATGATACTTTGGGCGGAAATCTTTACTAAGAAAAACAGAAAAAGATATTTATAATGAGCTCATTAGAGCTGTTTGACATAATGACGCCGACCTGAGAGAGCAATACTTAGGGCCGAAATACCCTACTAAGAAAGAAAAACATTATTATGAATTTATGAGAGCTGTTCGGCACAAAAATGCTAACTTGAACAAGTGATACCTAGGGTCAAAGCCCTTGTTAAGAAAAAGATATTATTATGAACTTAATGGAGTTGCCTGACACAATAATGCCGACCTGAGAAAACAATACTTACCCCAAAAATAACCGAAATGACAACTGAATGCTCGGTGCGGTGTAGGAAACAACCTGCGGAGGATATGCAACAAAAAATGAACAGCCCCTGCAGGTTGTTGAGTAATAGGGCGTTTCGCCATCTTCCTAATAGCTTTCCTAGCCTTAACCTTTTCTGGTATTTGGTCTGAGGACTGGGTGATTCAGAAATCTTCTTAAATAGCCGACCTTCCCAAAATTCTAAGTCCGAGGACCATGCAATACCTTGGCCCAATCCAAAACTTGATTTTGATAAGTAGTTGGTTTCCCCATAGTTTTGAGTCCGAGGACTACACAATACCTTGGTTCTGTCCAAAACTTGATTTTGATAAGTAGTTGGTTTCCCCATAGGTTTGAGTCCGAGGACCACACAATACCTTGGTTCTGTCCAAAACTTGATTTTGATAAGTAGTTGGTTTCCCCATAGGTTTGAGTCCGAGGACCATACAATACCTTGATTCTGTCCAAAACTTGATTTTGATAAGTAGTTGGTTTCCCCATAAGTTTGAGTTCGAGGACCATGCAATACCTTGGTTCTGTCCAAAACTTGATTTTGATATTGATAAGCAGTTGGTTTCCCCATAGGTTTGAGTCCGAGGACCATGTAATACCTTGATTCTGTCCAAAACTTGATTTTGATAAGTAGTTGGTTTCCCCATAAGTTTGAGTCCGAGGACCATGCAATACCTTGGTTCTGTCCAAAACTTGATTTTGATATTGATAAGTAGTTGGGGGAATTAACCCCTTGGCTACGGCATAAGACCTTGGTTTGTAGGGGAATTAGCTCCTCGGCCAAACCCCTAGAACCATCCGTGCTGCTGACGCTACGAAGCGTAGCCCCTAGTAAAGAAAACATAGCCCCTAGTGGAACTTTACGCTAGAACACTACAACCGGCTGTTAGAAATGACAAGAGGACTGTCTCGACCTACCGCCTGTGCCAACACACAAGCCTTTCCCACAGACGGCGCCAATTGTGTGGACGTAATTTGTAACGACTCTTAATAATATTGGGTTCGCACGTAAAAGGGCCTAAATAATATCATTTATAGAGCGTGGGTTTGAAAGGCTAGGCCTTGGTCACAAGACGGTGATTTTTTCATGGCGTTCGTACGCAACTAACTCATGTTCACCCTAGGAGTTTTTCTCCTGGAGGCGGGCTGGGAGACTCTGGTTTTTGGCCATTTTTCCCATCCCCTGCTCTGGATTGCTCACTTTTCCTTTTATACTAGCATACGTTTCTTATCATTCATCCATGTGTAGGATCGACTTTTCCAAGACTGATACTTGTCCCATCAGCCCATATCCAGAGTGGTTGAGGGTGGTTATAAAAGCTGGAGAGTGTGGCTCTGTCAGGTGCAGAATATTGAATGACAGTAAAGATAGCTTTCCTTGGTTGATATACTTTCCAGCGTATACTTCTCTATTGACCTAGATATTTTAGATTTTTTCCAAACTGTTCCTATACCGTTTTTACCCTTCCTTCTTGTGAGACCTCGGGCATGCCGATGACTGAATCGTCATCGGCCGTGTCACAAGACTATTTTGTACTTGTATTACCGATCCTGGGTTATAACCTTCCTCGGCTCGGGCCTTGGGCCCCAATGAATAAATGGGCCAGGGCCACAAATTATTGGGCCCCACATTAATCATCATCAAACAATTTATTTTCTCTCTTACTCTTAAAGTTATTCTCCTATGTCTTTCTCAAAAAAATAAAAAAAATAAAAGTATTCTCCTAAGTCATATTTAAAATAAAAATAATGTTTTTTTTAATATACTTTTTATATATTGCTTTCCAATTGGTTGTTTTTGTTTAATTGTTACTTCATCAATCTTACATAAATTATGTGGATAATTATATTATAAATCTCATTTTATGGCCAAGAGGCTTGTAATTTTAGTCTTAAAAAGAAAATATTTATAAAAAATAAAAAAATAAATAAAAACTTTGTAGATTAGCAACATTGCCTTCTCCTTCTTTTGAGGAAAACTAGGGTTCAAATTATCAAAAATCAATTAAAATAGTTTTAATTGAATTTGGTCTTTGTGTCTTAAGGCTAAGGTTATTGAATGATTCTAATGTTCTATAAAAATATTATGGTATATTTGATCAATCAAATTCTAGTATTAAGGACATTAATGTATGGATTAGGACATTTTTTATATATAAAAAAAAAAAAAAATACTCTCTATTTATTTAAAAGAAAATATTAACAGATAGTGTAAAACATTCATTACGAAAAGATAATGGGATATCGTGCTATATTTAAAAGTAAAGAGGAGATCTTGCAACTGTCATTGTCCTATATTCGAAGGCATGTATTTCTACATAATTTTAATGACAATATCCATTAAATTTTCTTCCACATAATGAAGTTTTCAAAATTAAAATTGATAAAAATCACTTTTTCTTCTTTAAGTTTAGGATAGATGCAAATTACGCCTCTACTTTTTTAAAAACAAGAACAAAAAACACATTAATATCCTTAATACCCTCAGATAATAAACACATCACGTAGACAAGT
Organism: Quercus robur; assembly: GCF_932294415.1. Classification (NCBI taxonomy): domain Eukaryota; kingdom Viridiplantae; phylum Streptophyta; class Magnoliopsida; order Fagales; family Fagaceae; genus Quercus; species Quercus robur. The sequence goes on along the minus strand of NC_065541.1, from coordinate 44,053,388 downwards.
TAACGAGAAATGGCTTTTAATGTTCATGATGTGTTTGTCATTTGAAGGTATTAAAGACATTTTCTATTAAAAAAATTGAATTTTTATTAATTTGTTCATGTTTAGATTTTTTTTTTTTTTTTTGGAAGTTCTTCACGTTTAGAATTGATCTTTTGTCCATCCAAAATAAAAGATTCAGGACCCATATTTTATGAAATTCAGTGTTTAGTGTGCAATTGGCATGAATTATTTTTATTAACTTATTTTACTATTTAGCTTATTTTTGTTATTATTTATAGATTTCATTGTACTTTTTGATATTATTTATGGATCTCATTGTACTGTTTCAATTAATTTTTATATTAATCTATAATATTTTTAATAAAAAAATTAATTTTAATAAAATAAATGAATCTCTGCTCAATATTTAATATTCACGTTCACAAATGGATCTTTACATTTTTTTTTTTTATTCAAGAAAAGAAAATTCATAATCAATATGATGAATAAAGTTTATCATACAACCAAGAAAAACACTGGAAAAAGTACAATAGATCTGACCTGAAAGTACCCAACACCACTCTGACAAACCCTTCCTTTCATACATCCCAACACAAAGTTACAAACCCACTAACCTTTGCCTTCCAAGATTAAGATATTGGAAACAAGAAAAAAATATAAAAAGAATTTTTTATGAGCTATAAAATACTAAAAAGAATCATCACAACACCCTACCTAATCAGTTAAAAGCAATACAAAGCTCAAATTGTTTTTTTTTTTTTTTTAATTATTCTGCCTGGCTCAAAACCACAGATGCACATGTTCTTTCCTGCAATCCAATCATTCAACCTTTGAGTGGTCCCATTCTTAAAGGTAAACACATCACGTGAGAGCGCTCAGGTTAGCCACAGAGAGCACCAAACCAAAGTCCTCCCCACCCAGAACGTGACTGATTCCCAATAACACTTCCTTTGTCATTCTCTAATGAAAAATTAGCCAACATTTTGATGGGTCACATGCAATATATTAAAGCACCCCTAGAAAAATCAAGCTGATTTTTTTGTACTTGGACTTTCTACTTGGAGTCTGTGGGAGAGAGAGTCAAACATGGAGAAGCTGTTCTTTATCGATTGAAGCCTTGGCATCAGAGTGTGGTTGTGATTGTGGTGCACCATTTTCCATCTTCTTGAGGTTCTGTTGGTGATAGACTTGCCTCAATCTCTCTATTTCCCTCTTTAGTGCTTCTTGATGAGCTGCATTGTTTTACAAAATACAATATATTTGGTTAAAGCCCATTCCAAGGTTTTCTGACAATGGCATATGTTTTGCACGGTTATGCATGCATAACTTTATCCCAAAACTAATTTTGTTGACCCTCCAATCACTTTCATCCCCTCTCTTAAGGTTGTATGAAATCTAGACATGCAATTTTCAAGAAAACACTATATGGTCATTTAAGAAAGATTTCATATTTGATCCATTGGCCACGGATACAGAGGTGACCAAGAATTTGAAGCTAAGAAAGATTTCATTGTTGGTTAAGTTCTAGTTGAATGATTTGCTTAGTTTGCAATCAAATGTCACCAAAATGTTCCCCTCATCCAAAGAATGAGAGAACATTTTTTTTCTGTTTTCTTTTTTTTATATTCATACAATCATGATAAATAACTTTTTATTTTATTTTTTATTTTTATAGCAGTAATGATAAATAAGTTGCAAATTGAGATTTGCTACTTCTCTATGATGACATTCTGAGATTTAATAGGTCCGTGGACCATTTTTTAGAGTGTAAACTGAGAGGCCCACCTACTCTTTGGTTATATTTTCTTTCAAATCTTGTTAATTCAACCCGGGCATGAATTAAAGAAATGTTTGCATGTTTCATGGAAAAGGAATCTTTCAATAATGAATTCCACAGCTAAAAAAAAAGTCATGCATGATACCCTGTCCTATACTCCTATCATAGTCCTACGAAATCAGTCGAAGAGTATATTTTCACCAGTTTATTGGACTTAAAAAATAGATAAATAAAATAGAACAAAAGTACAACTGTACTTAAAATGTTAAAAAATAAAAAGTTATTCATATATCAAGTGAGCTATGGTAAATGGATAATTCAACAGATTCTATCCAAATGAACCTGTCAATTCTTGAAAATCTTAGACACGATTCTGTACATCATATAGAATATATTCTTTGGGGGTGAAAAAAAAAAATGCAACCAGAAACAACTTGGACTGAGCATCACATCCTATTCATTGCGTGGTGTGAAATATGTTCTAACAAGTCAACACTATTCATTCAACTATGAACATGTTATTGGAAAATAAATCTTTGTTAATTGGATAATTAAGGGCTAATTACCATCTTTAAAAATCTTATCTTGCGCAAGGGCCGCGATTCTTTGCTTAAGAGCACTGTTATCAACATTTAGAAGCAAGCGTTGATGGTCTAAAAACGCAACCCGTGGTGACAGCACCGAAACCTCAGCCTTCAAACAAAATTGTGAACATTTTAAAGCATGCAATAACAACAATTACAACTCTTACAGAAAATCCATAGATAAAAACACATACTTGTAATGAGGTGACACTACGTTCAAGCTCTGATATGTATTGTAGCTTCCTCACCCTTGATCTTTGCGCAGATTGTCTGTTTGCCAAGATTCTAATCCAAACCCAAAAAAAATAATAAACAAATATTAATTAATCAGCGCAAGTTTTTGGAACCATTGTTGTTTCTTGCTACATAATTGTAAACCATAATGTAAACCAATATAAGACGTGGGATTTACTTCTCATCATATATATTAAAGCATAAATTATATATATTAATATCTCATTTGATGCTAATCAGAAATTAATTAAAATTGTCTGCTACTCATGCCAAGAACTAGAAAGAAAGAAAAATGAAAAGGAAGAGATTCATATTTCATCATTCATATATAAAGTTTTTATTTTGTAGACGCATTATATTGTTAAAAAGTGATTCATTTTGCCAAGAATTATAACTATGGTCTATGGAATTATAAAAGAAGAAAAAATAACAATTCATTTTTTTTTTTTTTGTCAATTATTGACATATTCAACGACACCCTCTTAGAAAAAAATGTTAATGCATGATTACCTTTTGACCCTTTTAGGATCAGTTATCCTATCGTTGGACGAGTTTGGCATCATGTTAGGTGGAGTTTGTGAGTCTGAATTGCATTGGCTTTCAACCTCCTCGGATTCATTCTTTAGTTGCTGTTGCTGCTTCAACTGATGATCTTGTGCTGGTGCTTCTTTCTCATCATTAATGCTGTTATGATCAGATGGTGTGGAGGGGTTCGAGGACGACACAGTAGGGGCCACAGCAGTTGATATTTCATCAGTGAACATGGACAAGAATTGCTCATCATCAAACCTATCAAACTCATTGCTTGCAACCCCAGAGCCAGGAGGTGCATTCGAGCCGCGACATTCATCTAGCATTGGCACCTCTAGGAAGGTTATCGAGTCACTAACGGATCTCCGGTGAGATCCCCGCCTCGACGACGAGAAGTCTAGGAACTCATCCACCCAAGAAGGGTTTTGGGTGGTGGCATTGGTGGGGTTGGAATTGGTGGTGGTGATGTTTGGTGTCATACTCCCAATTGAAGGTATTCTTTGGTGAGAGAAGTCATGCCAATTTGGGGAGAGGTTTGGGATTTTTGGAGGCAATTGTGCCATAGCACAATGATGTAAGGAAAAGAAAGAATTAACTCAACCCCAACAAACCCACCAAACCAAATTGAATGACAATTAATCTACAACAAAGCTTCTTGTATAATAAACTCAATCCAACACACATACACACAATGTTGAAACTTGGAAAAGTAAAACCAAAATGACAATCTCTTTTCACAAACCAAATGCCTCAAACATACCCAAAAGCAAACTAGAGAATGTTTAGAAGTAGAAAGAAAAACCACATGAACGACAACAACTACTATTGCAACAACAACATATCATTCATTATAAGAGGAGGGATTTAAAGCTTTTTCTTACACAGCTCCTTTTCAAAATCCTAATAAATGTTATATGCAATGTGTGTGTGTGTGTGTTTGTGCAGTGGGGTCACATGGGGGAGGATCGGACAGCTATGTACAGCTGGGAGGAGGTTGGGACTCAACGGTATTACTGGAAAGTCGCCAGTAGTTTAATAACTAGCGGAATCAGCCACCACGTGCCTTTGTGACCGCCTCTTTAGTGGGAGAGAGAGAGCTTATTATAGTCTCATTATTATTATATACATCCAAAAAAAAAACATTCCCATGCTTCTCTTACCACTTTATCAAAACCTTTTTCAAGTTTGCTTTTCTAATCTACAGCCGTTGGATTGGAATTTTTGATCGTTTTGAAACGTCTCCATCAAACACTCACATGGGTCAAGATTTATTTGCTACTTATAGCCTCCTAATCTTTCTACAATTTATCTAGAAACTGAGGGGATGAGGTTTTTTTTTTTTTTTGGGGGGTAATTTTTGAGTCTTTGGTTGCAAGGGAATATGAGAAAATAGTATTTGAATTAGTGATCTTTGCTTAATCAAACACGGTTCCTAACTTATTGTAAGTTATAGTAAACGGATATTGAAGATTTTTCGGAAATATATATTTGAATAGGACATAAATGGATAAAAATGATGAGCAATGTTACAACCACAAACTATTTTACACCATTTTTATAAACTGTTGATGTATCCAACTTCTTATTGGTTTTCATCTAGGCCCATTATTAACATCACTACCAATAATTACCCACCACATAAGTAGTTTGTAAAAAAAATTTGTAAAAAAATTTGTATCTCTAACATTATTAAAAAATGATTCATGTGACTCCGATTTATAAGACAAGTGGGTTCTTAACTAATTGTCATATATTTTAGGGAAGTTAGGGAACAATTATTGAAGATTTGTCCGAAATATATATTTGAATAAGTAATGCTAGGATCACATAAAATGGTGAGTTGTGAGTGGAAGAATGTGTCTCCACATGGATCCATCATTACATCTCTACTACTCATAACTCACCATGCGGCAAGTTTTGGAAAAAGTTGTGTCATTTTATATAGTCCTAGCATTACTCTATTTGAATAGGACATAAATGATAAAAATGAGTCATGTAACTCCACTTAATAAGACATGATTCTTGACTAATTGTAATATATTTTAGGGAAGTTAGGAAACTATTATTGAAGATTTGTCCGAAATATATATTTGAATAAAGACATAAATGGATAAATATAATTTATGTAACCGATTCAAGTGATAGTTTGTTTGTTTGGAGTTTGGCTTACCTCCAGTACTTTTTTTAATTAAAATCTCTTTTTGTTTTAATGAGAAACAATCACATCATCCACTAACTAAATAAAAGGTAGAGATTAAAATCCACTATCACTTGCCATTGTATATTTAAAATAAAAGGACATATAGAGTTAAAAAAGTATTAGAGGTAAGCCAAATTCATTTGTTTGTCTTCTTCTTCTTTTTTCAAATTTTATCGATCATTCGATCTTAATAGCTTGTTTAAATAGATTAGAATTTTTTTTTTTTAATACAAAATAGAAATTCTACTCTAACCTAATCTAAGTGTATATGTACGTGAAACTCACTCCTGGAGACTTGAATCCCGGCCCTTACCCCCCACACCTCACAAGCACTTATACTTGTGAAGTGATCATCGCACCAAGGGTGTGCGGTGGTAAATAGATTAGAATTATAAAATGTAGAGAATTTGGTTCTAAATAGATAGGTTTTATGATGAAATAAATATTATGTAAATGATTGTAAAGTGGTAGATTTAAAGTCTCTTTTATTAATTGAGTTTCTTGACAAGCTTCAATGACGGATGTAAAAATTTAATCACTCAACTGATACTTAGCACTCTAGATCATCAATAGATTCAATACTACTTAACCAAAACTTCACATTAATAAAAACAAAACCTCACATTAATAAAAACAAGAAATTCAACAATTAAAACAATACTCTAACTAACCCACACTAGTTTCACTTAATAAAACGTAGCAATGATTACACAAACTTTGATGTGGTAGATATGGATGGGAGGCAAAGCATAATGGTATGAAAAGAGGAAAATGGTAGTAGTAGCTAGGATGAGTGGGAATAGTTGTACGTGGGATAAGATTTGGGGAGTGAGCTGTAAGAGAAAGGGGAAAGGAGCTAGGATTATAAAGGATCGGATCATATGTCATGCTCCCATGTGAATTGCTTGCACGCTCGATCTAAGGCTTTCTTTGCTTTGTCCCCAAACCATACCCACATGTAGGGCATATTTATGTCCTTAATTTTATCTCTATGTTTCTACGTATCTTCCTTCTTCTATCTCATCCCTCCGGAATTCATGTTGGTTTTTTTTTTTTTTTTTTTTTAAGTGTTTGCCGCACTAATCATTATTAGACAAATGTTTAGAATATATTTGCCGCCTTCCATCTAGAGGCAAATGCCTGGCAATGAAGCATCTTCGTGGGTGTGTGTTCTTCAAAATTAAATTCAAGTACTTCTCTCTCTCTCTGAGAGTAAATAATTTTTAAGAATTACACTTTTCTTGAGTAAAGCATGTGAATAATGAAAGTTTTGGGCTTAGTTGTGTAATTATGATATTGCAAGGATTAAAAGTCCAACCCCCCCCCCCCCCCTCCCCCCCGGGGCCTCTCTCCTTTTAGCCTCTATATATTGGTAGTTGTGTAACAAATAGTCTTCTACCATCTGTCACCATAAAATATTTAGAGGCTCGTTCCTTGAATTTCTTTGCTCTATCGAACAAAGAACTAGGCTTTGTGCGGCAAAATTTGATTCATCCATATAAGCAAGTTTCTATGAATCTGCTAGTCTGTCTTCAGCAAATTCCTCTTCTTACATGAATCATGAAAATGCCAAAAAAAAAAATTAAAAATTATGATTCATTTTGCCCAATTCAAATTCAACTCATATTTAGAACCAAACGAATTGATTTTTTGATCTATAAATTTAATTGTCATTAGAAAAAGATAACACTATTTGTGTTTATTAATCAGTACAATTATATGTTTAAATTTAACTAAGGAACTTACTGTAAAGCACTTAAATTATTGTATCTAAGTTTTGCCATAAACTTAACGTGGCCAGTATTATCATAGTACTTGTCTTAATCACAAGGAATGTTGGAACAAACTTCCCACACGTAAGTAATGCTTTGCATATTATATCAACACCATGTTTATGCCCCCACTTTCATTAGCATGGTATCATGTGTTGAGGCCCATTTTGGCAAAAAAGAAAAGGCCCAATGGCAAGAAGAAGCCCAACAATATAACAAAGGGTGAAGAAAGAAGAATTAGCAAAGTAAGAAAAACCATTAGACCCAAATGGCAGAAACAATGATACACAAGCCCACAAAATAGTAAAAGGACCTCAAAGAAAGCAAATAGGCCTAAGGGAGCCCCAAAAAATGAAGAAGTAAGCCCATAAAAATCGTAAGAAGTAGAAAGCAAGCAAAGATGGGCCGGAGGAGCCCAAAGAAATGAATTAGTAAATGGGGTTGGTTTAAAAGCCAATAAACCCAAAAATAAAGGATATGGTAATTGGGTCAGGAAAGCTCGAAAGGTTTAGCAAAAACCCATGGGAATGTAAGAAGTAAGAAAGAATATGATGGGCCAAGGATGCCCCAAGGAATGAAACAGGCCAAGGATGTCCAAAAGAATGAAACTGGCCAAGGATGCCCAAAAGGAATAAAAATAGGCCAAGGGAGCCCAAGATGATGTGAGAATTAACCAACAGAAATACTGGGTAACATAAATTGAGGGAAGAAATAATACATGGCAAGCTCAGAGTAAGGCCATCAAACGAAAGTTAAACAATGTCATGGCAGGAAAAATGCAGTGGCATGGCAGGAGTATTAGTCAGCCCACAAACCAAGGGTGAAAAAAGATAAGGGCCGAATTGAAAGAAGCAAAGGCCCATATCCACACAATACCTAGCCCAAAGAAGAAATAAAATGAGAAGAATGAAGACCCAATGACTCACCCACGCCACAAAAGGTTAAGCAAGCGGCAGAACACACAGCAATACCAAACAAACCCACAGGCAATAGCAAACGCGTGAACGCCAGACAAGCAATGGACTCATATAGGAGTGAAGCACGCACAAGACTCAAGCACCACCAACCAACTTGTACCTAGCCAATACAAGGACGATGGGCCATGGGTCAGAGGTAAGAGAGAGTGTAGTCTGACGGTGAGGAGAAGGGAGAAGCCTATTTTGGGGTTCCTACTTAAACTTTTTTGGGAGAAATGTCCTGTTGTAATAACATACCACTCAAAAGAGGCAAAGATGAGCTGGAATTACTAGGTGCATGCTATAGGAGTTAGTATGAGAGAATGCCCGACCCTTATCCAGATGGGAATGCCACGGATAGCAAGAAAATAAAACAAAATTCCCTTTGTCTAGGAATGGAACGTGGTGCAGCCAGTACAGGGTAGTGATGGTGGCTAGGCAACTAGCAGACCAGTGGGTAGTTCGGGATGGACACCCACAACAAGCCAAAAGTGGTTGAGGGGTAAAACGGTAAATCTAACCATGACAAACAGTATAAATAGGCCTTAGCCATGCATAGTGAAACAACAACAAGGAAGGAAGGCAAGAAACATAGGAACAAAGAGAGAAACAGGAAGCAAAAGAAAAACAGAGGGAAAAAACAAAAAGAAAGAGAACAAAAGAGTAGTAAGGAAACAAGAGTGTGAGGAATGATAGAGCATGCACCAATAGGCTACTTACTTCTCTCCCTCTCAATAGCCCACTCTTTAGCAAGCTAAGAGTTTGAGATTAAGCCATTTAGGCTCATTTTCCAAAGTAGGCAATTTCTATGGCAAAATCTCCCTGTGAGGTTACCTACATTGGAAATCGGTTCCCTTCTTGGACTTAAATTTGCCAAAGGGCCAAGTTTAGTAAATTAACCTCCTTCCTTCTTTTATCATAGTTGTTCAAGTACTAACGTTATTCTTCTATTGCTTATTCATTCTTGCCATACTCATATTATTGTTTACTTTTCCTATTGAAAAATCGCTTAAACATTATCTTTGATACTTTAGTTAAAATATTTTAACTATCCTACTGTATTATGTTTCTCTTGCCATAACGTTTTTGTAATAGTATTCCTTGTCATGGGCATGTGACCAAGATCTTTGCCAAGGGTCTTAGCTTGTGCACAAGCTAGCTTAAGGTGAGCTTCAGTTGAGTTAGTCCCAACTCTCCTACCCTAGAATCATTAGGCCATAGTATGGCAGGTGTAGTCCAGCCTAGGATACAAAAAAAGGCCCACCACATCGTGTTGTTGGCCGGCTCTTGCATAACAATTGGCTTGGCAAGATCTTATAGCGAGTTTGGCCTCTGACCTTAAAATCCTAGAGAAATTGGAATCCGTAGGTTTGGTTTCGACATGTTGTAGATGTATTGGCCGTAAAAGCATTGTTATTAATCCTAGACTAGCCCAACCGGTCAAACTGAAAACCCAATGACCCAACATTGAGACTAGTTCAGGTGTTTAAATGAACTATTTTTGCATAAGACAGTCAAACCCAGTCAAACTTGATGGGTTTGTGGTGACCTATAGAACCCAAATGAGTTTTTATTACCCGATTAGGTTTGTGAAATTTGTAAAATTACATTTATATGTTCACTTTATTGATTTTTTTTTTTTTTTTAATTGTTTGATGTGTTATAATATGGTAATTTAAAAATTGAAAAAACCTAAAAAATTCAATAACAACAAAAATGCAATTCCCTATATGTTTGCCTACCTTCAAATCTCTCATTCTATCAAAAGATTATTCTATTATTATGAAACCCTAATTTTGAATTATAATGGCTAGTTTAATTTAGTTATATGACTATTTTTAAAATTTTACATATTTATCTTATGATTTTTCATACTTATTTATATATATATTTATTTTTTAAAAATTATTTGACCTTGCAGTGTTTAACCAATGACCCACTAATTGAACCAATAACTTGACTACCTGAGTCAGGCTTAATAACTATGCCTAAAAGCAATATAATTTCTTGTATTGCAATGTCTCGTGGTTGATTAAGATGGTCGTCCAATATTGTGTATTGATGAAATGAACCAAGTTCAGGCTCAAACTTGGAAGCACTTGGAAGCTCAATTTCTATATGAAGTAAGTTTGAAATTTAAATAAAGCAATGCTCATGGATATGCTCGGAAACACTATGATACTATCTATAATTATAAAAATTATTACTTCTGAATTATAAACAAATTACTTATGGCTATGAAGTAAGAAAGGTAAAAAGTAATATTACAGGCAATATTTTTCACAACAATTAAGTTGACAGTTTTTACCAATTCTCACATAACAATTTGTCAGCCTAACAATTGAATTTTTTTTTTTTTTTTTCTCTGGACTTATTGTGAATGAAACTTGAACACCATAGTGTTCAACATTTCGACTTAGCTCCTCTCGTGACTCGTGTACAGTCCCATATGCGCAAACATTGACAATATAATTACACCCAACCCACCAAAATGTCGTACTGCTTTATTACAGAAATCTGCAATTGATTCTAGTTTGAGACCTTGGCCAGTTAGCCGTCTTAAGCTTACCATATATATAACCCAACCTGGAAACTGAATACAACAAATTACTTGCTTTTTTTATTATTATTATTTTTTGCTAAAACAAATTACTTGCCTTAGTAAAACTCTCAAGCGCAAAAAACATGAACGAAAAAAAGGCAAGCATAAATGATGACTGCGAGACGTAGCCAATTTGAACATGAAATCGAACTCATTTTAAGGCTTTTTCTTTAGTAAGATAATGCTAGCTAAACATAATATTTCATTTTCCATCTACATTCTGAGCTACACATGGAGACTCCAACTAAATTAAGAAATGCCTGCTTGACTCTTTTGATCATGTGGATTTTTTGGGCAAGGGCATGTTGTGAGAAGTATACGCTGCCTCTAACATATAACCCAAAAGCCATGAGGAAGAGATATGAAAGCTGGGTTGCACGGTATGGCCGAAGATACAAGAACAAAGAGGAAAAGGAATTGCGTTTTGGCATTTACCAAATGAACTTCGAGCTCATTGACCACTTCAATTCTCAAAACCATTCATTCAAGCTCACTGACAATAGATTTGCAGACTTGACAAACAGGGAGTACCGAGCTGCCTACTTGGGATTTGGAACCAAGTCGCATCCAATGACAAACTTCTGCCATTTCAATAATAAGAGTTTGCCAACTAGTATGGATTGGAGAAAAGGAGGTGCTGTTACTCCAATGAAGGATCAAGGCGAATGTGGTAGGAATTTGTGTTTTCCCTGGTGTAAATTTGAACATTTAAGTGCATCGTTAAAGACCATAAAGAGAATTGACTACTAACAACAATTTCTTATGAACTTTTGAACTAGATTTTTGCTTGTATAATTAAATCAGCTTCACTGAAAGCTCCTAGAAGCTGGGAAAATAGATATTATTTTGGAGTAAATGCCTGCGCCTTTTATGACAACAACAACAACAAAAAAACTTTTAACGACAACATCATTATGGTGCCGATAATGAAAAATAGGTCATTAGAATAGTTTTTTCCGTCATTGGAAGCTCTCCAAGAAATTTATTTTTTGACAAATTCCATCAAACTTCATGATCTGACACCAACTACCAACCTTATGATTCAGGAAGTTGCTGGGCATTCTCTGCAGTGGCAGCAGTGGAAGGTATCAACAAAATCAAAAAAGGAAAGTTAGTATCTCTGTCAGAACAAGAGCTCATGGACTGTGATATTGACAATGGAAATGAAGGCTGCAATGGTGGATACATGGACAAAGCATTTGAGTTCATAAAAAAGAATGGTGGACTCACCACGGAAGAAGATTATCCTTATAAGGGAAAGGAAGGCTCCTGCAACAAAGCCAAAGAAAAAACTCATGCAGTGACGATAAGCGGCTATGAAAAGGTACCGGCCAATGATGAGAAAAGCCTACAAGTTGCAGTTGCTAACCAACCTGTCTCTGTTGCAGTAGATGCTGGCAGTTATAAATTTCAATTCTACTCTAAAGGTATCTTCTCTGGCCAGTGTGGAACTCAACTCAATCATGGAGTCACAGCAGTTGGCTATGGAGAAGATGGTGGTAAGTACTGGATTGTGAAGAATTCATGGGGTGCTGACTGGGGTGAATCCGGTTATATAAGGATGACACGTGATTCCAAAAATAAGCATGGTATTTGTGGAATTGCTATGGATGCTAGCTACCCTCTTATGGATTGAGTAGCCTTGTTAGTTCATCTGGCCATTTCTGGCTTTAAAATGACAGTAAGTTAGCTTAAAAAGTTCCTCTAAAATGGTATTTATATGTAAACTTCAAATATAAAGTGCAATTATGAAATTGAAATAAATAATATATGAGATATGTGGGTCACAGACTAGGGAAAATGATGTGGTGCAAGGTATCACGAAATATGAATCTTACATAAGAACAAAGGCTCATGTGCAGATCATAATATGAATAATCAATCCATATCATGGTTTCTTGATTCAGAATCCTTTTCTAATTCTATTTTGAACTTTTCCAAACTGACTACATTTGTTTATAATCCGATTGGTTACCATGGATATATTCTGAACCTTGAAATCTCAGCGTAGTAAGCTTTTTAGGTGCAAGTTGAGATTCATCAACAAGGCATCAATTTGAAACCAGCAATCTTGATGGCCCAGCAATTGGGTTAGCATGGAATCCATAACATATCTTACTGAGATTGCTTGCTTGATGGATTTATTTGGCCAGTAATGCTGGTGTGCTTAGTATATAAGTCAGAGGTGTTGACAATATTCCATTAATAACAAACTAAAGGTTGATCTGTCACCATGAGTGAACATGACTTTGAAAAGCTATTATTGCAACACTACATGAGATCACCATGATCAGCATCAAAAGACAAATTTAGGGCTAACAAAAACATATTTTAATGTGAATGCAGGCCCTTGTCATCAACAGACGTCCATCAGTATGTCTGCAAATTTTTAAATTGACATATATTAGCAAATATTTGAGAATTTAAATATAGTTAAAAGAAAAAAAACTACTTCTATGAAGGGAAAAGTGATTCATCAACAACTGTCGGTTGATTAAGATAGAGTAATCAATACAAAATGAAGCCCTGAGCAAGGCTTTACCAAGTTAACTTCAACGGCACAACCTCATTAAGAAGCATAGGAGAACTGGAGATAAAAAGACACTCAATAGAGACAGTGAACTTTAGGATATCAAGATTTTGAGATTTAAGGATCACAAGTTCAGTGAGGCAGTTCACTGGACATAGCCAATCCAAGAGACAAGCAGCACTTAAAGCAAATATATCAGACAATGCCTTGAAGAAGCTAATCCATATGACCTTCCGTAACACAGTATGGGATGTACACTGGCACAGCTAAACTTCTTTCAAACAATAGGTCTACCTCAATAGGCAATTAGATGCAGGTCAAGGGATGCATTCCCACATGAAACTATCATAACCATCAATTAGTTGTCGAATTCTAGTAGTAGTTTGCTTAAAGCACATCCTAGCCAAAAACATGGAACTTTTTTAAAAATTCTTGACATTTTTATGAATAAAATAACAACTCCAGCCTCTACTAATCATTAGCTGAATAATGAATGCTATGATACAAAATCTCCAATATTAATAAAACTATTTGAGAGAAAATAAAATATTCCCAGGCAGAGTAGTTCTATGAAAACTAAAAGGAAAAGGTTAAGATGAAAAAGAACTGAAATAAAGAGAATTGTGATACAACTGATTTGGCAGACCACAAGAAGGTGGGCTAAGGGTTGGGTTAATTACAGATGGACATCTGAATTGGGAAAGAAGTCCACAAAAACCAATAAAAGCTGTGTACTTATGCCAATATATATATATATATATAAGCTATGCACCAATTGATGTGCAGAACCAGAAAGAAGATAAATTGGACAAATTATCAGAAGCATTGCATTGAAAACTCTTGATTCTTTATTTCTACTTAAATTTTCATAACATTTGTATAATTTTCATGTTTTCTATCTTTGCAATTTTATAACTGCCCTATAACGAATAGAATAACTTCAATACACAACCTTGTTCAGCTGTAACTGCAGAGGAGACTGGCTTTCAACTCTAACACCCTCTTGAGCATTGTATGAAGATACGAGTGTAATAAATTTTTACTACAATTGGCTATGCGACTGAGTGGCTAACAAAACTACATTGACCTGGTAATTTTCAGATGCCAACTAGATGTTGCAGTATGTACTTAGTCCTTTTGACATTGAACTTTAATCAACCCACTCCCAGAAGAATTGTGAGTGCTAAGACTTTAAATCTGCAAATCTTTGCCTCACAGCACAAGCAAGTTCCCATTCACCTATACCAGCAAGTCTCTCAACCACCTTTTGCCTGACCCTGATATATGGAATAAACCCTCTCTCTGTCATCCCCATTACCACCTTTCCTGCCAAAATATACTCACTACACTCCAAGCACCCCTCAACCACCAACTCATAGCTTTCAAACCCAACAGCGTAACCCTCTCTCTCCAAGAAATCAATCATCTCAACTGCCTTCCATATCTCTCTGTTTGACCTCAATGCCGCTGCCACCTTCACCACTGTTCCCTGCCTTGGTGTCAATCCCATTTGCACCACCATTTGCTTCAACATCTCTGTTGCCTCTGCAGTTCTTCTGAGTGTGCACATTGTACTGATTACAATGCCATAACTCTCCAGATCAGGAACACATCCGGCCCTACCCATTCCCTTCAACACTTTAACGGCCTCTGCCAATTGATCAACAGCACATAGAGATGATATAAGATAATTGCATGTGCCACAGTCTGGACAATATCCAATTGATTGCATCTCCAACAGGATGTTAGGAACTGACTCAGAATGGTGCCGGCGCTCAAGCCATGCAGAAGAGAGGAGGAGGCGAGTTTGAGGGACAGGAACACAGCCAGAGTGAAGAACTCTTTGGAGGATAGCGAGTCCAAGAGGGAGGGGATTGGGGCTTTGGAGAGTGTACGAGAGGAGGCATGTATAGGCAATCTGGGGGCGAGAGCGGGGTCTGAGAGGAATAAAAGACTGTAAAATTTCATCAACGATTTGTGTTCTGAGGTTGAGGGGAAAGGTCGAGAGGAATGAGAATGGATTTGGGTTTTGGCAAGCTTCTTTTGAGGAAACAAGGTCAGGAATTTGTTCGTAGGTTTTGGCTTCAACTGCAGCTTTAACAGATTCTTCTAGCCGTTGCTGCGATGAGAATGGATGAATTGAAGGAAACCGGAAGTGACAATCATGAAAATGCAGAAGAAATCTGCAAATCTTTGCTGCTCCAACCATCATTTTCAAGATCACAAAACATTAATAGACTACTAGTGGGGAATCATGTGTTACAACATGAAACCTGCAGAAATTGGTCTTTGTTAATGACAAAAGCTGGAAAAATGTATGATATGAAAAATAAAACAGAAACTAAGAGGTAATCCAATAAATAGAAAGATAAAAGAAAACCTATGGTACCACAAAGAGTAAGCTATACTTCATCAATATGAAGGTTGCAGAGTATGGCATTAAGTAAGGTAACCATTACCGAAAATCCATATAGAAGACAAGCAGGACTTGAGTGATCAAAGCATGAGGGGGTTGCAACAATAATTTTAATGTGATTAGAAAAGCTAAAAAGATGAATTCCCGCAAGTGATCGTACTAGCAAAAAGGAAAACAAAACAGGTTTTTCAAACTATGATTTCAGGAAGTATCTGTCTCAGACAATTAAGATATCCCAACTTGGCACTTTCAGTGATACTAATACATATACATGAACATATTCTAAACCTCTTTACCCATCATTGTTATAAGACTACTGCTCATGTTAAGCTAATTAATACTCACATAACCAACAACCAAGATTTAATCTCAGAGAATGAGAGAGGGAGAGAGAGAGAGATTAAAATATAAAAAATTCCTTCATATGCACAAGAAACCTTTTCCATCAAAGATAAGTGCAGTAAAAAATTCAAAGTTATATTATGAAAACACAGCCTTGCAGCACAGCCTGCCATGAAAGTTTTGGTTGTAAAATTATGAATCATATAACACATGTATCTCAAAATGGTAAGGTAGAACTCAATAAACCAGGTTTCTCTGAGGAATATTGTCAAACAAGTAGAGCGCACAACATTTTAAACGCACGCAGGAGAGACGAAAAGAGCATACTCTGAAGTCTGGACAAGATAGCATCCTCGACGGTTCTGAGATATTGATGGCCAGGACGAATGTCCCTTGTCGTGATATTTAGAGAGCGCTGCACTGTCTTTTACATGTGTGTCTATCCTCTTCCACCTAAGTTGCCTTTTGAGTATTGAAAGGGAGAGTATAGAATTACCAAAGACAGGCCGGCTTGCGGCTTGATACAATTTTAGGCATGATAACTTTATTTTATTTTTATTTTCTTGTTATAATTAGTTTATTCAATATGTAATATTTTTAGTTTTTTACATTAAAAAATAAATTGTGCTATTCATATTCTTCCCATTAAAAAAAAATATTTTGATATTTTTCCCTTTTTTATAGGTATATTTTTACAAGTAGAGATGGATTAGCATAAACACAAATTAATAACAATTATTTTTTTAAATCAAATAAATATATGACATAATATAGAGAAAAAAATTTGAAATAAATATTTATCTCAAATGTGAGCTTTGCGAATAAGTTCAAAGAAAAGAGAGGAAAAGTATGATTTGACAATAACATGTTGATAAGATATGCAAATGAGTGAAGCTTTTGTCTAATGCATTGGACACGATACGATGTGGACATGTGTCCAATTTTGGACTCGTATTCGCATTGTATTGTGTCCAGATCATAAATGCACTAGAAGAAGAAGCTGTGTCCTTTAAAAATAGCAAGAAAATGAATGGTTTATTGTGACACATTACAAGAAATATTTTTTGAGAAAGAAATATATAATTTTTTTTTTTTTTTGGTAAATCTTGGACAAATGTTTTTATGTTAAAAGAGATAAAAAGAAGAAAAATTAATATATTATTATGCTAAGTATGAACATTTTTTTTTATTTTAAAAAGTCATTTGAGTATGAATTTTTTTTTTTATAGGTAGATAATAAGAAAAAAGGGAGATGTAGTTCGAAGCACAAATATGTAGCACCTCAAAAAATATCATTATCATTGAGTTATTACTTAAATTTCTTATTTCATATTTTTATATATAAAAGTGTAGTATGCGATAAAATTATACTTATTGAGGGCTCTTCCATTTTGGGACTTTAGGAAATTGCTAAAGTGTTCCACCCTGTTGTAATCTATCAACCATAGTTTGATACATTTTTTTTTTCTTTTCTTTTAAAATAACCAAAGTTTAAAAATAAAATAAAATAAAAATTAGACACATGACACTGTAATTTGTGGAATATAAAGGATTTTTCATTCATAAATATGTACTTCGTATAATTTATGGTGAAATATTGATTTGTTTGGCTCATGATTTTTTTTACTCGTAAATGGTTTTCTACGAAAATGATTGATTTTCATTCTTCTCTGCATGAGCATGTTTTTACACTTGACTAGGTCCTTCTTTTCGTTGCAGAACTCGCACCATTTAAACACTTGCTTCATGGGCACTGATTAGGGTAAACCGTAAACATGTCGGTTTTGCCAGGACTTAACTCAGTCCCCCCAACGTGCAAGTTAATGTAACTTGTAAGCTTTCATCATAAATAGTTAAGCCTTGTCAAGGTTCCCAAAAAACAATTCAGTTGAACCTTGTCAAACAAAAATCCTCACGCATTACCAATGAGCTTGAACTCAATTGTTACCTTCTTTCCACACAAAACAGGGGTCAACACTTAAGAGATTGTGGGTCTGACAAGTTGAAATTCTAACGAAGGGTGTATATTCAACAACTTTGTAAAGAGCACCATGCTGTATATTAATTTGGATATGTGAATGTGATAGATCATGTCCAAGGTAAAATCAGAACGAGTAGCATAACGAGCAGAAATGATAATCTTCCTCGTGGTAAAAAAAAGTAATTTTTACAGATAAATCGGAACTCTAACCAAACTCCCCCTGCATCCGTATCAATCCTATATTATTATGTCTTCAAAAAGCTGAGGCAAGTTATTGTACTTCATGTACTATCCATGATACCAAGCCAAAGTATGCACCGCTTACATTTGAAATGTAGTTTTCAGCAGCAGACATCCATACACTATATTGCTCCTTACCCAGCAGCAAATACTTGTACAGACCCAATGAACTCAAATTTAATTTGGAGCTTGTCAGGCTTGAAAATTAAGAATAGTCCAATCTGAGGAAGGAGGGAAAACCTGCAAAAAAAAGCAATTTTTGAATTAGAGCCATACACATATGCCAAAGAACCATAAAGAAATCAACCAATCTCTGTTAAAGGGTCTGAATCTGAAAGAGGAGGGGGTTGATATGATAATTCAATAAATTATGCTGACTTTAAAAATGAAAAATTGCATTTTATTACCAGAATATAGCTGTCAGCTACATGTGTTTGGTGGACTCCTTCAACGATAACGCCTTATTTTAGATCTAGTACGGCGATGGAAAATTCGAAAAATCACCGCAAAACAAATGAGAACCACCTGTAGGATAATTAATACCTTCAGACCTGGAATCACAAATCCCCAACTTATGTCTATCAATATACATTTTCCAAGCGCATAGAAAATACAATAAACTGAAGAATACCTTTTTTTTTTTCAAGAAACAGAAGAATACCTTTAAGCTTTTGGATCAAGTCCTCCATAAAAACTTCACTTTTTGTTTGTTTTACATCAATAGAGCTCATGTCAAGGCTTGTTGAGAAATTACTGCTGGTCATGTACTCAATATTCCCACCCATAACGCATGTGTTGGTACAATGGACGCTACCATCATGTTCATCACTTCCATCACAGCAATCTAGAAAGATATTGAATCCATAACTAGAATTAAAAGTAGAAGGAATAAGAGCAAACCAATTATTCGTTCATCCCAACAAAAAAATGGACTTCAAATTTTATGTAAATGGACTAATAAGTGGTATAGACAACTCTAATTAAGTCTCAAATTTTTTTTACAATGTTAGCATTGAAATTTCAAACAAAAATCACTGTTGGAAATTTGCACAAAGCTATTTTAACTTGGTTTCAGTTTTCTTGGTGTGGAAGGGAAGTCTATTCCTTGTACAAGTAATTTGATAATTCCCGTCCACCAAGTAATAGATATTGAAGCCTTATATAGAAAAAAATTGTAAAGGATTTGGTAGCTTATGCCAATGAGATCCTCTCATTGGTAACTTTAGTTTATTTCAGTTGGCATTTCCTGGGGATGTAAACACAGATGTACCAAACCACATTAAATATTGTTGTTTTGTAAGAATATTTTATTTCTTGTATGTCTGTATGCGCTAGTCAATAGCCTTTTAACTCAGTGGCATTGTCTGATCTCCCTTATGAGTGGAACCAAGGTTTGAATCCCCCCTCTCCCACTAGTTGTAACATTACATTATCCCAAAAAAAATGCAATCTGCTAGCCCTAAATTCCAACAAGTTGGTATAACAACTTCCATTGATAAAAAAAATGGATGAGAGTCGCTTAATATGATTTGATAATGTGCAAAGGATCGTAGATGTGCAAACTACTAATCAACGGGTCAACAAAAGGGCTTCAGCTTTATGAAACTCAAAACAACCACGTCTCTCGCTAGGGAGCTCATTAGTCAATCATATTTCGGGGTCAGAAGCATAATTCCTGACATATAGGTTATTGCCCACTAAATTTAGCATCTACAAATTGCAAAGAAAAATTAAAGAAGCCCTAATGATTACCCAGATCAATGGGAAGCAAAAGGTAAGTAATTTTTGAGATATTACTTACCACAAAATCGATCATTAATGCGAGAAGAAAATATAAACTGAGGTTTACTTCCTACATTCCTGCAATAAAATTTCCCTGCCTGACAGGCTGAAGTTCCTGCAAATGCAAGATAGAAGTTCAAAAATTGAAATTACTTGCAAAGATATAAACATCATTGAATGCAAGGTAAATAGGGAATCCTTGGTTTTCAACATGAAGCCTACTATCCATATTAGTAAATTTACTTGTATCATTTCGCAAGAATCAGGATTACTGAAAACAATATCATCCAAGGAAGACTACCAAACTGTCAACCTAAAATCAGAGATCAACCCAGTGCTGAAGGGAGGAGGAGTAGGGGGGTAAAGAGACATAGAAAATGGAGTTTTTCGTGCATAATCTCCATCTTGACATCCAAGAATTAAAGGAATCTGGCAAAAATTGAAACTTCTAAAATAAAACAGTTGTGGGGGCAAACAACCAACACCAGAAGAGTAAAAAAATGTTGGCTTTTATGGAAAAAAAGACATTTGTGACATTTCAACTTAAAGGATGACTAGCCTGTCTTCTTTCAAACAAAAGCATTTATGATTGATCATTAATGCGTTCTCCATGGTCATTAAAGATAAAGATGATCCATAGAAAATGCCAGTAGTTTGTGACATTTCAACTTAAAGGATGACTTTCCTGTCTGCTTTCAAACAAAAGCGTTTATGATTGATCATTGATGTGTTCTCCATGGTCATTACAGATAAAGATGATCCATAGAAAATGCCGGTGAAATCCTTGGATGTTCAGATGAGATTCCAATCAATACACATAAAATCAGACTTCTCCCAATTAGAATCTATCTTCTCTAATTTGGACCAAAATATCTCTCAAGGAGCATGATTACAACAAGCAAGTACTATTTTCTATTTCCCTTGTTAAGTGTATACAGACAAGTACACGTGCAGTATGAGAAATAATTCTCTTGAGAATTCCAAATTTTCTCCATAAGCATGAACCCTTAATTGCTAAACATAAGTTCACGAACAAGATTTAGCTCCCAATATAATGATGCCATATCCGCAATATCAAGGAAAGGCAAAACATCCATTACCTGACTTCTCTAATTTATTCTATCATACCCAATAAAATTCTAAATTTGACAACCTTAGCAATTCTTTTCAACCATAATCTACCATGGTGGAAAAGAAAATTAAGCGGAAAGCGCATTAAATACAAAAAATAAAATCAAAGTTCTGAGAGAACTATAGTTAGCATTAATTATTCACATCCATAACGCGTTGACATTTCTACAAGTATAGCAAAAAATTTAAAGCGTAATTAGAAAGTGGAATGAGGACCTACCGGGCTCATCAGTCCCGTCAACACAATCACAGAAATTGTCATTGACACGGTCTCTGGTGAAGGATTTGGAGCCATCCTTGCACTTGATCACCTCTGAATCAAAGTACTTCTCATCTGCAAGGCAAAAGGGGGCAACTTCAAATTTCAAGAATTCA
Source organism: Quercus robur (assembly GCF_932294415.1). NCBI lineage: Eukaryota > Viridiplantae > Streptophyta > Magnoliopsida > Fagales > Fagaceae > Quercus > Quercus robur. The sequence goes on along the minus strand of NC_065541.1, from coordinate 44,031,935 downwards.
AAGGAAATCGTTGAAGAACATGACGATTGGGCATATGGGTATTGCTCTAATATGAATTTCCCTGAAAACCCAGTTGATAAAAACCAAAAAAAAAAAAAAACCATTTGGAGTACGAGAGAGAAAGGGTACCGTACCAAGAGGGTGGAGTCCGAGGATATATCCGTAGGAACAGGTAAAGAAGAAAGAGGCAGAGAGGAGAGAAATTAATTGCGTGAGCAAACTACGATGATGTCTGGTCTCCAACGCCATGCCCAACAGTATGGGCTTGTGTCTGTGTATAGGCCCTGCTACAAATAACAAGAAGTTTTTAGTCAGTCAGTCAGTCTACTCTAAAGTTGGTTTGGCTTGCTTGACCCCAAGTCAATGGTTTGAATTCGATTTAGTGAGTTTCAATTTGTTAAACTAATAAAGCCTTTTTATTTGGAAGTGAATAAAGTCTCTTGTTGTAATCGATGGAGAAATTTGGATTTGAATCCGATCATGTTTGCAATCTGCATCAAAAGTATGAACCGGACATCATACTTTCAAATGCTATCATATCTTAAAAAATAGGAATGAGAATACGTGGGGTTTTATCCCCCATTCTACCTTCTTCTTCCTTTTTTTTCTAAAAAAAAATGTTTTTAAACCAATTAGAGTTTAGAAAGGGTTTTCATCTTTAATATTAAAAGTACAGAACTTGATCTAATTATGCATTAAAGTTAGTAAAATAATTGTATTACTAATTTATTTACATAACAAGACTAGGGTTTCTATAACAATTAGGTGGTAGTTTCTATGATTTAAAACCCTTTAACACACGTGTATTGGATTTTTTTTTTGTTGGTTTGAATGTTATGAATCATAATACCATTAGTCTTTATATTGTTTGATTTTGTATAGACTATTAGTGTAATAGCAAAATTTATAGCCTAACTGGCACCATTTAGCGTGTCTAATGAAGATATTTAGAGTTCAAATCCCTCTTCCCGTTGTATCTATTGAATTTATCAAGCCAAAAATAAAAAGCTAATACTTAAATTTAGCTAAACATTATATGATATGTTTCAAATCATAACTTGTTTGACCAGACACATAGCAAGATAAATAAGTAAATTCTCAAGATCTTTGTAGTTTAACTGATTAGCACTTTATAGTGTTTATTTGAGATGTTTAATTTTAGGTCAATTCGTAACTTGTTTGACCAAACACATGGCAAGATAAATAGGACCTTATAGCCCAATTAGTTGGCATCTCTTGGTATTTTTTAGATATCCATGGTTTTGTAACTTGTTTGACCAAACACATGGCAAAATAAATAGCAAGATTCTCAAGATCCTTGTAGCTCAACTAGTTGGTATTTCTTAGTATTTTTTAGATATTCGTGATTCAAATTTTCCTTTCCCATTGTAGCTTGTAACTATTAAATTATGTATAAAAAATGGGCAAATTTGATTTTTTTTGAAATATAAATGAGATGAGTTTGGTAAACAAGATATTTAGAGGGTTTGTGCCTGGAAAGACCTTTTTTTTTTTTTTTTTTTTTTTTTTTTTTTTTAATCTCAAATATGATCAGTTGTCATTCCTAAAATTCATGTTGCTTTTTTATTGACAATACTTGTAATAAGCCATAGAATAACTCTAGTAAAACAATGTTTTTTACAACTTGTTTAGGTGGCAGACTTTGATTGATGCACAATTAAATTAGTGTTAGTTATGGATCAATGTAAAATTGATTTCCCATCATTCCTAACTTGTCATCTTCACAAGCCGTGACAAAAACATTATTATGGTAATAACTTATAACATTGTAAGCTATATATGAGTCAAAGGGATAAGGATATCACTTTTGTTTTTATTAGCAATATATATCCATGGATGCATGCCATGTAAAACCATAATTAAAATTGAACAATGAAATAGATATATAGTAAAATATTACTTTAAACTATGTGATGAAAGGCAAAGCTCATGGTATAAGATCTAAGTTTTAGCAAAACCAAAAATTACAAATGATTTTTTTTTTTTTTTTATAACTTGATAGTTTCAATGAATGTCTCAATTGAAAACACCAAAGAAGTATCAATTAGGTTACAAAGCTCTTGACATAATAGATTATTTAAAAAATTCAAAATAAATAATGAAACTTTAATAATTAAATTTTTATTTGGATGAAAAATAAGAAGATATATATTAAGAAGTCATCCACACCAGATACCTAACTGATTTGCAAAAAGAACATTGAATACTCAAACAGATAATTCATATTCTACATGTTTTTTTTTTCTTTTTCTTTTTCTTTTTCTTTCGCATGACTTGAAAAAAAGTACAATATCTAGAATAATTTAAACAAGGAAAATGAAAATCCCTATACTATAACTGTCTGATTTCTTTTTTGATTTCAACTGTCTGATTTCTAGGGAAGCAATAACATTACTATAAAAAAAATATGTATATATAATAATCTTCCTAATGAGAGATTGTTTCCGCTTCGAATTTAGAAATGGAATAAAAACGAATCCACTTCGAATAAGAGATTGTTTCCAAATATATAACTTGCTAAAATTAGAAAAAAGTGAGATGATTATTCATATGTTTCTCATATTCCATAAATAGTTGGGACATTGAGGAATATCCATATGTTCTCTAAATTTTTTCACAATTCATAATAAACTAAATTTTACAATGACCGTTAACTCACCACAACTTTCTTCATTTTTCCACAATTAGAGTTGGTTTGGGATCTTCTTTAAATGAAAAAAAAAAAAGTTTTTTGCTTTTTGTCTTAGCTTTTTCACAAATAATCTAACTTTTTTTTTCTTAGCCTTTTATAACATAGTCAACATAAAATTACCAAAAATCATATATTTTGATAAACATTATGTAAATAAGCTATTGAAAATTATCCAATAAAACTACATGAAACGTCTCATTTGTAGAAACTACATTTTTTTTTTAACTAAGAGGCGAAAGAATAGTCTACTCTGTACGCACAGCGTGGTTGCGTTGTAGAAGGTCATTGAATACACAAACAGATCATCTATATTACGTGTATATATATATATATATTAAAAAAAAAAATCTATATTTTACATGTCTTGAAGGAGATGCAATATCTAATAATAGTCCTAAAGAATCATTTAAACATGGAAAACAAAAATGACTATACTTTAACTGCCTGAGTGTTAAGGAAGCAAGAGCAGTCGACCAAAAAATAAATATGTAATGATCTGCTTGCAATATTTGATTTGTGTCTTTGATCAGAATGAACTAATTGTATGGATTTCCTGCAATATAACAGAAACAAAAAGAGAACGTCATTAGTTAGGTTCTTAAGCAATTGAGAAATCGAAGTTCAAAAAAGAGAAAAGAAGGAAAAATAAAACCATATAGAGTATGATTATTGTCTTGTTAATTAGCTACAAGTTGCTTTGCTAGTGGCCGAGGCCTTGGCTCATTCAGCAGATCAGTACTACTAAAGTATTTTTTTTATTATTTCAAGTTTAACCCATATTTTTAAGCAAGTATTACAGCTTAACTTTTGTAAGTTCAAGACATATGATAAAGATCAACAGTTACGTACTTATTATGGGGCTTTAACAGCCTAATCTACTTTATTGAACTATCAATAGGTTGTGCATTGCAGATAGTAAAGGTGCTCTTATATTGCATATACGAAAAAAGCAAATAGATGAATGACATTCAGATGGTAACATCAAATAAATCTGGAAAACTGGTTTCAATAATTCAGCTTGGCATTGCCGATCTTGTGCAACCACCCTAAGAGGAACTACCACTGCCCTATTATTCCAAATTTTGTAGTATTCTAGATTAGATTTTACTACACACTGTCAACAACATTTAAAAAACGTTGATTATAATAATTTTGGTAATCTTTTTTTGTAACATTTTCATATTTATTTAAATTATTGATAATGTGGCAAAATAGAAAACACAAGCGAAAGCAAAGAGAAAATATAAAAAACAAAGCACAGCAGGATTACATGGTTTGGTGTTGACGGCCTACGTTCACAATGTAAAACTTAGGTGACCCAACCGTTACACTATTTAGGCAATGGCCTAAGTCCTCTAAAGCTCTGTTTGGATTCGCGGCACATTTTGGACGTCTGCGTTTCAGGCACTTTTTTTTTTTTTTTTTTTTTTTAACCAACGCGTTATGCACTGTTCATTGGTCATGAACAGTTAGGCTAATGATTTTAGGCTAATGAACAGTGTCAAACAGTAAAAAAAATATTTTTTAATGTAAGAAGTCTCCTAAAAGTGAAGTCTCTCCCCTAGCCAATAAAGAAAGACCTCTTCTATTGTCTAATAGAATGTCTCTTTTCTTTTCTTTTTCTTTTTCTTTTTTTTTTGAGGAAAAATGTCTCTTTTCAAATGTTGTGCATTCTATTAATATATTTTACCATGTTTGATGTAGTTTAAGAGAGTCAAAAATTTTAATCTCCCAAAAATTTTACTCTTTATTTCTTTTTTTATCAAAATTATAATTATAATTAATAGTTTTTCGGATAAATTTATTTCTAAAATCCATTGTTCATTACTTAAAGTCCAATATTGCCCAGAGAAACAAAAATAATCTCAAACATGATATTTATTCTTATAATGATTGTTTAGATTTATTTTTAGAATTAAATATTAAAAATATTTTTTATAAATAGATGAAAATAGTCCAATTAACATATTAAGTTAAATATGTAAAAAGGCTATCGCTTATAAAATATAAACTAACCATACATTTACATTTGCATATGTAGAAAGAAGTTATTCAAAATTAAAATTGATAAAATTCTATGTAAAATCAACTATGTCATAAGAAAGATTAAATGAACTCGCGATATGAAATTTTAAAGGACATAATTAGTAGTAATCTTAGTATCTCAAAAAATATGAAAATGGATTTTTAAATGAAAAAAAAAAAACATAAATATTATTCAATTAATATTTAAAATAAAAGAATGTCCCACTAAAATGATCCTAGACTAGGATCTATTATATTGCGTAGGTCAAATTTGAGCATGAATTTGTCTGGAGTTGAATTGAGGTATTTCATATATGACAAAAACGACACCATTTAGGGGGAAAAAAAATTTATTTTATATTCTTTGTAGCAATGTGACCATATTTTGCATGAAAGACATTTAACATATAACAACACACAAACAACAAAGAACTGTTTGAAAGACATTTAACATATAATAACACACAAACAACAAAGAACTGTTTGAAAGACATTTAACATATAATAACACACAAACAACAAAGAACTATTTAGAAGACTAGGATAATGGAAGAAACTAATTATCTCATTTTAAATTGTCACCTTAAATAACTCACTTTAAATTATCATGTTAGGCCCCAAAATGTGTTGTTGAACCATTCCCAAAATGTGTTAAGTCAACTCTGCGTCCTGCGGCAGAAATAGAATACATGAATACATGAATTAGGCCCATAAAATTTTAAAAACTCTAAAATTAACTAGTTCACATAGGTTTATTCCCAACTAAACTAGTTCACTTGGGGTTCATTCCCAAGTAAAGATAAGAAAAGAACTAATTGTCTACGAAGTTATTAGATCATGCCTCTAAATAAGAGAATTATAGTAGCAATTGTTTATTGTTGTGTTTTGGAATTAGGGGAAGCAAAGTTTCAACAAGTAGAAGCTTCCTAGCAAAGCTTGAAGGCTTTTTTAGTAGACAATAAGTGAGCAGCAAGTTACGGCTCTGACGAGCATCAAGCACCTACTCCTATCAAAATGAAAAGTAGCAAGCTTCGCTTGAAGAAGTGATCCCCTCTCCATTGCACGCTAGCTATCAAAAAGAAAAGCAGAAAGCTCCGCTTGAAGAAGCTAGCCTCTTTATCAGAGAAAGCCAATGCGCCCCTTGTATAGGGTTCCCAAAACCTGTGTGCCCCTAAACTACAAGCTTTGAAACCCCTTTCTACAAACCGGGAAGCTTGAAGAGCTTAACAAGTTAGTTATTAACAAGTTATTACATCTTGTTTCTAAATAAGAAAAATAGTGATCTAACTACAGAAAATTCCCCAAAAACAATGCACTGAGATTTAAGTAATTACCTGGATGATAGTATTGCTGGTGGTTAAATCCATTGATTGAGTTCTGCTGCAATGGAACACCTCCTGAAGCAACAGTTGCTTCTCTAATTACTTTATCTTCGTAATCTAAAGAATAACCATATAGGTTAGAATCAACCATACCATTCCCATTATCAGGAATGTTGTTATAATTCAATGTGTTACCAACAACTTCTCCACCATTAGCCATCCCCTTATCGTGTATCCTATTAGTCCCACTCCATACCATCAAATTCGGCTCAACAACTTTATATCCTATACCTCCTCCAGGTAATTGGCTTTTGTAATTCTTAAGTTCATCAAAAAGCCTTGTATATTCTCCATAAGGACCCAAAACTGGATCTTTTTGTCTACAAGAAGCTTCCCACACCATCGATTCCACTGCTGCTTTCCGGTCTTCCTCCATGAGATTTTTGAGGATCTTTGTCACGTTGCTAACACCAAACACTTTATGCACCGCTTGAAATTCCCTACTTCTGTTAGCAGGAAAATAAGGCGCCAATATGCACGACTCCGTGCACTTCTTCCTTTGATGTTTGCAAGCAGCACAGGCTGGATTTGCTGCTTGTGCTCCATTGTTGTTCCTTTCCATCTTTAAAAATTCAAAATTTAAATCAATCTATTATGCAACACACAAGAAAAATTATGCACCGACTTGTTTGTATTTTTAACAAAGTACAAAAATTCATGAAAAACGAAAGAAATCTTAACAAAAAAAAAAAAAAAAAATTGAAAACTTTATCAAGAAAAACGAATTGAGTAATCATAATTGTGAGGGAGGAATAAATCAAGAAATATACTAACCTTTTTAACAAGTTGTTTGATGTGCACGCCAGAGGGACGGCTTGTATAAATAATATGAAAACAAGATGTAGTACGTAGAAGAAGAAAAAAGGTCTCTTATGTATATAGACTTACACGAAAAGATTGTTATGTAACTAAATCAATGGGATATTACTCTTATATATGGTTAAATATGATTTAGGTAGCTCATAAGAAGAACCAGAGTTCTAATTTAGTTTATTTATTCAAAATTTTAAGAGGACTGTTGATAATCCAATTCCGTGGAAGAAAGAACCCTAGCCCAGCTAGGTCAAAATAAAATACATGACGTGTGCGTGTTGTGCACGCGGATAGAGTGCACGTGTGTTTAATACTTTAAATTACTTTCCCAACACATATGATACGAGTAGAGGAATTGCTGCTAAACTGTATTTGGTCTCTAGTCGGTTGGATATACACTACGCGGTTTATAGCGCGTGGATCCAAAATACAATCTTTCTGGTCCACCGTACGGGAGCCCATGACCTTGGCCCAGTTGTCTTTTAGTTATACTAGGATTTGAAAACTTACTCCTATTAAACTTTAGACTTTTAAACGAAACACTTTAAATTTCATAGTTCTAACATTGGTGATTTTGGAGAAACAAAAGGATTAAGATTGTTATTTATGTATTTGCACAAGATGCCCAATTTAGTGTAAAGCCAATCTAAGTCTAACACTAGACTCCACTGCTCCCAAATAAGCTCTGTTAGAGTTTTTTTGTACCATGTAATTTATCCTATAATAAAGATGTATATGTTTATGATTTTACAATGTGGATTAAGTCATTAGACCAAACCACGTAGCCCTTGTCTTTTACCTTTTTTTGCTTTCACCTTCACTCACTACAAAAAATATGAATTATAACGGTGGTCTTTTTTTGTAATGATTACAAAAAATGCTATTAGGGAAGGTTTATTGTAGTAGCTTTTCAAATGCTACTATAAGTCTCTTTGTAGTAGGGTTTTTCGTAACTGCTATAATACACTTCTTTTTGTAGCAGTTTCCCAACTGCTACAATATACTTTTTCTTATTCTTTTTTTCTTTTTTTGCATTTCTATAGGTGTTTTCTAAATACAAAACCACAAAGTTTTGTCCTTTTGTTTTTTTATACTCCAATGTAGAAAACTAACACCCTAATGACCAAAATACCCCTAAAATACTCATAATTACACAAAAACCCCTAGAACTGAAATTGACCAAAATATCCCATGAATGTTCATAACTAGAGAAGTATTTTTAAAATTTTCAAAATGAATAATATACCCCTAGACCTCCAAAATTACAAAATACCTTAGGAATGATTAAAATGAACAAAAAAAATCCCTAGAATCACTAAATGATAAACATACCCCCTAAAACATAGCATTACTACTAATACCTATTGGTTTAAACTGTGAAGATGTTTATCCTCAGCAATCTCAATGTGTTGTGAAACACCTATTGAGAAGGCCTTAATTTCCTAACTCATTTTAGTGCATGTAATATATATATACACGTGTGTGTGTGTGTGTGTGTGTGTGTGTGTGTGTGTGTGTGTGTGTTTGGGGGGGGGGGGGGGGACTAACATTGTAGTATTTATTCTATGTGATTAGAAAGATTACTAATAGAATAGTTTATTTTGTTGTATTAATTATTTTAAGCATAATGAAATTTTAATATTATTTTTCTAAGATTTATACAAGAAACAATTGAATTTTTTTTTATATATATGTAAGAAACAATTGATTTGAAATATGATATTCTTGCTCAAATTAAGTTGTTTTTGCAACAATTGAAACAATGTCCAACAAAAAACAAAAAAAAAAAAATTAGTTACACACAATCAAGAATGTAAAAATAATAATAATAATAATTGAAGGATATTTGCATTTTTTTTAGTAAGCATGAAACATGTCTATCTGTATTAGCTACTATATCATGCAATTTTTAATTTATAAATACATATATATAGTATGATCAAATCACTACAATATTTTCTATTGTCTTTCTATTTTGTCTAAAAAATAACTAAATATTACAATTTTTTACAAGAATAATTTTTTTTTTTATACATTGATTATTGGGGTGGGGGATTTGAACTTTGAATACCTTTGTTGGAAATGTGCCAACTAGTTAAGTTATAAGATTCTTAGCTAAAATTATTGAAATATTGAAGAAAATTAATAATAAGTTTCCCCGTCTAAAGAATCTATAGCACTAGTTACATAACCGCTGGTATAAATAATTAATTCCAAAAGGAAGGGTTGTGTGTACTAGCAGTTTTTAATTCTCTAACAACAGTTCTATGAATTGTAGCTAAAGGTATTTTCTATACCAGCGATTCCTAGGAACCACTGCTATAACCTATAATGACAAAAACTTAACGGCGGTTATTCAAGCTGTAGTAGCAATTTAGAAAACTGCTAGCATAGACCTATCTAACTTTTAGCAACAGTTTTTAATAGTTTTAGTATTGGTTACAACCGTTGCTAAGAAACAAGTTTTTGGTTGTGACTTATCTTATTTCTCTTTTTGGCTTTGGCCTTCACTATAGTATTATATTTCGCTTTGATTTTAACACTACAATCATTTCAAATTAAATGATTTTTGTTCTTAAACCTTTTCAGTCATTTTTATTTTGTAATTTGTAAATTTAGAAATTTTATATTGGATTATTAGTATAATGTTGTTAGATCTATATTTAATTGTTTAGGTGGCAATCTTTGAACAAAAACTTTAATCTTGTTTGTTAAATAGCTCTATTTCAAGTTCTAAGACTAACTCCAAAGCAGCTCAAGATAGGGAAGTGTCTAACTTCTTGACACCTACTTGAAACTTCCTTGATCAATTGAAATCTTCTCAATTGCTTGTTCTATCAGGTTCATTAATTCAACTTATCACTTGGAATTACCTGCCTGGTTATAAAATGGGTGATTAGAAGTTGGCAAATTAGAAGAAGAGAAGCTTTCACGTATACCTAGATGTTTTTGTACCTTCTCTCTCAAAACCAGAGTTTCTAAATTAGATTTGAAGATCAATTTGCTGTTATATTGTGATTTAGCTAAAGTCATGGTAATTATACCATCAAGGTTGTTGTGAAATCTTCAAGGTGGCCCTTGAAGTCTAGCAAAAAGTTTGTTACAGCAAAATTCAAAGTAGAAGAGTCCAAATAAGTTAGAGCTGCTTGTGTTTACTTGAGTAAATTATTATTGGAGGTAGCAACTAAAAATTATTTTTAATTTCAATTGTAAAGACTTAGATTTTACTTTATGGATTTTTGCATAAGGGTTGGTGGCTAAACCCTAGGTGTGGTTTTTCCTTTGGTGGTTACCATTGACTTTTCACATCATAAACAAATCATATTATATAAATATATATATATATATATATATATTATATTTATTTCTGTAATTTTATTATTGTGATTTGTTGCATTTATATGATTAAAATTGAACTGAATTCATTCTCATAATTGTTTAATTAATTAATCCAACTTGGTTAAATTTTGTTGAAATTGAGAATGGTGTCTAAACTTTAACTTAATAATTGGTACCAAAGCAAGATTCTTGAGTAAGATCCTTGACCCCCATTGTCATGGATGAAATTATCTTGATGTGCATGGCCATAATGAATTGGGTGAAGATGATGACCTTCAATAAGCCTATAGAAAAAATGTATTAAATATGCTAAAAAGGCTAAAAGATTGGAGAGTAAATTTGATTAATTCAACAAGTTAGTTGGAAATTATAAGAAAATTGTTGAAAAATCTTATGCCAACCAAATATTGTCATAGGATTGGCGATTTGAAATCACATTTGCAAGTTGAAATTTACTCTAGACTCCTAGTCTACATAAGAAAATTGTTGGAAAAAAAAATAAAAATAAAAAATTTAACCTTGCCAGTTGCCAACCAAACCTTTACTTAGTCTTTACTAACAACTAAAAATGGCTTCATTGAACTGCACCTCAAGCCAATATAGCACATGCCTTCTAGACTCCCAGTCTAGATATACTTCGCTTAGAAAATCTTCTGTATAAGATGCTCTAGTTTGGTCTCTACTCTCTTGCTTGACTTGTAAGTTCCAATCATATACTACCTCGCTTTGTGTCATTGTGCGTGTGAGAGAGAGAGAGAGTTCAGGCCATTCTTTCTCTAGTGATTTCTCTCGTCTGTGCACAGTACATGCATGTAGCGTATCTAATTGTAATCAAGTGGAACATCTTTTGGTATTTGTAGTTGATAAATTACTAATTTTCCAAAAGATTAACCTGTTAAGAATGGTGAATGAAGTGACTAATGAGACCATCTTAATCTGCTTCATCATCCATTCATAGAGAGAAATTAATGAATACTTTGCAAGAATTGGTTTCCTTGGAGACCTGCCAGTACTGGATGACAAAGGACAAACTACTATCACGGCCTCACCATTGGGTATGGGTCTCACCGAAAAGCCATTGAAGTATCAGGTTCAAATGTTCAATGGTATCCCCCATTAAGGGAGCCAATGAATTTTGGAACATGCATGGCATGATAACTTGGATGGGGAACAGGTTAATTAGGCTTCAGTCATATCTACAAACACTCATAGCACTAAAACTACACACTCTATTCATTGTCATGTCAAAAAAGTGGGGAAACACAAGTGAATATTACCTCCTTTTACAACAATTTACCCTGATTATTAATGATGTGCCTAAAAATTTTCCACTTTGTGAGTGGGCCTAAATTTGGCAAATATAATTCACAATTTGAAGTTCTTGGAATGGTCGGCCAATTGTTTCATGCTAGTGCCAAAAGTAGCGTCAGCGACGGGTTTATAGGATGATATAATTGATACAATTATTACACGGATGGACTAGCCTCCCATGCGAAATTTAGTCAGCTCTTCTCGATAGCATTGTCATTGTCCTTTTAAACATGGTCTGATTGATTTTCTATCAAGATTGTAACTGCAAAATTAGCTCGGGAATGGCTGCAAATATGATTTCTAGATCATATATAGTTCTTCACTTGGGTATTGAAGTCTTCTAAGAAATGCTTGTAATATGTATTTTCTACCTGGAGAATGCTCCCAAGCCAATCTCATTATAAAGTAACAGTTTTTTTGCGAAAAGTCTTATAGTTCAACTGACATTTTTTTTGTATTTTTAATAGGGATGTCTAGAGTCCAAATCTTCATTTCTCAACTATTGAATTATTCACAAATAAAAAGAAGAAGAAGAAAGTTTAGTTTTTCCTTTATTAAAAAAAAAAAAAAAAAAAAAAAAAAAAAAGAAAAGAAAGAGCAATTGGTATGATATTAATTGTGGAGCAAATTGTATTACGAGGTCATGCCCAAGCACCAAGTATATGTCAACATTGTAACAACCACAAGTCAGATTAAGCTTCCCTCTTTCCTTCCCTTTTAAGTCTTTTACATGTTTAAAGGAAAAGAAACTTTATTTTAAAAAAATTTATTATACCTTTATATTTATTTAAGAAGCTAAATAGCCTAAAAAACTGTATTAGGTATTTTGGTGAATAATAATAAATAAATAAAACCTTTTATTAATTTGTTTTAAGTTAGCCGCACACGTATTTCGTGTCACTTGCAGTTGAAGTTAGACCGACTGATCACTCCAATACACCAAATTACCAAAGGAGGTCAAGATGCATAATTTTTTAGGAAAAAAAAAAACATTAATTAGTGTGTATTTGTGTTGGTAAATGTCATAAATATATGCTATCATCTATGGATTTTTTTTCCCTCCATATCTAGATCACATCACTTGGATAAGACATATTAACTTTAGTTCAGATGGACCCGTTTCAAAGATCTACATCAGAGCAAAGTGATAAAAGATGTATGCTTTTACAAAGGCTACAACCTCGTAATAACCAGCAAAGCAGCAATATATATGCTTGACTGCAAGAGTTCATAAATATACCTACATATGGATAAAAGATCATACAATACACATGTTGTATTTTTTCCAACACCTACAATCAACTTGTTACATATGGAAATGCAACCACAACCGCTCAACAATTAATCAAACAATCTCTCCTTCTCGCTTGCTCATTTTGATGTTAGGTTGTTGTTAAATCCCATCACCGTACTTGATTGATGATTAGGGCAATTATACTTTATAAAATCTATGTCGAGTATTTTATGAGGATATCTATTTATATTAAAGTTAGCTTTAAAAGAAATGCTGGTGGTGGGTCAACAACGTGAACAAATTAATCTCACATCAACCAAGACCAATATCCCCTCCACTTACTAATAAATATTTCCTTAATTATGGTGAATCCCACATAAAGTTCCTATAGTCTTTAGGCTGTGATATTTTCACTGCTAACTGAATGGCTTTTTCATGCAATCAGAGTCAAATTTTGCCACCTGCATCTTTTTGGGATAGGAAGTCTAAAAGGGCATACTTATTAGGAATTGAAATGAAAGCCTAAATTACATTTTTCTCAAACTCATCATTGAGCTCTGCACGTTATACACATACATAAAAATGGGGAACAGGTGATACACATAAAATTGTGTGACAAATGACAACTTCACATCATCACTTTAAAAAAAAAAATTGATTGATGTAGCATTTTCCTTAGGATTGATGCAAAGGTTTAGAATTTTTGTCATTATATTAGGAGAAAGCATGAAAATGTCACGCCTTGGCACTCATAAGTCATAACCTCCTTTATTTTTTTAATATATGCTTTGAGTACATTCTTTCCTTATACTATCCATCAAAATGTTTTTTACAGTTAAGCAATGTTTTATATTCTAAATATTCATCATTCAATCTCTCCCTTGTACAATACTTAACCAACTAACACTAGCACCAAACACCTCTTTTGTTGATCTTTAGCCTATGCTGCTTTGTCCTTCCCCTTAAAGGAACAGAAAGCCATTGGCAATCATGGTAAAGATAAAGATACACCACAAAAGTTGGTGCTGGGCTGTTTATCTTATTAAATGCCACTGTCCCCCCCTCCATTTCTATTCAAAATTCAAACTTATAAACCTCCCCCAAGTGCCCTCCAATTCTATACCCTCCTTTGTTGCTTTCTATCTTATAGAAGTTTTTGAATTTTTCAGAGAGAGAGAGAGAGAGAGAGAGAGAGAGAAATCTATGGGCTTCTACTAATGGAGCTAAAGAATTCAGGGAGGAGCTAGGCTTTGCTAGGAGTGTGAAGAAAAGGAATTAGACTTCAAACATGAGTACTGCAAGATTCATCAAGTGTGTCACAGTTGGTGATGGAGCTGTTGGAAAGACTTGCATGCTAATATCTTATACTAGCAATACCTTCCCCACAGTATGATCGATGATGTTTCATAACAATTTATACTTGCATTATACGTATTCATGTTTGATATGCTTGACTATATTAGGCTTACAGTCTTACTTTCGTAATTATGATGTACTCTTTGTTCAAATTCTTGTAGGATTATGTACCTACCGTGTTCGACAACTTTAGTGCCAATGTGGTGGTTGATGGCAGCACAGTTAACCTTGGATTATGGGATACTGCAGGTAAGTAAAGTAATTGCTACTAGAATTCTCAGTTCTGTCTCAGAGGGTTCATAAACATTATACTTAAAAATTGTATCATAAAGTGAAAAATGGGGTAAATAATAGGCCTCTAGTAACTTGAATTGAAATAGTTTTCTTTTTTGGCAACCAAACACACTATGTTTAATAGTTTTGTTGAGATACAAAATCATGTAATACCCTAAGTACTTAACGTAGTTTGGTGAATACAGGACAGGAGGATTATAACAGGCTGAGGCCTTTGAGTTATAGAGGTGCAGATGTGTTCTTGTTGGCCTTCTCTCTCATCAGCAAAGCCAGCTATGAAAATATCTCTAAGAAGGTTTTTCATCAAAAACCCAACAATCTTTCTTCTCAATTTCTTAAACACATTTATGCCTCACATTCTCCAGTCTGAAATATCTATTTCTTGGCTCCCAGTGGATTCCTGAGCTGAGGCATTACGCCCCTACTGTGCCAATAGTGCTTGTGGGAACCAAACTTGGTATGAATTACTTACACAACTAGGAATATATGAATCATCACTAGCCAATTGACCTTCTGATTTGTATAATAGCTGATTTAAAAGTAACCTATGTAACTTTGTTTGTAATTTGCTACAGATCTACGAGATGACAAGCAGTATTTGATTAATCATCCCGGCGCTACACCAATTACAGCTGCTCAGGCAAGTCTCTACTGAGGGTGGACAAGAACCAAATACTAATGAAATGTTACAATTTCTCTTTCTAAAAAGTTAATATTGTCAATTTCATGGACTTCATGATGAGATTATCTAATGTTGGTCAGGGTGAAGAACTCAAGAAGGCAATTGGTGCTGCTGTTTACATAGAGTGCAGCTCTAAGACTCAACAGGTTTGATCATTAACTTTGTGATCTACAATTTATGAAATATGAATACGTTTTGCCAGAGGCAATAAGGGTTTGTTACAAAATTAAAGTAGGATAGCCTTCAACTGCAAAAACGAGTCTAAGATTCTAATGGCTTATGTCTGATGCCACTTTATAAAGCAAACAAGAAATTGACAGTGTGATACTTCTGCTTCAAGCTCCAAAAAATTCCCCATTTATCTTTTTATTTCCTCGAGTTTCCCTACTTCTTTTTTAGTGATTTCTTCAAGACCTGCACTTTTTCTAGGTGTACAGTGTTGTTACATCAAATTTTGATTCCTTGCTGTATTGAGGACAAGGTGCATCAACTCAATAAGTCTCCTAATAATTTTAAATTAATTTTTGCTAACTTGAGAACATGTACTTGAAATATGGATATTGAGGCGTACCTATACCAGTAACGCCCATGAAAGTTCTGTTTTTGAAATAAAATTAGTACTGGTTATTGTAATTAAGTATGACATTCTCACATGCTTAAATATTGAATAAGATACAAAATCAAATTCATACTAATAATATCAAAATTTCTTCACAACCTTAGTTTTATTTTCTCTTACTTGGTGTTTTCATTCTTTTCATTTCCTTGCCAACCCGTCGATTATAAGGCATTATTTGAAAAATTAGTCCAAAAATAGCATTATTTTGAGGTAAAAATACTCCTTTGCTTAATTTCTTGCCCCTTTTGTAAACCACCCCCTTTTCCCCGTCAAGATCCTTTGTTTACCTGACATATTGCACACTTGTTTTCTTTTCCTTATAAATATCCCCATGAAGTTACATTTACTTACATATTTGTATCACACTGGACACTTATTCTAATCTTTCAAGCTTATTTCTCTTCCACATCTATATTCAACTTGTAGCAATAATTTTAGCATTGATTTGGGAGTTCTGCTTCCCAAGTGCTTATCTAATTATGTCTTCCTTTCCTGTGATACTTCAGAATGTCAAGGCTGTGTTTGATGCTGCAATCAAGGTTGTTTTGCAGCCCCCTAAACCAAAGAAAAGGCGACGGAAGCCAAAGCCATGCACATTCCTCTAAATCAACTTCATGCATCTTCCTTGTAACAGCCACAACCCTTGCCCTAGTCTTCCTCTCCTATATATATGCCGGTCTATTGAACCTATGATGTTCTGCAGTTCTCACTCTCTCTGTCTCTCTCTTATCTTGTTAGTTTATTTTCGATGTATCGTGTTCCTATGCTTCAAATGGATCTTAGGCAAATACAAAAACCTACAAATGTAATATTTGTGATCAAACCCAATTATGATAACATTATTGTAAATTGTTGCTCCATCTAAGCTTTTGCTAGAAACTGTTATACCATGAGCTACATTTACATCATATGATTGAATATAGGAAAAAAAATATCATACTTCCTTTCATGCTTTACATGCTCTATGCACCTTAGTAGGGCAGACATTCTGTTCTTAAATTGTATCTTTTTCAAACACAGTATTAATGCAAACTGCCAATGTTTTTTATAATACAATGTCAATGCTATATGTTTTATCATGGTTGCTAATTATTTTGGTTGAGGTTGATAAAAGTCACTTGTGCACAAGAAACTTAGGATCAACTTTGTACTCTCTTCTACACGAGAAATGGAGAGGGTTACACCTCTAGTGGAAGAAAAAAATAGTCACTAGAGGTTTTGTAACTTTTAAAAGTAGTACTATAGCCACAAACTATTTTATAACATTTTTACAAATTATTGATGTGACAAATTCTTATTAGTTCTAATATTAAATTAAATTCAAACAAGAAAATTAATTGAAGAGAAAATGTTATTTGGTTGGTAAAGATAAATGAAATTGAGGCTTAGTGATCTACCCACAACACAACACATCGAATAGTAGTTCTAACAATTTTATTTTATAACTCAACTAAAATTTATACAAAAGATGATCTTAAATAGATGATTTAGCAATAAAAGCAAGTTAATTTTACAAAAGTAGTCTTATGAATTTAACTGATTTTCGGCACACGCAAAAAAAAAAAATAAAATAAAATAAAAATAAAAAGATTAATGAATTGTTAGTTTTTTTTTTTTTTTTGATAGTTCGCAAGGAATTGTAAGTGCTCGATGAGCCCCACGTCTAACAACTTTCTATAGAGATAAATCGACATAAAGAAAAAACAAAAACAAAAAACATAATAACTTCAGCACTAAAAAGCATGAAAGAATTGTTAAATGAGCTTATGGATCAAAAAGTCACTTCTGAATGAATCGATCTTGGCTTGGGATGGCTTTAGGTGGCCAATCGGTGGCTAGGTCGAGGTTTTGTGAATGATTGGGTCTTGGCTTGGGATCAATTATTATGAGTTGGTAGTGTGGGTGGGACGATTCGATGCCTTCATTTTGTGGTGTGGTAGTGGCATTTTCTTTTTTGAGGGTGACAATTTATATCAGTTGATGCAGAAGAAAAAATTGTCTAAAAAAAATCTTGAGTTTGTTTTGATACAGAGGATATATATATATATATATATATATATATATATAGGCAAGAGAATAAAATATAAGGATGATATTATATCTAAGTTGCTTTTTGTCTAGTGGTCATCCACAACATATTATTTCTAAAATTGATGTACATATATGTCTTCATTACAATGGGAGCGAAGGCTCATATATATAGGCGGAAGATGAACTAATGAAGCAACTACAAAGGGGGCAAGATCCCCTAAAGTTGCTGCACCCTTTTAAAACTTTGCCAAGGAAAAACCTAGTGGGAAAAAGAGTACAATATTCTAGTGAGTTTTTAAGTGCCTTTAGATTGCCTCATTAAAACCTTGCAAAGGAAAACCCAATGGGAAAAACCTTTTTTTTTTTTTTTTTTTGAGAGTCCAATGGGAAAAACCTAAGTGAAGGAAAAAGAGTACAATCAGTACTAATCATTTCCCCCCTTCATGATTACATATAACTTCAAAGATCTTTAAGTTGACGCATGCCAATGTTGTGTACTATCTTCTTTAACGTTGCGGCTGGTAATGACTTAGTGAATAAATCTACCAAATTGTCACTTGACCGTATCTACTTAACATCAATTTCACCATTCTTTGGAGCTCATGTGTATAAAAGAATTTTGGTGAAATATGCTTGATTCGATCACCTTTAATATATCCTCCCCTGATCTAAGCAAAACAAACAGCATTGTCTTCATATAAGATTGTGGGGTTTTCTTTGATTGATGATAAGCTGCATTTTTCTAGAATGTGTTGAATTACCGATCTTAGCCAAATGCACTCATGACTTGCTTCATGGATTGCAATAATCTTTGAGTGATTAAAGGACGTAGCAGATAACGTTTGCTTGACAGATTTCCATGAAATGGCAGTGTTGCCACAAGTTAACAAATAACCTGTTTGTGATCGGCTTTTATGTGGATCAAAAAGATAATCTACATCTCATATCCAATCAACTGTGGATTTGACCCTTTTGGATAAAACAATCCCAAGTCAGTCGTTCCACAGAGGTAGCAACATACATGCTTGATTCCATTCCAATGTTTTTGAGTTGGTACAGAACTATATCTTGCTAGCAAATTTACTGAGAAGGCTATGTCAAGCCATGTGCAATTTGCAAGATACATTAGAGCACAAATTGCACTAATATATGGTACTTGGGGACCAAGAATTTCTTCGTCATCTTCATGAGGACGAAAAGGGTCCTTTTTGACATCTAATGACCTACCTACCATTGGAGTATTCAAATGGTGAGTTTTATCCATTAGGAATTGTTTTAGGACCTTTTCTATGTATGTTGACTGATGAACAAAAATTTCATTTGGAAAATGTTCAATTTGTAGTCCAAGGCCGAGATCTTTCATCTCAAACTCATTCCTTAAATAATTTGCAATTTTTGTGAGCTCTTCTAGAGTCCCCACAAGATTTAAATTATCAACATATACCGCAACAATAGCAAATCCGAATTTTGAGTTTTTGATAAAAACGCATGTACAAATTGGATTATTCATAAATCCTTCTTTTAATAAGTATTCGCTGAGGCCATTGTACCACATGCATCCGGATTGCTTTAATTCATACTAGCTTTTGAGCACGCGCTCACACGCATGTTTAGAGGCTCTTCTATTTTTTGGGTAAGAGTTAATTTAGAGCATTTATTATAATTTGGGATTACTACATTTTTCAATCACAAAAAAAAAAAAAAAAAAAAAAAACCCTAGGGGTGTGATGAGTATTATGTGTGGTGAAATAATTTTTCATCACACCCTAGGTTTTTTTTTGTGATTGAAAAATGTAGTAATCCCAAATTATAATAAATGCTCTAAATTAACCCTTACCCAAAAAATAGAAAAGCCTCTGAGCACGCACGTGAGCGCATGCTCAAAGGCTAGTATAAAACTTAGCATTTTTAACATCAGAATTTATATGACTTGGTCTAGCCTCAAAGTCATTTGCCATTATAGTTGGATAGGTTGGAGGGAGACCTAAATTTAATATTATAAACATTAAGTTAGCATCTTTCTCTACATTGACATACAACTAACATGCCAAAAACTATAGATTTTCTCAAAATAATAAGATTCCAAGCAATGAAGAATGTTTAAAGATACAAAACTATAATCTCACCACTAACATCTTGCATAGCCCTATGCTCAACTAGCATATTGCGTGCCAAGTTATGGACATGTGTAAGCCGATGACTTCATCCAGCCTCGTGATTAGGTGGTATTAGTAATGGGTTTGTTGATGTTGAATTAGAATGCACAACATCTTCTTCATTTAAATTTGTTGGGCTTCCCACTAAAATGTGATCACCACCCAAAGTTTGTTGTCTTTGTCTAGAGTAATTGGCATGACGTCTTGCCAATTGAATATTTCTGCTTTCATTGTCTTCTCGTTGGCTTCTCAGGCGAGCATAATATCTCCATCATTCTTGATGACGTTCTATGTCATCGATATTCACCATCAATATATTTTGCGAACTCATTTCTACATAAAATTAAATTAAATTTATAGTGGTCGTTGCACATACATATACAATAAGCAATAAATCTTTCCTACTCATAGATAGCGTATATTAAAACCTTAAAAAATTGAACTAATTTTAAACAAATTAATCACATGAAAGAATTGTAATAAAATGTGCAATTGTAATAAATTTTTAGTAAAATAGGAGAAATAAGTTACACTTCTTGGAGTTTTGAGAATATATTTAAATTTAGGTTATGAATTGTTAGATCAATGTGACCAAAATATAATTTAGAAAATGTTTATTTTTTTTCCCAAACTCATTTCTAGTTAAATTAGATTAAATTTGCTTACCCATTTGACACACTTTAAAACAAAATCATGCCTTTTTGTAAGGCCATGTTCAAGTTCTAGTTAGCCAGTAAATTTGCTTACCCACTAAAGCTAATACTAACATTTAGCTGTTTACTACACATCCATAACAAAAGTAAAAAGATCTTATATTTAAAATTTAACAACT
Organism: Quercus robur; assembly: GCF_932294415.1. NCBI lineage: Eukaryota > Viridiplantae > Streptophyta > Magnoliopsida > Fagales > Fagaceae > Quercus > Quercus robur. The sequence continues at coordinate 44,011,148 of NC_065541.1, read as the reverse complement.
AAAATTTTTTATCTTTTATGGTAAAATACTCAAATTTTTTAAGACTTAGTTTTTTTTTTTTTTTTTTTTTTTTTTTTTGGTAAAGGAAAGACTCTAGATGTGCATCCATGTTTTTTTACTTTTTAGTGGTGTTGTTGTTGTTCTTTTATTTATGATAGTTATCAAGTTGTATTTAATCCTAAAATTTAGCCATGTACTACACATCCATAACAAAAATTTAAAAAGAGCTTATATTTAGAATTTAGCAACTACCATTTTTTTTCTTTTATGGTAAAAGACTTAAATTTTTGTTGTTTTTTTTTAGTTTTTTTTTTTTTTTTTGGTTAAGGGAAGGCGCTACATGTGCATCCACCTTTTTTTTCTTTTTAGTGGTGTTGTTGTTGTTCTATTTTTTATGACAGTTATCAAGTCATACGTTTTATCCAAAAAAAACTACCCCTATTTTGAAAAAATAAAAATAAAAATAAAACTATCCCACGTTCTATCCAAAAAAACCCTACCCAGCCACCCTTTTTTTTTTCAAATTCAAAGTTTAAAAATACCTTATCCTTATCCCACGGTAACCTACATTAATAATTCTATCCAAAACAAAAATCATCAGTATAAAATGAAAAAGAATGCGGAAAAGAATATAACAAAACCAAAAAAAAAAAAAAAAACCTCATTTGTACATAACGTGAAAAAGAAATATAAAATAAAACCTAATTTTTAGGATATTTGATTTTGAAATAAAATAAAATGCTAAATTAACGTGAGGAATTGGTGTGACCTCTATCCTTATTTAAAAGTTTATCAAAAAAGAAAAATTATATGTTCAAAAATTTCAGATTAAACTATTTTTTTTTAAATCCCACGTTCTATCCAAAAAACACTACTCAGCCACCCTTTTTTTTTTCAAATTCAAAGTTTAAAAATACCTTATTCTTATCCCACGGTAACCTACATCAATAATTCTATCCAAAACAAAAATCATCCGTACAAAATGAAAAGAACACGGAAAAAAATATAACCAAAAAAAAAACCCTCATCTGTACAAAATTATAAAATTAAAAAAAAAAAGTGAAAAAGAAATATAAAATAAAACCTAATTTTTAGGATATCTGATTTTGAAAGAAAATAAAAAGATAAATTTTAGGGAAATTTAAAAGATTAACTTGGGGAATTGGCGTGACCCTATCCTTATTTAAAATTTTATCAAAAAAGAAAAACTATACATACAAAAATTTCAGATTAAACTATTTTTTTTTTTAAAAAAAATCCCCCATTCTATCCAAAAAACACTACCCGGCCACCCTTTTTTTTTCAAATTCAAAGTTTAAAAATACCTTATCCTTATCCCACGATAACCTACATCAATAATTCTATCCAAAACAAAATCATACGTACAGAATGAAAAAGAACACAGAAAAGAATATAACAAAAAAAAAAAAAAAAAAAAAACCCTCATTGGTACAAAATAAATAAATAAGTGAAAAAGAAATATAAAAGAAAACCTAATTTTTAGGATATTTGATTTTGAAAGAAAATAAAAAGCTAAATTTTATGGAAATTTAAAAGATTAATGTGGGGAATTGGTGTGACCCCTATCCTTATTTAAAGTTTATCAAAAAAAGAAAAACTACATGTTTAAAAATTTTGGATTAAACTTTTTTTTTTTTTAATCCCACATTCTATCCAAAAACACACTACCCGGCCACCCTTTTTTTTTCAAATTCAAAGTTTAAAAACAGTACACATTTGTGGGTAAATACATGTTAAAATTTTTTGGATAAAACTACCAATCTCCCACGTTTGCTTAATGTATGATTTATACATGTGGGTTGCAATAACACTCCCCACATTAAAAACTTCTCATTCAATTCTAAAATGTTGTGTTTTAATCCTAAAATTTAGCCATGTTCTACACATCCATAACAAAAAGTGGAAACAGCTTATATTTAAAATTTAGCAACTATCATTTTTTTTTTCTTTTACAGTAAAAGGATCAATATCAATTTTAATCCTAAAATGTATTGTTTTAATCCTAAAAGTTAGTTACTTACTACACATCCATAACAAAAGTTAAAAAGAGTTTAAATTTCAAATATATTTCTTTTACAGTAAAATGATAAATTTTAATCCTAAAATGTAGTATTTTAATCATAATAGTTAGCCACTTACTGCACATCCATAACAAAAGTTAAAAAGAGTTTAATTTTCAAAGATATTAATTACTCTTAAAACTGAGAAAAGGTACGTAACATTTTTTATGGAGTAGTAAATTAATACTTATAAAAAAAAACATGTAAATTGAATTTCACATAGAATTATACAAATGATAAATATAATTTACGTTACAAAATAAATTTTTTTACAACAATTTCTTAGATAACAACCACTTCATATAAGGTTTAAATTGGGTAACCATTAACATGATACATCAAATATATAATAATACCCTCTAAAAAAAAGTAACGTAAAAAAAGTATCTTCCTTTCTACACCTACCCCTAAACCCCATACAACCTCACTACAAGCCTTCAAAATGGAACCCCAAAAATCCCTCGTCTCCTTTACCAACCCAAAAATCTCAGCCACCATACAACCAGCAAAACAAAAAGGAACGTAACCAAAACAAATCCCCAAAACATGTGAAAAATCTCACCTTTTCCCATTTTCACCAACACAAAACAGCAGCCAAACCTCTCTACAAAATCGTAAAACAAAGCCAAAATCCCAGCAAGAAAGAACCCCAAGACAGAGATGACCCATAGCACTTCCTTACCTTTTTCAAGACATTAAATGTTTTCTTATATCATCACGCGTATGAGATGAGGCTTTTTCAATTATGACTCAATCTTTGAAATAAAAACTGGTGTATAATTGATGATATGCTTTCGGTCAGAGAAGCATAATTCCTATATAAAAAATAAATAAAAAAAGAGTAAATTCCTATAAATAAATAAATAAATAACCAAACCAAGTAGCTTAATTCCCTTAAAAAAATACCGTAAATTCCAAAAAAAAAAAAATACCCAAAAAGTGTTTGTGTTTAATTCTAGGCCAAAACAAAAAGAAAGAGCCCTTACCAATATCCTTTTTCAAGCAGTCAGTTCAAGCACAAACCCTCCTATTTGAAATCTCAAAGTCAACCCCGGTAATAAGCCACCGTCAAACACCCTTGAATCCCTAATCACATTCATTCACAAGTAAGTACTCCTCAAACTATGAATACTTGGTAGCCATGGTAGTTAAGAACTCAGAGAAAGTCAATGATAAACAAAAGAATAGAAAAGAAAATAAAGAGGAATTTGCAAAAGATAGAACCTGAAAAGTTGTTGGAGCCTCTGATAGTAAATGTCTTCAATCTGAAGAAAAAGAAAGGAGGATATAGAGCTAAACTAAATGTCTTCAATTTGAAGAAGAATGAGAGATAGAAAGCGAGATAAAAATTGACAAAGTGTACGTGAGTTTATGGATCTCTTAAAATGTAGGAGTTTTAATTTACATATTTATCACCATAAGTTGAAAACTTGTAAGTGGGCATGATGAGGGTATTTTAGGCATAAAAAATAAGGAATCTAAATAAGGGAAGCCCTTTATATAGTAGTATAGATAAGGACCTTTGTAGCGTGATAGAATACATGCTTCGAGATATGGAGTCATATGCTTCAGGCATTTTATATCCTTTAGGGATTTTCATGTATATATCATTATCTAATAATTCGTATAGATATGTTGTGACCACATCCATTAAACGCATGTCTAAATTTTTTGTTACCACCAAGCTAATAAAAAATCTGAATGTAATTGCATCCATTACAAAAGCATATGTTTCCTTATAATCAATACCAGGCCTCTGTGAGAAACCTTCTACCACAAGTTGTGCTTTGTATCTCATAATTTCATTTTTCTCATTACGCTTTCATACAAATACCCATTTATATCTGACAAACACTACACCCTCAAGTGTTTTGACTATAGGTCCAAATACTTCACGTTTTTCAAGTGAATTTAATTTTGCTTGAATTGCCTCTAACCACATTGGCCAATCATTTCTACGTCGACATTCTTTGATGGATTGGGTTTCCAATTCAAGATCATTACTTTCGGTAATGTCAATGGCAACTTTGAATGAAAATACATTGTTGACAACAATTTTATTTCTATCCCATATATCCTGTACTCACATAATTTATTGAGATCTCATTATTTTTAGGTATTTGATCCTCTTTAGTGGATAACCCTTCAGTGACTCCTCTTTAGGATGGTAATTTTCAGAGGGTTTATTTTTAGGAGAATTATGAATTTTGGATAGATTAATTATTTTTGTTGCCTATTTCATGGGTATAGCTTCTTCATGAGCAACTACTTGCTTTTCGTGCATTTTTCTCTTTCTAGGGATTTTATCTTTATCCCCAACAAGTCTTCCACACTTCAAGTGTGGTTTAGACTCATTTGCTGCTGTATTAATGGATTATCCTACAGGGACTTCAATCCTTGCTGGGGTATTAGTAGCTAGAATGTGAAATTTCATAATTTTCTTACTGTCAATGAATACATTCGGTAATTGGTTTGCAATACTTTGCAAATGAATAATCCTCTGAACTTCAAGTTCACATTGATTTGTGCAAGGATCGACATGAGATAACGTCAAAGCATTCCAAGTTATCTCTCCTCGTCCTTCTGGCAACGACTTTTCTCCCCCTAATGTCGGGAAGACTGTTTCATCAAAATGACAATCATCAAAACGTGTCTTAAAAACATCACTAGTTGAAGGTTCAAGATATCTAATAATAAATGGAGAATCAAAACCAACATAAATTCCAAGTCTACGCTGAGGACCCATTTTAATGTGTTGTAGAAGTGCAATGGGAACGTATACAGCACAACCAAAGATTCAAAAGTGAGAAACATTTGGTTGTTAACCACAAACAAGTTGCATAAGAAAGTGTTTATGGTAAGCAATTGGTATAATGCGAACTAATGATGTAGCATGTAATATGGCATGTCCCCAAGTAGAAACAGGTAATCTTGTTTTCATAAGCAAAGGACAAGCAATCACTTGAAGTCTTTTGATCAATGATTCAACTAAACCATTTTGAGTGTGTGTATGTGCAACAGCAACATCAATTCCAATTGATATGCAGTAGTCATTAAATGCTTGAGATGTAAATTCACCTGCATTATCTAAGCGAATTTTCTTAATTGGATGATCAGAAAATTGTGCTCACAACCTAATAATTTGAGCGAGCATTCTAGCAAATGCAGTATTCCTAGTAGAAAGTAGACAAACATGTGACCATCTTGTTGATGCATCTATTAACACAGTAAAATATCTAAATGGTCCACAAGGTTGATGTATAGGTCCACAAATATCTCCTTGAATTCTTTCTAAGAAAGATGGAGATTCAATACCAATTTTTGATGGTGATGGTTTGATAATTAATTTTCCTTGAGAACAGACACTGAATGAATAGTCATCTGATGAAAGAATCTTCTGATTCATTAAGGGGTGTCCATGGGAGTTTTCAATGATTCTACGCATCATTGTTGATCCCAGATGTCCAAGATGATTATGCCAAAGCATAAAGATCCTTGGATCAAAGCACTTCTGGTGCACTGTAACATTTGCTTCAATTAATCTCAATGTAGTATAATATAACCTAAAAGAGAAAATAGGCAATTTTTCTAGTATGAGCTTCAGGCTTGAAACCATTGAATTAATATAAAGATATTCTTCACTGCCTTCATTATTGTTTTCAATATGATAACCATTATTTCGTATATTCTTAAAGCTAAGTAAATTTCTTCTAAATTTAGAAAAATACAAAGTATCATTAATACAAAATTTTGTGCCTTTAGGCAACATGAGATTTGCTCTTCTAGAGCCTTCCAATATGTCTGATGAACCAGATATGGTATTGACCTTAGATTTGATTAAAGTTAAGTTTTGAAAATACTTCTTATCTTTAAGTATTATGTGCGTTGTTGCACTGTCTGCTAGACAAAAATCTTCCTTAATCATCTTGGAATTAAAGTCATGAGTAAAATCCATGTCTCTTCAAGTATGCAAAACATATACTTTGAATTTTAATGCTTTGAAAGAAAATAAACACATAATGAAGCAACTTTAAATTCATTAATGATAATCAGAATACAAAGTAGAGTAATGATATTGCACAATTAACATGTAGAGATTTAAAAGGATCATAACGAGAATACAAAGGAAAAAATAGGAAAGTCATATTGCTAATACCAAATCTATATCTCTAACTTCTCTTTATTTTTTGATGTGTTTTATATATAGAGGGAAGTGGGAAAGCTTTAGCAGTTGAAAGCTTACCATTTGTGGGACAAAATTCCTTAGATCTAAAGCAAAGGATTCCTTAGGATAATGCTTTCAGATTTTTGCCCCCTTAGTGCAGTGGGTGGATGGCTAATAAGCCACTTGCGTGAACAATGAATGGGTGTGTCAGGATAATAGATGTGATTTCCTAAATCATAGGTTCTTCCTAGACTGATTAATTAGTGAGATCATATATTTGAAATTTAAATTGAACTTCATTAACTTAAACACAAACATAATTTACATAGCATAATGTAATGATACAATGAGAGGAAATACTTAATATGTATGATCATTTTGATCACCAATCAGATTCTAAGCCTTTTTATTTATATCCCCAAAGAAGTTAGAAGCTTCAAGATGAGTAATATTTACTCCATCTGAGGCATCAAGTTAATCTTCTGGATCACCAAGTTCGGCAAGGTTCTCTTCAACTCCTTTTCCTTTCTCTTTCAAGGAGGCTTGGTACAAGTCTACCAAATGCTTAGGCGTACAACATGTATGCGACCAATGCCCTTTTATGCCACACCTATAACATGTGTTTTCATGGCCCTTTTGAGATTTGTATTGTAAATCTCTGTCATTTTCATGTTGTTTTATCTCATTTTGATTCAACCTTTTGTTATAAGGTGTGTTTTGCCCCTTTGAAGGATTATGAGCACGTCTCCCCCTGTTTTGGATGTTTTTACCATGTCCACGTCCATGCCCATGACCTCTATTTCCTCCATTTATATTCCATTCACTTCAGGGAATGGTGTGGAGCTGGTTGGGCGAGATTGGTGATTTCTCAATAAAAGCTCATTATTTTGTTCAACCACTAGAAGACATGATATAAGTTCTGAATATTTTTCGAACTTACACTCTCGATATTGCTGCTGCAGGAGCTTATTTGAGGCATGAAATGTAGTAAATGTTTTTTCTAACATGTCTTCCTCAGTGACCTTTTCACCACATAATTTCAATTGCGAAGTAATTTTAAATAGTGCTAAATTATACTCACTTACACTTTTGAAATCTTGCAACCTTAGATGCATCCAGCCATAACGAGCTTTTGAGAGGATTACACTTTTGCGGTTCTCATATCTCTTCTTCAATTTTTTCCACAGGGATAGGGGATCTTTTTCTATGAGGAACTCAGTTTTTAATTCCTCATGGAGATGATGGCGAATGAAAATCATTGCCTTTGCCCGATTTTGTGGGGATTCTTCATTGTCATCTTTAATGGTCTTTGCAAGAGCTATTGCCTCTAAATGGATCTCAACATCAAGGATCCATGATAGATAATTCTTGCCTGATATTTCAAGGGCAGCAAACTCAAGTTTTGTTAGGTTTGACATAATTTATATATAATAGAGATGATATTAATAACCACAATAAAGAAGCAATTATAACATGCAAAATATTAATTTAGTAATGCAATGTTTAGTCTAGATGTAATAAACTTAAACTTAGGATCCATGATAGATAATTCTTGCCCGATATGACAAGGACAGCAAACTCAAGTTTTGTTAGGTTTGACATAATTTATATATAATAGAGATGATATTAATAACCACAATAAAGAAGCAATTATAACATGCAAAATATTAATTTAGTAATGCAAGGTTTAGTCTAGATGTAATAAACGTAAACTTATGCCACATATTAATATATATGAATGTAAGAAGGGGAGTCATAGGAATAACCTTTTTCAGGAGGCAAAATGATGATAACTCCTCTAAATCTAGCTAGAGCATCGTGTTAATAACGTGTTTGTGAAATAGAGGAAATATATATATAGGCAAGAGAATAAAATATGAGGATGATATTATATCTAAATTGCTTATTATCTAGTGGTCATCCACCACAATATATTATTTCTGAAACTGATATACATATATTTCTTCATTTACTCTCAGTGTCTCTCTAATAGAGTTGGATATTTGTAGAGGAGGAACACTAAAAAGCCTTTATTTGACTTGTCTTTACGTTATATCGAAAATAAATAAAAAATGACAACTCTTTCATTCTTTCTCTCTTAAATCAAAAAAAAAAAAAAAAAAAAAAAAAGGCAATTCTGTGAGGTTGAATAAAAATTCAATTCATTTTTTTTTTATATTGATATAATTGCTATGTAGTGTGAGACTCGTTGGTTTTTGTATGTTTAGTTGTTAAAAAAATAGATTAACTAATAGCTATCAAACTAATAACCAACTAACTGCTCCATATTATCTGGATATAAAGAACTAGTCACAATATGATACATTGATCATATCATTGTAGCAACTAATTTTATTTTATTTTATTTTATTATTATTTTTTTTTTGCATAAACAAGCCTAAAAAAAAAAAAAACCAATCTAATTATAAGTTGTGAAGCAAGCACTCGTACAGCCCTTGTATAATACTCCTATAAAAAGTATCACATTTTACTAACCAAGTTCAAAATTTATATTTATTTTGTATATAGTTTTTTATCCTTTTGTTACTATTTCAAGAATGAATGAAGAGAGTAGATGATGATTGTTGTGGGTGAAAAAAGAAAAACAATTTAAAAAATTTAAATGATATTTTAATGAAATGTAATCTAAAATAGATAATTTGATATGGTGTATTTTGAAAAGTAAGTATGTAAAATAGAAAAAATAGATTCTTATGTTAAAATAGACGATAATTTTTGCATGAGTTGGTGTAATAAACAAAAACAAAAAAAACAAAAAACAAAAAGTACTAGTGTTTTAAGTTAAAATTTGCCAAAAACTTTAGTTTAGCTAATGTTGATGCACCTAAGATCAAGTTACAACTAGAGTAACTCTTTTTAATGTTACACCTTGACTACCTCCTCCTTAAATCACATCATTCAATAACTTTTTGGTTGATTAATATTTTAAAAATTCTACCTTTAGATTAAATGTTCTCATTCTTCTTAACATTCAATTAATTCGACATTAATCAGATTAATTATTTTAACAATTAAACATAGAAAACTTGAAATTCGGATGTCATGAGATTTTGTCAATATGAGGAGTATAGGAACAATATAATCTAACTATCAATTTATATAAATAGGGGTAGGATCAAGCTACAACTGATGTATCTTTAAACAAAGTTATACTATCTAATAACAATTTATTGAATGAGAATTTTGAAAATCTCATTGTTAGATTGCATGTTTTATGATTATGTGTTCTTAATACTGTGCCAATCAGATGCTATTTAGTATTTGATATAGAAAACCGTCTTTATCCACAATTTTATAAAATACAAAATTTTGAAATTTAAACATTTGATTGGTGACATAGTTATTAATCTTAAATTGTTTTGATAATTTGTAAGTATGCAAGGTATAAGAAAAAAGTCTAATCTAATGATGAGTTTGTCAAAATTCATACACATTAAAAAATATTGAGTAGTGTATTATTACTTAAAGTTACATTAAGTGTAACTTAAACATAACTCATCTATATATATATATATATATATATATAACTCGAGTTCCATTAGAAACTTAAAACAATATTATCATTTCATTATTTTCTTCATAGAACTCGAGTCTTTAAGTTCCCCCCTTTAGAATTTGAGTATTTGAAACTCAAGTTCTAAAAGTGGCCACATAACAAAAATGTTTCAAAATTGAATACATAACTAATATATTTAGGGAATTAGCCTAACTGCCAAAAAAGAGTATATATTATTGGAGTTTATGTTCTAAAATCAAATTTATTGGCATGTCATAAATAATTAAATTGTTTAATTATATGAGACTATTTATAAATGAACTAATGGGACATTATCTTAGTCCATGAGATGCATAATATCTGATTTAGTCACAGAAGATATAAATCACAAGTTCTTTGTAAACTCAGAATTTTAGTTCATAGTCGGTGATGAAATTGGGCATTTCATCTGCAAAGACTATAACATATTAACTAAGATGATTTGTCTTGATCATGGAAATTGAGACTTCTAGTTGATATGTTGATATGTTTTAAAAGTCAAGACATATTGAACTAGACCGATGTGAGATTTATTATTCTCCTAACGACTGTCAAATGAATAATAAATCTTGATGATGCCGAAAAATCGTCAGTGAGCTACACGGCACTCACGTGCTCGAAACAACGCCTACACAACACAAAAAGAGAAGACCTCGCAGAGAGTACCGGTGTGGTACCGGCCAAACACCCTCCGAAGGTTAAGTCAGAACTATTCACAACTCTAGAGTGCTAGAGAGGATAAAATTATGCGTACCTTGGTTGGTGAGGGTATTGGGGTTTTTATAGTGGTAGAGGGTTGACCTCTCCTTATTGGATTAGAAGTCTTTTCCTTATAGGAGTCTCTTTAGACGTATTTTGCGAGATCATTTCCTTGTAGGAGTCTTTTTATTTAACACCAAGCGTGGGGCGCAAGATATTTCTTTATATATGCAAACGTGGAGACCAAGCAAGGCCACGTCAGGGTCGTCAGCTTCGCCTACTCCCTCGTCGGGGTCGTCAGCTTCGCCTACTCCCTCGTCGGGGTCGTCACTTTGCCTACTCCCTCGTCGGGGTCGTCAGCCTCGTTAGGGTCGTTAGCTTCGCCTACTCCCTCGTCGGGGTCGTCAGCTTCGCTTACTCTCTCATCGGGGTCGTCAGCCTCGTAGGGTCGTCAGCTTCGTCTACTCCCTTATTAGGGTCGTCAGCTTCGCCTACTCCCTTGTTAGGGTCGTCAGCCTCGTCAGGGTCGTCAGCTTCGCCTACCCCCTCGTCGGGGTCATTAGCTTCGCCTACTCCCTCGTCAAGGTCGTCAGCTTCGCCTACTCCCTTGTCAAGGTCGTCAGCCTCGTTAAGGTCGTCAGCTTTGCCCTCGTCGGGGTCGTCAGCTTCGCCTACTCCCTCGTCGGGGTCATCAGCCTCGTTAGGGTCATCAGTTTCGCCTACTCCCTTGTCAAGGTTGTCAGCCTCGTCAGGGTCGTCAACTTCGCCTACCCCCTCGTCGGGGTCGTCAGCTTTGCCTACCCCCTCGTCGGGGTCGTCAGCCTCGTTAGGGTCGTCAGTTTCGCCTACTCCCTTCAGCTTAGTAGTGTCAGCTTTCCATTTATGACAAGTTAACCCCGTCTTCCTAAAGCTGTAGACGTCCTAAAGCTGTTCGACTGCCATTTATGACAAGTGAGGCCGACGGGTCTATTTTGAACGTCGCTTCATGATACTATATTCATGAATATTCACATTCACAATTTTACCCTTATCAGTTGCCCCCCACTCCATGATCTCGTCAGCTTAAACTGACAGGTTCATGGAGTTTAAGTCCTTTTTATTTGGATAATTCCAACTCGTCTCTTTAGTAGACTTGTTCATCTCGTTATCTTTTATGTTAAAACCATCGTCTTGTAATATTAGTCATATCCTTTAGTGGACGAACTCGTCAACTTTATGGGCTCGTCAGATTTGGGGACTTGGCGCAATCGTCCATTTCGTGGGTATTACTAAGTGACTCGTCCAATCTGTAGGCTTAATAATAAACTCGTCCACTTGTGGACTTAATAATTTTTCATTCTCTTAGGATTGGGTCGTCCACTTTGGACTTAGCAATGTCGTCCGCTTTGTGGATTTAGTAGGGTCGTCCAGCTTGTGAACTTAATAAGGTCGTCCAGCTTGTGGACTTAATAAGACATGGTTGTCCACTTTGTGTCCATTTTATAGACTTCATAATTTTTTTATCCTCCTAGGATGAAATCGTCCATCTTGTGGACTTAATAAGCTTGTCCATTTTATGGACTTGATAACATTTCATCCTCTTGAGATGAGGTTGTCCACTTAATGGACTGCATATTAGGGTCGTCTATTTTGTAGACTTGGATTCCTCCACTTTGTGGACTTGTTGAGGTGACTAAGTGTTGGTACCTTGTCACCTTGTGAGTTGTCCACTTGGGGTCGTGGACTAATTGAGGTGACTAAATTTTGGAGCCTCGTTACCTTTTTGGTCGTCTATTTGTAGGCGACTTAGTATGGTGATCATCCACCCATAGTCAACTTCGGTCACGCGTCTACCCGTAGGTGACTTAGCGTAGTGACCGTCCACCCGTAGGCGACTTTGGCCATGCGTCTACCCGTAGGTGACTTAGCATAGTGACCGTTCACCCGTAGGCGACTTTGGCCATGCGTCTACCCGTAGGTAAATTAGCGTAGTGACCGTCCACCCGTAGGCGACTTTGGCCATGCATCTACCCATAGGTAACTTAGCGTAGTGACCGTCCACCCGTAGGCGACTTTGGCCATACGTCTACCCGTAGGTAACTTAGTGTAGTGACCGTCCACCCGTAGGCGACTTTGGCCATGCGTCTACCCGTAGGTAAATTAGCGTAGTGACCGTCCACCCGTAGGTGACTTTGGCCATACGTCTACCCGTAGGTAACTTAGCGTAGTGACCGTCCACCCGTAGGCGACTTTGGCCATGCGTGAATAAACTCCTCTTATTAAAATAAACCATGCGTTCATAGAAAAAGTAGTTCTTAAAAAGAAAACGAAGACCTGCCCTTTGGGCTTTAAAAGAGTTATTGTAGGAAAAACTAAAGTAAATAGAAAAACTGAGGAGTATAGCTAAAATTCACTAAGGTAAACTAGAAATAAAGGGGTGCTGCTCTTCATGCCATCCTTTTTACTGGTAGTACTTCCGTAGGTGCTTGGTGTTCCACGGGCGGTGTAGCTTCTGTCCGTTCAGCGTCTCCAGTTCTTGCCATCTTCTGCCCTCTGTCCTGTCGCGTATCCTCTTGCCTTTCTCTCTTCTCTCGAGTCAAAAACGCGTCCTCAGCATTCATGTACTTGGTTGCCCTGTAAAGCACGTCCGACATAATCTTCGGGTCGTTCTTATATAGTGAAAATAGGAACTTACCCTTCCGCAGCCCATTTGTGAAAGCGGCTACAAGTATCTTGTCGTTAGCTTCATCAATTGAAAGCGCCTCTTTGTTAAAGCGTGCTATGTAAGACCTTAGCATCTCATCTTCCCGTTGCTTGATGCTTATCAAGCATGCTGTAGACTTCTTATACCTGTGTCCTCCGATGAAGTGCGAAGCAAACTGGGCGCTTAGCTCCTTGAAAGTACTGATGGAGTTAGGCGTCAGCCTGCTAAATCATATCCTTGCGGGACCCTTCAGCGTGGTGGGGAAAGCTCTGCATATGATCTCGTCGGGTACCCCCTGAAGGTGCATCAGGGTCTTGAAGGACTCTAAATGATCTAGAGGGTCTTTGTTTCCGTCGTAGTTTTCCACTTGCGGCATACGGAACTTTGGTGGAAGGGGGAAGGAGTTGACGGACGTGGTGAACGGTGAGTCGGTTCGGTGGACCAGATCATCAAGGTCGCTGGACACCCGTCCTTTGAGGGCGTTCATCATGACGTCCATCTGTTCATCGCCTGCATCTCCGCGACAATGTGGGGTTGAGCCATATCAGTGACGGATGGACAGCTCATATCTTGTCGCTTGGGGCATTACTACCTTCCAGCCCCTCTTAGTCTCTTCGCTCGGCACTGGTACCTTCTTGATTTTCCCCTTGGGTACCCATAGCGGCATTCTTTTGTCATAGCTGTTTTTCAAGGTCCTGATTCTGTTTGGTGAGACATTCCACTGTTGCCATAAGGGTTTGGACTTGCCTCTCCAGGGTAGTGGGTCGCAGCTCGTCTCCCTGAACGTTGTTGATAGTTGCCATCGAGTGAGTAAGTACCATGCAACTCTTTGTCCGGGAAGCGATAGGCTAAAGTACGCTTCGTTCCCACAGACGGCGCCAACTGATGATGCCGAAAAATCGTCAGTGAGCTACACGGCACTCACATGCTCGAAACAACGCCTGCACAACACAAAAGGAGAAGACCTCGCAAGAGTACCAGTGTGGTACCGGTTAAACACCCTCCGAAGGTTAAGTCAGAACTATTCACAACTCTAGAGTACTAGAGAGGATAAAATTATGCGTACCTTGGTTGGTGAGGGTATTGGGGTTTTTATAGTGGTAGAGGGTTGACCTCTCCTTATTGGATTAGAAGTCTTTTCCTTATAGGAGTCTCTTTAGACGTATTTTGCGAGATCATTTCCTTGTAGGAGTCTTTTTATTTAACACCAAGCGTGGGGCGCAAGATATTTCTTTATTTATGCAAACGTGGAGACCAAGCAAGGTCACGTCAGGGTCGTCAGCTTCGCCTACTCCCTCGTCGGGGTCGTTAACCTCGTTAGGGTCGTCAACTTCGCCTACTCCCTTGTCGGGGTCGTCACTTCGCCTACTCCCTCGTCGGGGTCGTCAGCCTCGTTAGGGTCATTAGCTTCGCCTACTCCCTCGTCAGGGTCGTCAGCTTCGCTTACTCCCTCATCGGGATCGTCAGCCTCGTTAGGGTCGTCAGCTTCGTCTACTCCCTTATTAGGGTCGTCAGCTTCACCTACTCCCTTGTTAGGGTCATCAGCCTCGTCAGGGTCGTCAGCTTCGCCTACTCCCTTGTCAGGGTTGTTACCCTCGTCAGGGTCGTCAGCTTCGCCTACCCCCTCGTCAAGGTCGTCAGCTTCGCCTACTCCCTCGTTGGGGTCGTCAACCTCGTTAGGGTCGTCAGCTTCGCCTACTCCCTTCAGCTTAGTAGTGTCAGCTTTCCATTTATGACAAGTTAACCCCGTCTTCCTAAAGCTGTAGACGTCCTAAAGCTGTTCGATTTCCATTTATGACAAGTGAGGCCGACGAGTCTATTTTGAACGTCGCTTCATGATACTATATTCATGAATATTCACATTCACAATTTTACCCTTATCAAATCTCTTCTATTTACATCAACTCTAAATCCTGAGAGAATAATGGACTTGATCATGAGGTGTAGATTGCTTTGATATATCAGGAATGAGATTTATAAGTCACGATTAAAACCTCAGTATGTTGGGCAGTCGTATTTAATATTGATGGAACATATATTCTCAAGATGGAATTCATAATCTCTTAACGGAGATATAAAATATTCCCTTGAGATAAGTTTAATGGGTTTGGTTATTCAGAGTGTTGGGCCCAACCACTTTAGTAAGAAGTTACTAAAGTATATATTTATGGAATTGGATTTCATAAATATATGATGAATAACTTAAAGGATTAAACCGAGTACTCAAGGATTAAGATGTAGTAATCTTCAAAGTGACAATCTACATTCATGACTTTGTATTACTACGAATATTTTAATGAAGAGGTTGCATGTATAATAAAGTCTTGAGATATAATTTATTAATAAGGCCTAGAGTACAATTATATTCTTATAGTGGTATTAAATATAATTAATGGTAACTTTAGACTTGTTAAGAGTTGATAGAAAAGCCCAAGACCCATTGGAGCTAGAGTCTTATTTGTTCCCTTTTGGTCCCACTCCAAACCACATACTAAAGTCCAATTGGAATTGCCCGAAAGGATAACCCAATTAGATAATCAATTATATATAAGGAGAGAAACATACAGAATTATATAAGTGGTTTTTATTAAGATCATATAAGGAATGAAATGGTGTATGTGAGTGTAAGACACTCTTTTATTCTCTCCTTGGAAATTGATTGAGATACCACACTTCTTGGGCATTAAGTGGAATTGGAGTGAAGATTAAAAGTGTTCACAATTACTTCTAATCTTTTATTTTGAATTTCACCGCACCAAGGTACGCTTTCTATTCTTTGTTCTATAATTCAAGGTTACATGTTATCTTTCATAAATGAAGTAGATCCGTATTTGTTACTTCCGTTGTGTGTTTTGTATACAATGCAAAACCAGATTCTCCAACATATATATATAAAAACAAGACAAGAATTCGAGAGCCATCCTACTTAAATTTAGACATAGACATAATCAGATTTTTTTATTATTTTAAACAAGAGAGCAAGATTCGTTAAAGTAATAAATAATGGTATTGTGTAAGATTAGAGAACTCAAAAGGCAGAATATAAAGGATTTATTTTTTATTATTATTATTTTGGGTTGGTCTTAGGATACATGAAAAATGATTTGAAGATTTAAAAAAAAAAAAAAATCATGTATTCTCTCAAAATTTTGGAAACTCTAAATTTTAGTAATGATTAAGAGTTGAAGTTTTTTCCAAAAAATTTGTAATTTAGTAATATTAATTGTTTTATTTTTATGAGAAAAATATGAGTTCAAATTCTTCTCTTCACTTGTTTGAATACTTAAACAATATAAATACCCATGAAAGGAGTTGGAAATTTCCCATTATTTGATAATTGTAATTTGAAATTACACATGCCTGTTCCGAAATGGTTGATAAACTTGTAGTAATTTGGAAGATAAAATTCTTAAAATATTGGAAAAGAAAAAGAAATGAGCAAGAGAGGGGAAAAAAAGATAGAAAGAAAGAAAGAAAAACAAACAAAAAGGAAAAAGAAAAAGGTGAGAAAAGTCTTAAACCCTATCACTATCGGTCACACCCCAGAACTCTTAAACCCTATCACTCACTGCTACAGATGCAGTACAACAACCACAGCTTAATAACTTGATACTATTACTACAAACACAAGGAGCTCTGCCATTTCTGTTATACGAAATGGCGGGTTCACTGCTCCGCTCACTCTGGTCCTCCACTCGCAGATCCCTCTCTTCACCTCCTCCGCTCAAACCCCACTCCCTCTTCCTACGCGCCTTCTCCTCTTCTTCCGCCTCCGCCTCCGCCTCATCCGCCGCCGTATCCCCAATCGGCGCACTCGACCCTAGCCGGCTCCGCAACGTGGCCGTGATAGCGCATGTCGACCACGGCAAGACCACCCTCATGGACCGCCTTCTCCGCCAGTGCGGCGCCGATATCCCCCACGAACGCGCCATGGACTCCATCAGCCTCGAGCGCGAGCGCGGCATCACTATCGCCTCAAAGGTTCACCAATTTTGATTCTTATTATTCAATTAGTGGCTTTGAATTCTTTATTTGGATCTGTTTCCTGAATTTGATTATATATGTGTAAGAAACTATAAAAAAAAAAAGTAGTGCTTGAAATGTGTGATCTTCATTTCCAATCTAATACTACGATAGTCTTTAAACCTGCTCAGAAAGCTTGTTATTCCAATTTCATGCTATGACAATTTGGGTAGCTAACTGATCATCAACCGTGAAGTGCGTTGTTTGGTTAGTAAATGAGATGATTGAGAGTTCAGATGCTCAGCATCTTTACTGTAGTGTAAAGGTCGGATCCAGTGCACAAAGCTCCCACTTTTAGGGGGTCTGGTGTGAGAGAGTTGATTGGTAGGTAGCCTTTACCCTGAATATTTCTTTTGGAGAGGCTCATTCCCAGACTTGAACCTGCGACTTGTAGCTTTTAGTGGAATGCAACCAAGGCCCGACCTCTAGAATCTTTAGTGTAGTATGTTTTGGTAAATAATTAGATTAACAAGAAATGCTTAATTTACATTTAAGCGATTAATGGAAAGAGTGTCCTATATCTGGTTGGAATTCATCCTTGTTAGACCCCATATACATGGCTTCCATGGTTCTACTTTTATGAGGAAGTGAGCAAGTGTGAGTGATGTTTCCCATATAACGACATAATTGAAGTTAATTTTGTGATATAATAGAGGGTGGGAAATTTTCGTTTTGCCTTCCTTAAGTCTAGAGACAACACCCTATGTTTTTCCATGGAGCACAGAACTTTGCTAATTGCAGTTCTCAGGCTATTTCCTCTTATATCAAGCACCATACTATTATGGTGCTATCCATTATCTTACTATACCTTAGTATGACTTATTCTGTATGATCTAAACAATGCAGGAGATATTCCATTACATTGAATCTTCGTGGTAAATATTGTTTAATACAGCTTATAGGTTTTCATACATTTCTAAATTGTTGTACTCCTTACATGGTGACCCAACATTCAATATTGCTGATGATAAAATATGTGTTTATAATTTATCGGCTTCCTTTAGAAAAATGGTTTTGTAGTTGACCCTTTGTTTTGGTGATCCTCTTCTCGAATGTCTGATGGTTTTGAAATATCAGTAATGAGACTAATCCAAGATCTCTTTCTGATTGGATGAAGGTGGGGGGGGGGGGGGGGGGGGCGGGCAGAGGGATTCTATTCTTCATCTTTCTTGGTCATCTTTGTAATTTATATATTTCCTGTTTCTTCCATATTTATTTTTCTTAAGCATATGCCTTGTATACTTCCTGTGTATTAGCCCTTTTAATTTGAAGCGATTTTTATTACTGAACAAATAAGATGTTTTCCTTAGAAATGCTTTCTGATCACATAATATTTCCATGCAGGTTACATCTATTTTGTGGAATGAAAATGAGCTAAACATGGTTGATACTCCTGGACATGCAGATTTTGGCGGTGAAGTAAGACTCTATTAGGATTTATTTACACTGCAAAGGCTTTAGGACTTCTAGACTATTTCTAGCTTAATGTTTGACTGATTATTTGTTATTTTTATGTGTTAAATCCAAGTAAAAGGAATTCTATGGTTTACTAATGTGGCATGAAACTTATAAAGGTTGATGATTTAAATACCTCATATAAAAGGAGCTGAGGAGGCATGGAAATATTAAAAATTCTTGAAATTTTAATTTTGGCAAACATTATTCTGCATGGTGATGCTCTCATATTCTTTGACCTCTAAATTATTCAAAACAGTAATAGGTTATGCATGCATTTAAGTGTTAGATTTAATAAAAAGTATGATATAGTCTCAAAGTCTACCTCAATGGGTAGAAATCGTAGGCCTTTCAAGCCATAGCTCAAGTGGAAAGGTGTGGGGAGGTTAGTTTTTAGGTTTGAATCTTAAAAGCAACATTTAAGGATTTTTTTTTCCCTTCTACTTGTAGCTAGCTAATCCTAAGGTGCTCCAAAAGTGGAAGGACCCATCTTTTTCAAATACACTTCTCTACTTTTTTTTAAAAAAAATTATATTGCTAAGCTATTTTTTTGATCTGAGTACAACTCTGGTTTGCATGGATATAGGTTGAACGAGTTGTTGGTATGGTTGAGGGAGCAATTTTAGTAGTAGATGCTGGAGAGGGTCCACTTGCTCAGACAAAGTTCGTTCTTGCAAAAGCCTTAAAGTATGGGTTGCGCCCTATTCTTCTTTTGAACAAAGTAGACCGACCTGCAGGTATGGTTCTGTTACTCATTAAGTTTTGAATTACAAAACGTGAAGTCATGCCAATTACATGATGTTACTAGTTGCATTATGTCCAAGGAAAAAGCAACAGAAAAGGGTCTTTAAAAAAAAAAAAAAAAAAACTTAAAGATGAAGAGTGAAGTCATTTTGATGATGTATTATGTTTTTGCCCATCCTCTCTCTCTCTTCCAGTTTATGGTTTCTCATGTTATTTTTAATCTTGACTACCCTTTTTGACCTTTTCCCTACCTTTCCATGCTTTATTAAATTGGGTAATTTGGCTAGTATATCTTACATGAAATTGCTCAAGTTCACGCTATTCTTAGCAGCTAAAAAAATATTATACCTCTTTTGATAAAATATTATTTATTTATCAGGTGAATTTTCTATTATCTGCGTACTTCTCTTTAGACTAGTCATTATTTTTATTGTTATCATTATGCAGTTTCTGAGGAGAGGTGTAATGAAGTCGAAAGTCTGGTGTTTGATCTATTTGCAAATCTTGGTGCAACAGGTGTGAGAAATATAGGAAGCTGAAAATTTTACTCTTTTTTTCTTTTCTGACTGTCGCCAGCTTTACAAATGTGCTATGGAAAGTTAATGTAGATTTTCTTATAATTTTTTCTAGAGGAGCAGCTAGACTTTCCAGTTCTTTATGCTTCTGCTAAAGAAGGATGGGCTTCTGCTAGTTTCACCAAAGAGCCTCCTGCTGATGCAAGAAATATGTCACAGTTGCTTGATGCCATCATAAAATATGTTCCTCCTCCTACAGCTAATATTGATGCACCTTTCCAGATGCTGGTTGGTATTTAAGCGTTCATGGGTTTCTTATAGTGTTTATCTTCGTGTTTGATTTTTCTTTCTTGCTGAACTTTTTGTCCTTTTGAGGTTGCATATATGAAAGTGGGAATAGAAATATTGGTGGTAGCTTATTTGTTATTTTCTCTATCCATGATTTGTCCTTGAAGTGCTTTTAAGTTGAGAAATTATTACACAAAACACGAGTTGCATATATTTTACTAGTGTTTGGTTGTGTGTTCAAAAAAAAAAAAAAAATACTGTGTTCTGTATACATGGAAACTTTATAGTACAACTTGCTTTAAAATTCTGGGCCACATGATGGGGATCTCTTTGAGAAGGAATAAAAGAATGTAATTCTTGTGGGCCATCTGGCATAATTTGGTTTCATTTTCCCCTTGACTTGGTTTGTTTATATTTTTTTCTTCCTTATTTGGAAACTGTGAGAAACACACATGACAGTGTCATTCAGGTTTCAATGATGGAACGTGACTTCTATCTTGGAAGAATATTAACTGGACGCGTTTCTTCTGGAATCATTCGTGTCGGTGACAGAGTCCATGGACTTCGAAATAAAGATTCTGGAGTTGAGAAAATTGAAGAAGCTAAGGTGTGTATCTATCCTCATCAGACCTGTCCTTTTATGGTTTGTTAACTGGATAACAATGAGGCATATAACTTCAGATTCACTGGTACTTGCCACTATATGAGAACCACAAAACCTTCAATTTTCTTCATTTTTCTGCAGTGGCGGTGAATTTTCAATGCTCTATAGTATTATTTCATGATGTGCACACACACACACACATATAACATTCATGTCTAGAATGTGGATCCCATAGTGAGTATGACCAACTTCAACGGACATCCTGATCTCTATTGTTTTAACTCCCCTCCACTTTCTCATAGTATGCTACACAAATGGCGATAGGGTTGTGAACCTTGTTTCTTCTACTGAAGTTATTACTTATTATTTCATTTACTTTAAGTAAAGTTTACTAATATGTGCAAAAGATTCAAAAGAGTAATTGAATTACTTAAGCCAAATTGCCATTTAAATACAATTTATATGAGATATCTGATATCAATTATAGTAATAAATTCATTAAATAGGTCCAAATTCCAGACAATATGCCAAAGACCTTAAAATTTCAATATAATACTCTATTTTTCAAACAATGTGTCTTGATCCGACAAGCATTACCGGTATCATATGGGTTGACTTTGTAGTTTTTGTCTTATAGGTGGTGAAATTAATGAAAAAGAAGGGTACGGCCATAGTTCCAATTGATAGTGCTGGAGCAGGTGATATAATATCAATGGCCGGTTTGGCAAGTCCATCAATAGGCCATACAGTGGCAAATGTGGAGGTAAATGAATGCAATTTTTATTGTTCCACAGAGTCATTTATGTTCTCTTTTTGCTTCTTTTCTCCCATGATAAAGCATGAAGAAGCCCCAACCTCGTATTTTGAGGTCATTGACAGTTTTTGTTATTCCATTTTGGCACCATGTTCTTTGAATTGGCTAGTATATGTTATCTTAGCACATAAGTTGATGTGGAATTTCAAATTAAATGAAAAAAGAAACTGACACTGTTATAAAAATATTATTTTCCTTATCTTGTGGGCCCAGACATGAGTATTGTGTTTATACAAGGACATGAGGTGTTGGACATGACCACTCTTGGATATTAGGTGCTACAGAATGTGACATTGTAGGAAAATAATCATTCTAACCAAAATAACTTCTAGAGTTCTGCCCAAACCAGAGTTCATTCTATTCATTCAGATCAATCCAATCAATTTTGGGATAAATGAAGGTAATTTTGTCATTTAACACATGGCTTATAGTTATAATAGGAGAGAAAAAATAAGGACAAGGAGGAAAGCTGAAAATTGGGAGATAGAGGAGAGAAAATGGAGAAAGGAGAGAAAACTAAAGATAGAATTAGGGATTTCACTATTATGTGTTCCTTAATTTTAATTCAAATTGAAAGATTATTAGTTACTATCAACCTTTCAAAAGACAAATGGATAAAACTGACCATGGTTCTAGTATAGTGGCATTAATGGAGAAAAAAAAGTTTGATAGTGGGGTTGGCTTTCTAAAATAATGTAATTTAGATCAGAGGTTTAAGTCTAAGGCACTCAAGAATTTCTTTCTGGAGTCACAAATAATTACCCCATTTGAGGATCTTTTTGAAAATTTAAAGATTTCTAAATATTTTCCATGTTTTTGTGCTCCCCATGTTCATCTTGCAATTTTTGCATTTAGGGTTAGTACCTTGTTCGCACACACAAATACACATGCTTGGATTTGTATGGACATATGGGCATTAATTTGGCTATGGAACCTGTATTTTTGCATAATGATGTTGTCATCTTCAACGTCATTTTTAATGGTGTGTATATATATATTCAAGTTGTAGATGATAGTCTACATTATAGTGTGTTATTTGCATTTTTCAGTTATAATCATTTCAGTGTTATATTTATTGATAATCCAAATAAATAATATGGATTTGTTTTGAACTTATGATTGCATTTGCCAAGGTTATGATGGCATTGCCCACTGTTGAGTTGGATCCCCCAACCATTTCTATGACTTTTGGAGTCAATGACTCTCCATTGGCTGGTCGTGATGGTACCCATGTGAGTCATCATTTTTTCCTTTCTTGTTTCTATCAATTGCAATATGTGTTGTTATTTGCTCTATTTGCTACCATTTATCATTTATGTCTCAGTAATGCATTCTGTTGATTTTTTTGTTACCATGTTCTTAATTTTCTGGGAAGATTTTCCTTATGCTAAGAGGAAAAGAGAGAAGTCCAAAACCTTTGTTCTGTAGACAATGCATGAACAAATATGATACTAAATTGGAAAATTTACAAAAGAAAAGAAGAAATGGATTTATACATGACAATGACATGGCGATTTGTGCTTGTGTATATGACAATGACATGGTGATTTGTGCTTGAGTTTGTGTGCGTACCCTTTCATTGTTCTGTACCTTTTCTCATTTGAAAAGAGAATGTTTTATTTTAGTTTGACCTATAGGGGAGTATACCTGCCAGTGCTTAAACAATACAATTAATTTTTATTTTTTAATTTTCTTCTATAAGAATTATTCTTCTCTTATTTCTAATATTTTCACCATTGGTAGCCTTGCTGTACCATCTTTCTCTTTGTAAAGCAATGTGATCAGTGTTGATTAAATTTGAGATTATCCAAGGACCTTAGGTCAAATGCATTTCGTGGTATTACCAATGGAGATGTTCAGGGTTCAAATTCCACCTAACACCCCCCCCCCCCCCCAACCCCCCTCTTTCACTTAAAATGAATAAAAAGAAAAGATCTGAGATTAATCAAAGCTAAAAAAGAATTCTACCACCTCTAGATCATACTTTTGGCATTATGGGAACTGTATGTGTGGGGAGCTTCCTAAACTGTATTCAGCCTTTTGGACCATATATTTTTTTCACTTTCTACTTGATGTATTAATTATTCTTATGCTTTCTTTGTTTTTGATTTGCTTCTGATGTCGCACCTGACCTGAGATTCTGACCACAATAACTTTCAAAAAAAAAAAAAAAACAAGACATTCTGATTGCAATAAGCATTAATTTGTATTCTGCTGAACAGTTGCCAAATTATACACAACCCGGCCATTACCACATGGAACTATTTTTATGCCATCCGTAAGTGAAGCTTTGCAATTTCTTTGTAAAGAATCCCATAACAGCTTCCCATGTGCAAATACATTAAAGAATTTGCAATTTGCTAGATACTAAACAAAACATAACCAGGCCTTTATACAAACTGAAGCATTGATAATGCAATCCTTTTTTTTCCTATCTAAAGCCTCTCAAGGTACTGTTTTCATAATATGTGACGTGGCTACATTTTACATTAGTTGTACTTGATCCTATTCTTGTGAGGCTTCAGATCTTGCATTGTTTTCTGTCTGATTTCACTTTGGGTCGCCCCTCTAAGGAATTTTTCGGTGCAGTACTCACCTTGAATTGAATGCTTTCTTCCTCAACATGAACATTTTAAGATATCTGTATGTTTTCTTGTGTGCTCTATAATATTGTTCTAAATGAGGTGATGTGCTACTGCTGATGTATTTGTAGTTGACTGGAGGGAGGATTGGTGATCGGCTAATGGCTGAAGCAGAAACAAATCTTGCCATAAATGTTCTTCCAGGCTTATCAGAGTCATATGAAGTTCAGGGGAGGGGAGAACTTCAACTGGGTTTGTTCCTATCTTTCTGTATAACTTCTAAAGATTGAACAAAGAAAGAGGACTGTTTTTTTTTTGGCCCACAAGAGTTTTTTGATCTTGCATCTCTTCTTTTGGATGTTCTTACATTTGAGTATATGTTGAATTTGGTTTCTTTTCTGGGTGAAACAGGTATCTTAATTGAGAATATGAGGCGTGAAGGATTTGAACTATCTGTCTCACCTCCAAAGGTCATGTAAGTTTTCAATATGCTGGCCTTTTCAATCTCATTCTTTACTAGTGCAGTTTGATTTATGTTGAATACACAAACACAGTTCCATGGAATAGACTGTTGACAGTATTGGAGACCTTGATGTTCTAGGACAATAAATGTGAAAGTTGATCACAGAAACATATTGATTACAAACATGTAGACATTCAATCAAACTTAGTTAGTGTGAGTTAATGTTCACTGCCGCAGGTCAATGTATAAATTGAGGGAACTGCGGGCCAGGGGGGGGGGGGGGGTGGGGGGGGCATGACAAGTTTAAGAGTTGGAAGGTTGATTTTATTACATCGATTAAAACTCTCTTTTTTTCTTTGTAGTTTTTCCCAGTTTTTGATATCATAAGGTGCCTAGATTTAGTCATATATTTACATAATCATTCTTACCAATAAGCTTCTTATTCTCAAATTCTCAATGTTCCTTGTAGACATTCAATCAAACTTAGTTAGTGTGAGTTAATGTTCACTGCTGCCGGTCAATGTATAAATTGAGGGAACTGCGGGCCAGGGGGGGGGGGGGGGGGGGGTGTGGGGGGGGCATGACAAGTTTAAGAGTTGGAAGGTTGATTTTATTACATCGATTAAAACTCTCTTTTTTTCTTTGTAGTTTTTCCCAGTTTTTGATATCATAAGGTGCCTAGATTTAGTCATATATTTACATAATCATCCTTACCAATAAGCTTCTTATTCTCAAATTCTCAATGTTCCTGTACTGTACCAGGTATAAAGCTGAAAAGGGTCAAAAGCTGGAGCCAATTGAAGAAGTCACTATTGAGGTAAGAATCTCTCAATTTGCAGCAGTTTTCTCTTTAGAATAGAGGTCTTTAACATTTAAAATGTGATTTATAGGTAAATGATGAGCATGTGGGGTTAATAATGGAAGCCCTATCTCATAGGCGAGCTGAGGTTATTGACATGGGTCCTGTCCCGGGAAATTTTGGCAGGACTAGGTTGTCTTTAACCTGTCCTTCCAGGTTAGTGCCTAGTTATACCTTTAGCGTTCACACATATTTAAAAAAAAAAAAAAATTAGATATGTTTTTAAAATATTTGTAATGTGTTGTGGGAATATATTACAAGTGTCATGTCCAATACAAATGGGGACATATAAATGACCAAAGAAACCCAGAGAGCATTAAAGCTAACTGGACGGTATTCTTTTTCTTTATTGCAACCCCTTCCCATCTTAGGGTTTGGAGGGATGAATATAAAACACCCTCCTAATAATCCAATCTTTTTGTTTCTAAGTAAAAGGTTGTTTCTTCATGATATAATTTATAGAGATTCTTTTTCATAGTCTTGAAAGGAAATAAATAATTTCTTTTTTGTGTTCTTCAGGGGTCTTGTTGGTTACAGAAGTGTGTTTAGCAGCGATACACGTGGAACTGGATTCATGCACCGTGCTTTCCTGAGTATGCATGTTCTGCTAAAGATCTTTTTGCATGTTCCTTTGAACATATTTATGTCTATTTCCTTTTTCATTTTCGTCCATCACCTTTTAGGTCTCCCTCATAACTTGGTATCATATCATTGGGTCATCAATATGGGTGCCAAATTTTCTTTCAACTGACCTTGGCTGACCCAGATTAAGAAACATCAAGTTGAGATACATGTGCGTGGGGTCTTACACACAGCAATTCCATATTAGATTTCAAAGAATCACTTAAATTTTTAGCACAATTCTTTGTAATTCTTTTAGGTTACTTTTGTCTTCATCCTCGTGAACATAAAGTAACTTAGTCTCTTTTTTTTTTGATAGGTAAACAGAAATCTATTATAAATGAGTAAAAAAGGAAAAGTACAAGTTGTTCATGATGATGAACAACAAGAAATAAAAGAACAAACAGCACAACAAAAAGAGAAATCAGGAAACTAAGCTAAGGGAAGCCATAAAGTCAGAGAGAGTAGAGCAATCCGTAAAACGCCAACAACGAGACCACTCAAATAGACTACGTTGGCATAACACCTTTAGCTCATCCAACGTCTTCTCATTATCCTCAAAGGAACGACAATTTCGTTCCAACCACACAATCCACATTAAGCATCCTAGAACCAAATTCCAAATGTCCGAATTAAGATTCCCAAGCCACTGATGCCAACAAGATAACAAACCCGCCACTGATCCTGGCATAATTCAATGAATACCAAAAGCCTGAATCATAGAAGTCCATAGGGAATGAGTAACAGGAGAATGAAGGAGAAGGTGGTCAACCGACTCCCCATCACAACAACACATACAACACCAAGAAGCCAAAGGGCAACCCCTAAGCATTAGATTATCCAAAGTGAGGATCCAACTATGAGCAGCTGTCCACAAAAAGGCCACTCGCCTAGGAATCTTCGGTTTCCAAACACCCTTCCAAGGAAACAAAGAATTCGAAGCACCCCGAATCGCATGGTAACAAGACCGGATGTCAAACTTACCATCACCTTTTAGCCGCCAACAAAGGGTATCCCTCCTATCACCCCGAGGAATACGAGATTGAATAAGCTGGAGAAGAGAATAAGATGCAGTTAACTCCCAATCTTCAAAAGCTCTATAAAACCTTAAATCCCAAACTCTAACAATACCCCCTTCTGGAAACCACAAAACCTTAGAGATACAAGCATTCTTAGCCGCTGATACAAGCATCCTTATAATATATCATTACTAATTAAAAAAATAGAGATACATAAGGCAGAAATTATCCGTAAATCTAATATGAGAAATTGGATTTGTAATTTATTTGAGTTCTGAGTTAGATTGGTTTTGTAAGTAGAAATGTGATTGTGGCTCTGGTGTGGTACCTGCTCATTACCAATCTGTCCCAATATTCTGTTTTCTTCTGTTTAAAACTGATTTGATCCAAGATGTAAAGAATAGGGTGATCCCCCCCCCCCCCCCCTCCCCCTCTCCACTACCCTTTTGTTACTGTCATAAGTAATTTCCTGACCTTGAATACTTGTGAGATTTATTAAGTTCCTTGTCTTCAGGGTTTATTTTAAATATTTTGATCTTCTCACTTTTTAGCTGTTTAGTGTTGTATCCTTTCTAGCAATCTTCTTCATTCCTACCACTATCTATTTTTTCAGCCTACGAAAAATATCGTGGTCCTCTTGGAAATGTTCGGAAAGGAGTATTGGTATGTTTATCTATTGCCTTTCTGTTATGTGATGGCTTGACTTGATTTAGCTTTTCTTTTTTTAATTACCATAGCAAAAGAATGAGACGGTATGAATTACTGATTGGAATATGTTCAGATTTCCATTGGCATTTACTTTACTGCTGCAATGTATCTCTTCTCATGCATCATGGATCTTTGGTGTTTGAATTTAAACGCCATAGCAAAAGAATGAGAGGGTATGAATTACTGACTGGAAGATGTTCAGATTTCCACTGGCATTTGCATTACTGCTGCAATGTATCTTTGGTGTTCGAATTTAAAGAACTTGCTCTTTTCTCTCTCCCCCCCCCCCCCCCACCCCCCCTTTACTTTTTGGGTATTTGGGAACGTTAGAGCATTAGATGCATAGATACATACATACATTTGTATATGTGTATGCCTTCTTGGATGTAATCTTTAATCATATTGATGACAGTATGATCTTCTGACCATGATATACAGTTTAAAACATAAAATATATTAAAAGGGAGTTCTAAATCCCTTTGTGCCTAAACTCAAGCTACACCTTGCTGTATAACTAAATTTATGATTGGGTCAATTTATGATTGTGGGGGGATATTTATTTTGTCGTATTATGGCATGGCTGATTGAAGTAGATCTTGAAGCTGATTGTGCTCAGATTTCTATAATTTTTTCAGTCATGAACCTGATTGTATTTTGTGCTCTACATTGTACAGGTATCAATGGGCTATGGTACAATTACAGCTCATGCACTGATGAGTTTAGAAGCTCGTGGAACTCTCTTTGTGACTCCTGGGATGGAGGTTGTTAGTTTTGCTAATTTACTTTTGTTTGTCCCTGTGCTTTCTAACTTGCATTAGTTGTTACCTATATGTGACTTATAGAGGTCTCCTGCTTTTACATTTTATTATAATCTATAACTACATTAACTTCCTCTGAATAAAATACAGTAAATTTATCTGAATAAAATCAAGCACATTCTTGCCAGTGAACTCTAGCTGAAATGGTGCTTCCCTTGTAGAGCAAGGTGGAGGGTGAGATCATAGATTCAAGACCCACTTGGTGCGTGCATAACTTATTAATAAATAAAAAAAAAATTCAATCACATTCCTGTGGGGGGTTTCAATAAAATTAAGTCCTGAATTTCTATAAAATTTTCCATAACATTGCAATATGTGCCTTGATTGACAGTACCATTGCACCTTTTAATTGCTATATGTGGGGTGGTCATGATCATGTATCTGAAATGCTGTTAGTTTTGCTGGTATTGCCATATCTTTTTACACCAGATACAAGGGGGACTCTTATTTGTCCCACAATGCCCACTTCATGTTTGAGAATGATGAAATAGCAATAGGAAGAGGCAAGGGCAGCATTATTAACTGACTGTTTACATAGCCAAGAAAATTATGACTGTCTGCTTGTTCTACACTAATTGGCTCATAATGGATGGCCAGGGTTATTGGTCCTCTTGATCTTCTTGCCTTCCTCCAATAGGATGATATGGATGGTATTTGGCAATGACATTTTAGTAAAAGAGATTAAACAACTCGAGGAAGTTTGAAATCCACAGCTAGCTTAATATGTAAACTGTCTTGCATTAATTCCTGTTCTCTTGTATGAAGCAAAGCTGATTGTTTGACTCTTTGGTGTACAGACATATGATGGCATGATTGTTGGTGAACATTCACGGGATACAGATCTAGATGTAAGGAGGACTTATACCTTTCATTATCTCCATTTGTTAAGCACTAGTGACTTAACTTGCAATGATTGCTATTGTGCAGATCAATCCAAGTAGGGCTAAAGAACTTACTAATGTGCGTGCTGCTAGCAAGGATGAGAATGTGAGGCTATCACCACCTCGTCTAGTACGTATTTATTAGCCATCATGTTATGTGTTTCTATTTCCTCCAGTGGTTTGTGTGCTAATATGCCTACAAATAAAAGCGTGATTCACTAGTAGATTGAACCCATTTAGGGCCTTTCGGTCCTCATTTATGCCAAAATAATTGACTGGATTCTTGATCATCCTTCATGAAAACTCTCATACAACATGAAGTGTGACTGTTTTGTATAATTTTTGGCAACTGTGTTGAATTAGTGAAGCTACCTTGTTATGAAGTTTTTAAGTTGATGTTGAAAGCAGTAAGAAACATTTTATGGTCATGAGTGAAAAGCTTCTCCACCTTCACATTTGACATGTACGCAGTTGCTAACCTGAATGTATTTGGGTGCAGATGACTCTTGAAGAAGCCATTGGCTATGTAGCTTCTGATGAGCTTATTGAGGTAAGTAGCAATTGAATTATTTTATTTCTCTTTTTTCAATTAATAAACGAAACTACTTCAGTTCTCATTTATCCGTTTTATACAAGAAATTAATTTTATTTCAGGCCTTTCCATTTCTTCATATATTTTTGTTGTTACTGTTATACCACAGATGTTAGTATCCTAGCTTTATTGCAGACCTCCCTAATTCTTTTTCAAATTTTACAACGAAAAATGTGTACCCTTGAAATGAGCCATGACTCAAATAACACAAGAAGTCTTGGGTTCACTGTAGGGAAAGGGTGTACGTTTTTGAGTTCTGGTGAATTTTGTTGCTGATAGTGGCTTTTTAATTTGTTTGGTCTTGTTATTCCTGGATTTTAATTTATTTTTTTGGGGACCAAATTACCGGCTATGATGCTTTTCTGATATCATCTTATGTTTTATGTGAAGGTAACACCAAAGGCCATTCGGTTAAGGAAGAAATACCTGGATGTTAACAAGCGTAAAACCATGAGTAAAAGGCCAAAGGAGTGAAGCATTTTTTCTTGATACAGTTTTGTAACCTTATTATTATTATTGATTGCACCATGAGCAAGCTAGCATCTCCTTCCCCCCCAACATAAGAATGAGGCGAAGGGTGCGATAGTGACCAGATTTAATGGATGCATGTGTAACTTACCAATCAATAAGAAGAAAAAAAAAAGAAAAAAAAAGAAAAGAAAAGTAGGGTAGTTTTTGTACTAAATTCTTTTTGTTTGCCACAGATTAGGTGATATGGAACATTGAAATCATATTTCATAAATGATGAGCGAGAGTTGATGTATTTATAAGAATCAATCATGGTAGTGATGAGATAGTTGCTCATTTTTTGTCATATAATAGCACACATCTTTGTTCAGAGGTATAGTACTGTTTTTTAGTTACAGGACAACCCTTTCCATCTGTGCATCTTTGCTGCAAACCATTAATGTGCTCTAGTTCAACTGACACTTTCTCCTCCATGAGTAATTCGTTGGTAAGGTTGTGGGTTCAAGACCTGCAGGTTACATGTGTAACTTTCCAATTAAGAAAATTAAAAAAAAAAAATTAAAAAAAAAAATCTTTGCTGCATTTCTTACCATAACCTTTAGTGTTGTAGTTTTTGTTTGTTTTCTAAAGATAATTTGATTTTGCCCATACATATTTACTGATTTTAATGCAAAGAAAAAAAAATAAAGATTAGTGCTATATTGCTATCAACATTGACGTTAGTATGAAGTGAACTTGCTGTTTCATTTCAGGACAAGGAAAACTGTAGGATAAAAATTGTCGGTCACTTGGAACCTTTCGCAGTGGAATAGCATTCATGTATCATATAATGATACCGGATATTGTGGTTGTAGAACCAAGGTTATATGATATAGCTTAAGAAATAGCTTAAGAAACTGCTGCAAGAATTTCTTAGATATCCTAGAGATTGTGATTGGATGAAATAATTTATATTTGAATACTCTAAAATGATGTGACTTATAACTTCATAATTCTAGAATATTCATTAATTTCATTCTTTAGGCATCTCATTTATTTAAGCTAATAAAAATTGCAGTAACATTTTATTTTTTTAAAAAAAAAAAACACCAACAATTTATGTACTTTGACAGTGTATATATATATATATATATATACCCAAAAAAAAAAACCATTCATAAGAAAATCCAAAAACAAAATGTAAATCAAGGCATTTGGAGAAAAAGAAACTAATAAAGAACCCTTTTTCTCTAGACTTACTACGGGATTCGTCGGAGTGAAAATAGAGAGTGAAAAATAGGGAAATAAGAAGGAAGAAAAAAATGTGATTTTTTATTATTTTATTAGAGTAAAAATAAGAGGAAAGAAAATGATGTGAATCAAGTTTTCCACTTGAGTCCATTTATTTTTCCTTTCAAATTGGATAGAAAAGAGGAAGGACAATGGCATAGTAAAAAAATTACTTGCACTTTTTTACTTTCACTTCTAATAATATGGATCACTTTTTTATCCAATTTGAAAGGTAAAGAGGAAGTTATTTGATTGGAGTAAAAGAAAGAGAGAGAAAATGACGTGAATCAAGTTTTTCAATTAAGTCCATCATTTATTTTTCTTCCAAATTGGATAGAAAAGAGGAAGAAAAAAAAAGTATAAAATTACTTGTACTTTTTCACTTTCTATTTTTAATAATAAGGGTAGAGTAGTAATTTAATTTTTATCCTTTTATTTTTCTTTTTTTTTTCTTTTTTTGATAAAGGACGATTTCATTAAACAACTAAAGGGATACAAGAGGTGCAGGACAAGTCCTGTTCAAACAGACTCCATAATAGTCATCCTCAAAAACTTTTAAAACATCCACAGGAGGGCTATTAAAAGCCATACAATCTGCTTCTTGGTTAAAGCTCATCTTAGTTAAAGTGTCTGCAACACGGTTCCCTTCACGAAAGCAATGCTTAAATTCTATTCGACTAAAGCAAGAGCTGAGTAACCTGCAGTCATCCAATATTGGAGAAATAATATTGTTCACATACTGATCATTCTTGAAGGCCTCTATAACAGCTCTAGCGTCTAATTCAACAATAAGAGATGCTATGTTAAGATTGCAACACATAATAAGACCCTCTCTTAGGCCCCACAACTCAGCACTAAAACTGTTAGTAATTCCTATGCGCCTGGTGAATCTCGAAAGCCAATTCCCACAATCATCCCTTATTACTCCCCCACAACCAGCCATTCCCAAACTGCCAAACACCGACCCATCTGTATTGAGTTTCATCCACCCAACAGGAGGTTTTTCCCATCTAATCCTTTTAACACATCTACGAATCATCAATCTAGGGGAGGCTATACAATGAATGAATTCAACTGTTTGATTCAGGATTTCAACATGAAGCTGCTGGTTCAGTCTTTTCCTTTGAAAAATGAAGTTGTTCCTACTCTTCCAAATATTCCAAACAGCGAAAGAGAACAAGGTATTCCACGGAGGATTCATAGTGTCTGGTGTGCTTCTATGATTCCCATTCCTGCTAAGCCAAACCAACAACTCACTTCTCTAAAACTCTTGGTCAACTTCTGCTCTTCCCAAATGATTCCATACCGCTTCAGCCCAAGGACAATCTCGAAGAGTATGTAAAATTGATTCCTCCGCTTCTTGACAAATAGGACACACAGCTTCTTCACACACACCTCTCCTCATTAGACAACTCCTAACCCCAATACTATTGTGAGCACACATCCAAAGAAATGTTTTAACTCTTGGAAGGGTGTTTGCTTTCTATATCCAGCTAGCACTGAATTTTGGGCTCTCTTCATGCTCCATCGCAATCCTGTAGGCACTCTTCAAGTTAAAGTTACCTTGAGGGGAGTCAGCCCATGCAATTTTATCACAACCTCTGCTTGTAACCGCAACAGGAGTAGCTTGTATCAACATTTTGATATCCAAAGGAAGCTCAAAAGAAAGTCCCTTCCAATCCCAGCCCGTGTCTTTCAAGAAATCCTTAACTACCAACTTATTAACTTCCCAAGAAAGTGGACCTTGAATAAGACTTCGAAGGGGGCCCTTACTCAACTAGCTGCTATACCACAAACTCAACTTACTTTCCCTTCCAACTGACCACCTACTGCCCTTCTCAAATGTGCCCATGCCTTTTTTCATTGCTGCCCAAACCGAGGAACAAGGGAGGCTGTTGGGGTTTGCAGCACTCAATCTTCTTCCCGAACAATACTTCTTGCTTAAAACTTGCACCCAAGGCGCATCTCCTTCAGTGTGAAACCTCCAATTGAGCTTCCCAAGAAGTGCAAGATTCATTCCTTTAGCCGCTTGCAAACCAAGACCCCCTTCTTCCTTCGTTTTAGTGACCTTTTGCCAACCAATCCAGTGAATTTTCTTTAAAGAGTTTGAAGACCCCCAAAGGAAGTTACGGTTTACTCTATCTATCCCATCCAAAATTCTGCCAAGAAGGTAGGAACACTGCATTACATAAGCTGGAATAGTTGCCGATGAAGCTTGAATAAGAACTTGGCGACCAGCCAAGGATAACATGCTTGCTTTCCACCCCGAGAGCTTCTATTTTACTCTATCAAGAACAAAGTTGAAATCCTGAGAAGACGAGCCAGGTTGTTTCAAAGGAAACCCCAAATATCTACCAAGCAAAGGAGTAGATGCAAATCCAAGGATATCACATAATGATTCCCTCGTATCTCTATCCACATTTGGAGAAAAATAGACTCTCGACTTAGCTTCACTAACAGGTTGCCCCGTGATACTACAAAAAACATCAAGCACATCTCTAATTTTTGAACAATTAATGTAGTCTGCTTTAGCGAACAGCAATAGGTCATCCGCAAAAAACAGATGGGAGAAAACCGGACCACTTTGTGAAGCCTTGACTGGTTGCCACATCTTAGCATTACACTTCTCTTCTATTAGTTGCCCAAGGAAATCCATGCACAATATGAACAAATACGGGGACAAGGGATCTCCCTGCCTTATCCCCCTAGAGGGGTAAATAGGCTCAAGCGCTTCTCCATTAAATAAGATAGAGGTAGACACGGTGGAAACACAGCTCATGATGATGTTCCTAAGATCAGGAGGAAGGTTTGCTCTAACAAGCATTTCTCTAACAAAACTCCACTCAAGCTTATCATAAGCTTTTTCCAAATCTATTTTTATGGCCATGTACCCAGTATTCCCCTTATTTCTGCTTAAGGAATGGATAATTTCCTGGGCGATGATCACATTATCCATACCCTTTCTACTTGGAACAAACGCCGTTTGGAGGGGAGAAATCAACTTACCCAAATACGGTCTTAATCTAGCCACAATGATCTTTGTCAACACTTTATACACAGTATTGCACAAACTTATGAGCCTATAGTTACCCAAAGTCTCCGGCCCTTGAATCTTTGGAATTAAAGCAAGATGAGTGGTATTAAGATAATCAGGAACTCTTTTTTCAGTAAAAATCCGCTTTATTTCCTCCATCACCGAACTTCCCACCACAAGCCAAAATCTCTAAAAGAAACCTGCATGAAGCCCATCAGGGCCTGGGGCTTTAAAAGGCTTTAAAGACCACAAGACTGCCTTAATTTCCTCATCTGTGACCCCCCCACTAATACTTTGCTTCTCTTCCTCCGAAAGTCTTGGCTGCCATTGGTAATTTAAGTTGTATGTGGCAGAGGCACTAGCTGAAGAAGTCGAAAAAACATCAGCAAACCCACTTCTAATGTACTCCTTAATCTCGCTTTCCTCAACAATCCATTCCCCACATGTGTCTTTAATGGCCATGATTTGGTTTCTTTTCCTCTTGACCAGCGTAGAAACATGATAAAAAGAGGTATTTCTATCTCCCTGAATCATCCAATTTACTCGGGATTTTAAAGCCCACAACTCTTCCTCCTGACTGATCACACTATCCAACTCCTTCAACAGCTCATTTTCCAGATTACATAAAAAAGAAGAAGGCCTATTAGCAATAGAACGCTGAATACCATTAAGTCTAGTCATTATATTCTTTTTTCGAGAGAAAATATTACCAAATTGAGTCTTGTTCCACACCTTGGCCTCCTTAGTAAAGGTGTCAATGGCATCAACAAGCCTGGTACAGTGCCTCCAAGCTTGTGTAACAACCTTCGGAAAGGATGCATCAGAAAGCTAGCAAGACTGAAACTTAAAAGGCCTAACTCTTCTATTCATAGCCCTTGGCTGCATCTCTAGCAAAATGGGACAGTGGTCCGAATGACATCTTGTGAGATGAACCACCTTCGCTTCAGGAAACAATACACACCAGCTAGGATTTACAAAAAACCTATCTATTCTTTCTTGAATTAGAGCTTGCACTTCTCTTCTATTAGTCCAGGTGAACCGAGGACCAGAAAACTCAATATCAATCATGTTACATTTATCTAGACACTCTTTGAACAAAAGTGATCATCTAACACTCACAGCTCTCCCCCCAAATTTATCCTCCTCCACAAGAGGCTCATTAAAATCCCCTGCTATCACCCAAGGCATGTTATGAAGTTCTGCAACGCTCATGAGGTTTTTCCATAAAATCTGTCTCTTAGCACTCCTAGGACTAGCATACACAGCAGAAAAAAGCCAACTAGAATTCAAAGAACGTACCTTAACGACAATGTGAATCTCCTGCTCAGTGTTAGCTAAGGAAGAGATTTCCACCTTGTCTGCATTCCACAGGACCCATAAACCACCGGCATACCCTATAGTCTCCATGTGTATAGCTCCATCAAAGGGAAGTTTGTCAATTATTTCCTTTGCTCTATCACCTCCAACTTTGGTTTCCATCACTACAAGAATTGTTGGATCATGGTTCTGAGCCAGCTCTCTAACATGTTTCTAAAACGAGGGCTCAAAGCACCTCTACAGTTCCACACTATAATATTCATCATAACAATACAATTTGAGAAGAGACAAAAATCAACAGGTGGCATTAGCTCCACCATCTCCATCAAAATCCATCTGATTACCCACCCAATCTTCACCTCCTCCGTTGGTGGCAACGCAACCGCCATCACTACCCACCACGGGTTCTTCACAATCCTCCAAAATGGGTCCAAGAACAGTAGCCAACATACCTTCACACCCATCGCCGTCACCAGAATCCTGCATTTCCGTGCTCTCCTCATGATGGTGTTGAAAACCCCCAAGGTGAGAACTTGCTTGGCTCAGCTCACAGCTTAAAAGTTCTCCGGACTCACCACGACTGTGCCCCTCAAAATGATAAACCCCCTCTGCCCACCTAGATTCACCAAATCGGAAATTGGAGGCCTCTCTCGGACTCAGCTCACCACCGCTCGTCTTATGAGATTCCACAGCTTGCCCAGGCCGGTAACGTGTCTGCACTGAAGCGGAGCTTTATGCTTTCCCATTTTCATCAGCGCCCTTACAATGAGTTTTTGTCTCCTTCAGACGAGCTAAGGCTCTTTTGCCTTTCATTGAAGCATGCCGTGTGGGCTTAACAACTTCATGTGGGCTTGCATTTTGGTTTAAAGGGGGCTGGGCCTGTCCCACGGGCTTATTGCTTATACTTTGAATAGCATTCAGCATTTGGGCTTTCTCTACTACTCTAACAAGTGGAAATTTCCTTTTGGACTCTCTGCTTTGCCCAATCAAATTTTCCTCCCGTCCCAGCACATATCTTTCCCTGGCATCCACTACATGCTTACCGTTACTATTAAAATCTTGTGTCTCTGTCTGTCCCACATGGTCCCCACTACTTCTGTACATTCTTGCCCCATTCTTTTTCCGTGCTACCACCATCCACGACCCATATGTACTATCCTGAGCATTTTTTGGCACATCCTTCTGCACTACCTTAGGTCCCACCTCCACAGCTGACTTGCTCTGATCACGTTCATTGTGTGCATGCTCATCTCCCTTATCTTCCATCCCCGTCTCCGCTTCCCTCGTCGGTGAACTTTGCCGGATAGTATATGGACAAACTTCACGTTGGTGACCCAATCTCCCACATCCAAAGCATAGCTTCTGTATTCCCTCATACAAAACAGGTTGTTCAACTTTCCCAAGAAGAATGGCCGTAACCAACGGTTGCTCAACATCTATTTGAATGCACAATCTAGCAAACCTGCCTCTAGTCTCAGATGCAGTGAATGTATCTACCCGAAGCACCTTGCCAATGGCATTGCCAATCCTATGTAATGCCTCAGCATTATAATACTCTATAGGAAGCTCATTTAGCCTTACCCAAATTGCAACTGAGGAGACGTTTGCCGACGAAGGCCTAAAATCTGGTTCCCATGGCCAGAGAGACAGAAAATGTCCACCAATGAACCATGGACCTTTCTTCAGGATGTTTTCAAAATCTTCCTTTTAGGACAACCTCACAAGAAAAAATCCATTACCCATGTTCACACAATCCATCCTACTCGCTGGTTTCCACAAAGAGAGCAGCTTACTTTGGAGAAAATGGAAGCCCACTGATTTCCCATACACCTTGACTATTAAAGCTCTAGCCCATGGATCTCGAATCTGTTGCTTTTCTTCCTTGGAGAACCTGACAGCAACCAGCCCCTGCCTAAGCGTTTCTATCTCCTCATCCGACTCAACATCATCCTCCATTAGATCCTCAAAGTTGAAGGCTTGAATATACGCACCTGGAATCTCGCCAACAAGTTTGTCTTTAAAAGACATACTCTGATTCCAAGGACCGAGACCTTTGACCGGTGACGAGGAGCCCGACTCGTTTCCTTCACTAAAACCTGCATGTTTTACATCCTTAACTTTTTTCTTACTCCTAGCTAACTCCTCCTGTTCTTCCCTTGAGAGCAAGAGAGACATTTTTGTCAATTAGATCCTTTTATTTTTCTATCATTTCTACCAAACAAATGGAATGTTTTATTTCCTCTCAACCAAATAGTTAGAATTTTTTTTTATTTTTTATATATAGAAGAAAATAGTTAGAACACTCATATCAGATAATATATATTAGCATAAGAGTAAATTTTGTACCTCCAACTATCCAATCACATTAATCCATATAAACTTATGTAAATTTGAATTGTCGTTATTGTTATCTTGTTAATATACAAAATTATTATTTACGTGCAAATATATATTTTAATGTTTTTTTTTTTCTCAAATACAAAAATACAAAAAGAAGTGATTTTTTTTTTTCACTACAGTATGCTAGACGTCATTAGACCAATCCTGGGACTGGAGATCATAATAAATTGGGTTTAAGAGTCTGAACAGTAAAATCGCAGTGTCCAGATCCCATCAAAACAAACCACCATTCTCAACATCTCTCCTTTTCTCTCTCTGTTGGTGTGCGTTCGAAATGGAATCATCATCAGCAGCAGCAGCACCATTAGAAGGAGGTGGAGGAGGTAATACGCTATCAGAAATATACCAGAATGCGAAGAAGCTACAATTGAGAACTCGAGACGCGCTGGAGCGACTGGAGCGTTTGGAGTACTCGAGCGGTGGCAATTTGGAGTCACAAACCCCAGAACTGTCTGCATCCATCAAAAGAGACCTCACCCAAATCCAATCCCTCTGCGTCGAGATGGACCGCCTCTGCCGCTCTCTCCCCTCCAAGTCCCACCGCGATCTCTGGAAACGGTACGGTACCCCCAACCCCAATTCTCTCGTTCTCTTCTCTCTCTCCTTCATTTCGCTTTCATACTTAGGGTTTCAATTCATTAGCCATGCATATTTCATGAATTATCATTTTCAATGTTGTTGTTGTTAGATTAAATTATATAAATTCACCTCTTTTCGTAATAATTTAAGCTTTTGTGACCATCGGTAATTTATCATGGTATCAAAGCACGAGATCCCGACATAGAAGTGTTATATTAAATAATTAAATTTACCATTTTCTAACGGCTGCTATGTTCAAATCAGTTGTTATTATTAGTACTGTGTATGACCAAATATGTCGTTTTTGAATGATAGTTGGCTTTCCTATATTTTTTTGATAAGTAAGTAATGAATTTTTATTGAGAACCAAGTAAGACCTTATGTTCACAATGATGAACACAGAGGGAAAAGAAGTACAAAAGTCTCAAAAGGAAAATCTAAGGGAAACTTGAGATTCTAAAATAGAAGAACATTGTGTAAAACCCCAAACCCAGGACCAATCAAAGAGAGTACGAGCAAACAGAACTATTAATTGATCCAATGAGTTTTCCATGTTGTTTCTGGAACATGGTGCCAGCTTGTTTGATGTGGCTTGTTTGGAAGGAGAAGAATAGTCGTACTTTTGAAGCTAAATAGCACAGAAACAACATTCCCTGGCATAACCCACCGAATCCCAAACATTTGAATATTTATTTTTATTAAGGCTAGTGCACAACTCTGCTGATGGTTGTTTTCCTAATAAAAATTATTACTTATCAAAAGTAATTTATGTTTTTATTATATTGCCATCTTTGCATTACCGGCATTGGATCTGAAATTTTTATGATACTTTACATTATATCGTAACTGTTTGATGCAGTTTGATGATATGATCTGCAGTTGTGTAGATTTGTACTTTATATTTCAACCAATGCAGTGTTGATGCAATTTGATGATCTTTTATCTTGACTGGATGCAATGCAATTCTTTTTGTATTATGCAGAAAAGTGGAACAAGTAACAGAAGAGGCTGAATCTTTGAAACAAAGTTTGGATAAGTATTTCTTAAGGAATCAGAAAAGAACAATGGAAGCCAAAGAAAGGGCAGAATTGCTTGGAAGAGCTGTGTGTATTTTTTTTTTTTTTTTTTTTAGTTGATGCAGCAAACCAGCAGAGAAAAATCTTTTTATTTGGAATCTAAATTTTTTTACCTTAGTATCTTATGGAAATATTATATGTTGTAGAATGGAGAGTCTCATATTTTGAGAATATTTGATGAGGAAGCGCAAGCCAGGCAGTCAGTTCGTAGTTCTGCTAGGATGTTGGAAGAAGCAAGTTTAACGGGAGAGGCCATCCTGTCTGCAATGTCAGGGTCAAGGGAACGTCTTAAGGTATTTGTCATTAAGCTCCTACATATCTACGTGTTCACAATTCTGCAATCACAGATACATGTGTACATATAGTTTTTTTTTTTTTTTTTTTGATAAGTAAGAAAGATATATATTAAAAGCTACCTCATGAAAACACAAGGCAGAACAGAGAATACAGAGAAGGAAACAAACAGAAAGAGAGAAGAAAAAGAAAAGAATAAGAAAACAAACGGAGACAACAAATAGCAAATTAATTACAGAGAAGAGAACTAAGGAACATAGGGATAGAATCACTAGAGGTGAGTCCCCAAGCCCTAGACCAATCAAAAAGAGAGCCACTAAAGTAAGCGAGCAACTGGTCATCAGACTTGTCCCTATCCTCGAAAGTACGCCAATTACGCTCTCTCCAAATACACCACATTAGGCACAACGGAGCTAGATTCCAAACGCCAGAAGAGTGCTTTCCAAACCAATTCCACCAACCGAAAAACATATCTGCAACCGATCTTGGCAAAACCCAAGAAATCCCAAAGGATCTAAAAACCATGCTCCACAACAGATAAGCTTTGTCACAATGGAGAAGCAAATGATTCACCGACTCCCCGTTACAACGGCACAAAATGCACCAATCAACAAAATCGAATCCTCTATACCGCAAAATATCCCTTGTAAGAATCTTCTCCCAAGCCGCAGTCCAAACAAAGAAGGAAACGTGAGTAGGAGCCTTAGCCTTCCAAATACCTTTCCAAGGAAAGGTAATAGGCAGGAAGGTTCAGAGCTTATTGTAGAACGAGCGGATGTCAAAAACCCCTTTCTTCGACAATTTCCAAACCATGCGGTCTCCTTGCTCAGATTGAGGTAAGTTAGAACCCATGGTTTGAAGGAAATCATCCACCACACCCGTCTCCCAATCATTTGGATTTCTAAGTAAAAGAACCTTCCAACTTCTCCGAGCCTCGGTCCCCAAACGTTCAAGAGATGCGGCCACCGAAGCCTCTCTATTAGAAGCAATCCCGTACACTACCGGGAAAGATAGATGGAGTGGTGAGTCCCCACACCACTGGTCTGTCCAAAGCTTCACTCTATCCCCCACCCCTACCTCAAACCGGATGTGTTTGCTAAACACCTCCCATCCTTTTCGGATACTTCTCCATAAACCACACCCATGAACACCCCTGCCCAGTTTGGAAGACCAACCCCCCCACTCTTCCCCAAACTTCAAAGCCACCACCCTCCCCCAAAGACGAGTCTCCTCAACCCCAAACCGCCATAGCCATTTTCCTAGTAAAGCTTTGTTAAACGTAGTTAACTTCCTTATACCCAAACCACCATTAGCCTTAGGAGCACACACCTTATCCCATCCCACCAAATGAAGCTTGGAATCCCCCCACAAGAAGTCCCTCTGAATCTTCTCAATCTTATTAGCCACATGCGAAGGGATGGTAAAAAGGGATAAATAGTAAGTAGGAAGGCTGGAAAGCGTACTCTTAATCAGCGTCAGTCTACCACCTTTTGACAAATACAACTTCTTCCACCCGGCCAACTTCCGACTAATATTTTCCAAAATAGGATTCCAAATAGAAGGGGACTTATGGGAAGCCCCCAACGACATACCAAGATAGGTCATAGGCAAAGACCCAATCCGGCAACCCAGAATCTCTGCCAAAGCATGAATATTGTTAACCTCCCCTATAGGAACCAACTCGCTCTTTAAGACATTAACCTTCAAACCTGTGACAGCCTGGAAACAAAGGAGAAGCATACGCACATGAGGGATCTGCTCCACATCCACATCACAGAAAAGAATAGTATCATCCGCAAACAAAAGATGCGAGACACACTCCCCTACACCTCGTCTGCCTATAGCCTGAAAACCCCTGATCAAGCCAGCACCTTCAACTCTTTTCATCATCCTACTTAAGACCTCCATCATAACTAAAAACAACATAGGAGATAGCGGATCCCCTTGTCTTAGGCCCCTCGTGCTCCTAAAAAAGTCAGCTGGAGCCCCATTAATCAAAATAGAGAACTAGACAGTTGAAATACAAGTGCGAATCCAACTACACCACTTCTCCCCAAAGCCCATTCTCTTTAAAAGATCCAGAAGAGCCTCCCAATTCACATGATCGTAAGCTTTCTCAATGTCTAGCTTACAAATAACCCCCGGGATCTTACTCTTCACACAACTATCCACACACTCATTAGCAATAAGAACTGAGTCAAGAATTTGTCTGCCTCCCACAAAACTATTCTGAGACTCAGAAATTAATTGATCTAAGACCCGTTTCATTCGATTTGCCAAAACCTTAGACAAGATCTTATACAAGCTCCCCACCAGGCTGATAGGTCGGAAATCTCTAATATTAGAAGCATCGATTTTCTTGGGAATAAGAGCTATAAAGGTAGCGTTCAAAGATCTCTCAAACTTACTGTGCTGATAAAATTCCTCAAAAACTGCTAGAACATCCCTTTCCACCACTCTCCAGCAATGGTGGAAAAAAGCCATAGAGAAGCCATCAGGACCTGGAGCTTTATCTCCAACCAGCTCATTAACAGCTAGAAGAATCTCCTCCTGCATAAACCTCCTTTCAAGCCAACCCCTCTCCAACCCATCAAGCTGATCAAACTCCAAACCTTCCACAAAAGGCCTCCACTCCTCTGACTCCTAGTTCAAATTTTTATAAAAATTTACTACCTATGCAGCCACCTCGGATTCCTCCTCATAAATCACCCCGTCCACCTCCACAAAACTCAGATGATTAAACCTTCTACGGGAATTAGCCACCTTATGGAAGAATTTAGTATTATTATCTCCTTTCTTAAGCCATAGCATCCTTGATTTCTGTCTCTAAGAGATTTCTTCCATAGAGAGAAGATTTTCCACTTCCGATCTCATCACAGCTCTCTCACAAATCTCTGCCTCTGAGAGGCCAATTTCCCCTTCCTTGACATCTAACAATTTCAAAGTCTCTAATAAATGAGTCTTTTTGCAACCAACATGACCAAACTCCAATCGGTTCCACTGAACGATGTCCTCTTTCAAAGCCTTCAACTTTTTGGCAAAAACAAAACTAGGAGTGCCAGAGAAAGAATGCCGACTCCACCAAGACTGAACTCTATCGGTAAACCCATCCGTCTTAAGCCACATATTCTCAAACCTAAACGGACTTTTCCCCCTCGCCATTCCCCCTACCTCCACTAGAATTGGAAAATGGTCAGAAACAGGACGAGGGAGAATCCGTTGGGTCACATCCGGATATTGCTCCTCCCAATCATGAGACACCAAAACTCTGTCTATCCTGGACATCGAAGGCCTCTCTGACCCGCTAGACCAAGTAAAGCTCCCTCCCTCCAAAGGCAAATCTATCAAATTAAGATCCTCAATGAACTCCGAAAAAAGTTCCATAGCCGGAGTAAGACGAGAATTACCCAACCGTTCACTAGGGAGGCGGACAATATTGAAACCCCCAATGCAACACCAAGGGACATTCCAGTAATGCTGAACACCTACCAACTCGTCCCACATTAACCCCCTCGCATTGTTATCTATTGGGCCATAAACCCCCGAACACGCCCAACTGAAACCGTCCCCCACCCCTTGCCACCGAATAGACACAGAGAAAGAGCCCACCAAAACCTCCGTCCTCTCTAAAACCCTTCTATCCCACATCATCACAACCCCTCCGGCCGTCTGGACAGCATCCAAGGCCACTCAATCCACATAAGGACAGCTCCACAAATTACCTACCATTTGTCTATCCATACCAGAAAGTTTAGTTTCTTGAAGGCATATAACATCACACTTCCACTCACGCAAACAATTCTTCACTATCAAACGTTTCCGACTGTCATTCAGCCCCCTAACATTCCAAGAGAGAATTTTTAAATGCATAAAGACATGAAGTCCCCGGCTGAAAAGAATCTCAGCAACCAACCACTACCTACCATCGTAGTTAACCGAAGACTGCAAGTTCCTCAGCTCTCTCTTTCCCTTGTCCTTATAGATAACCACTTTTCTAGATTCTGTAACTTTCCTGTTTAGCACTTTGGCAGCCTCCGTCTCCCTCTCAATCTTCTGTAACAAAGCAATGCATAATTTTTCATGATGGCACAAAGGCAGCCCCACCAGTTTACTAAAACCAGGGAGCCTATTCTTCACCCATCTAGAAGTATCCTGAGTATCCACACACTCCATTGCCTGATTATCACGGTTCAGC
The DNA here is from genome assembly GCF_932294415.1 of Quercus robur. Classification (NCBI taxonomy): domain Eukaryota; kingdom Viridiplantae; phylum Streptophyta; class Magnoliopsida; order Fagales; family Fagaceae; genus Quercus; species Quercus robur. Next base: position 43,966,346 of record NC_065541.1, on the reverse strand, counting down.
TCATCTGACAGAGGTAACCCACCGGGAGTGATAGCCAACAGAGGAATAGGTGAACTATCTTCACCACCCAAACCCATATCAGAAAAATTCACACCTTCCTCCACCAAAGAACACACCCCAGGGACAACACTCAATGCCATCGTGGGTAACTCCGCTGATCTGGGTTGCTCAAATTCAAGGGCCGCTTTCGGCGAGACGGCTCTATTGTCCAAGCCACCTTCATCCCCCTCATAGTCACCCAAAACCAAAAGACCAGCCCGCGATAAGCTCAGAAGAAAAACAGATAAAAAACCTTCAACCGATGACCACGGAAGCAAGTTATCTGACTTACCCAGTGTCGACGTGGACTCATCGGAGCTAGTTCCGACAAGGAAGGGGTCGTCGGCCTTGCCCATTAAAAACGAAGGCAAGGCAGGGCTGATTCCGGCGGAGATAGGGCCATCGGCCTTTACCTGAGCCACCGTGAGCTCGTCGGAGCATGTGTCGGCGCAGAAAGGACCGTCGTCCTTTCCCTGTATCGGCGTGGGCTCGCCGGAACTGGTACCGGTGAAGCCATCGGCCTCACCAGATGCTAGCAAGGGCTCGACGGAGCTAGTTCTGACAAGGAAGGGGTCGTCGACCTTGCTCATTAAAAACGAAGGCAGGACAGGGCTGATTCCGGCGGAGATAGGGCCATCGGCCTTTACCTGAGCCACCGCGAGCTCGTCGGAGCATGTGCCGGCGCAGAAAGGACCGTCATCCTTTCCCTGTATCGGCGTGGGCTCGCCGGAACTGGTACCGGTGAAGCCATCGGCCTCACCAGATGCTAGCAAGGGCTCGACGGAGGACGACGTGCACCGGCCCGACACCCCTAACTCTAAATCTGCTTCCAACGGGACCTGGGCTAAAGCTCCTTCACCAGCCCAAGAGCTCTCTCCCACTTCAACAAGTTGTGGGCCTAAAAAAAGACCCTTACTAGTGTCGGTCAGCTCTGGGCTTGTTCCAAGGCCCATAAAAGGCTTAACTACAGCCTGATTAGAGCTCCGTTGAATCCATTTAAAAGCCTTAGAAGTCTCTCTACCAGATTCACGTGAATCCCCTCTGCACTTCGTATCTCCCCCTTTCTTTCTATCCCAGAAAACCCGCCTCCTCCCCATCACATCAACCTCCACGACAAGACCTCTCCCAGACCAGCAAGATCTCCTAGCATCACTCTTCTTCCCCATATCAAAATCTTTTGAATTCAAATTAATACTAGGGAAACGTAGCCTAGTGTCTACCAGGTTTTGCTCACCAACCTCTACCACCTCATAAGAGCAAAGCTCCCTCCTAGCTCCTCCCACCTAGCTCCTCCCACCACCTCCATCCTGTCAGATTTCACCACCGGTAAATCCCCCTCTTTAACACCAAAGATTCTCAGATTCATTCCCATCTTCTCCTCCCCTATCTGTGGTAACTTCCTTTTGGCAATGGCTCCTAGTTGCTTTGGTTGCTTCCTTTCCTCTGTTCTTCCATGTAAACCTTGCACAACTTCAGCAAAAGTTCTAGAACCTACAGCCTCCAAGTTATACCTACGCACCTGAGGAATGAATTTGGGAAATCCATTTCCTCCCACTGCATATTGAGAAGGGTTCAGCAGTTTTCTTAGTTCAAGGCCAAAAGCTCTCCAACCATGTCTCTCTTTACCTTCCGGAATGATAATCGACCTCCTAGACCCACCAGCTTTGAGCTCAGTCAACAGCAAGAACTGACCAGCAGAGTTGTAACTCCATTGGAGAGTAAAAGCTGTGTCACCTTCTCTAAGATTAAAAAACTGTTTGGAACTCACCCCAATAACAAGGTGTTCTATGCTAGACATCAGCCATTGTGCTGCATTCCTGCCCATAAAGACTGATCTCATAAAGAATTTGCCCCTCTCAAAAATCCTTAACATGAAATAACGACCCCCTTCCTCTAAAACTAAATGAAAAAATTTTGACTCAATGAAGAATTTACGAGCTCCCCCCATGTAATCAGCCTCTTATTATATAAAAACAAAAGATCTGGGACCCAATGATACTATGTGGCTATCATACAATACAATAGATTACAAGCATGTTCCAGTTACATATAGTTTAAATGATAAAATATGGGATTGCAACCAAATAAAAAATGAAAGATGGGAGTCATGGGACTGTGATATTGCAATATAAGCAAAACATTGTCCTTATTCCATGATAACTTTTTCCCTTGAATTCCATTAAAAATTTATCATGATTTTCTGTAGTGACTAGTTTGACATGCTAGGTTATTAGCTAGGAATATGCTTCTGTGTTCACTTATCTATGGTCCAATGGTAATTGACCTGGTTGCAGCTTTATGATTTGGTAGTGCTAGTGTTTTTTTTTTTTTTTTTTTTTTTTTTCTTGAGTTAATAGATTTAAATTCTTTATGTAAATTTCTCTTACATTCATCAATAGATTTGATGGTGTTCGTGTTGAAAATATACAACACCCCCCCCCCCACAAAAAAAAAAAAAAAAACACCCCCAAATGGGAAGTGCAAAGAAAGCTTTATCTTAATCTAGTCTTGTTGAATTTTGGAAGTCAATTGTATTTTTATTGGTCACTTAGATTTTATTTTAGGTCTTATTAGTTAATTAGGCTATTACTGTTTCATTTAATTTCCTAGTATTGAAGTTATTTTTATAATTCAATAATTTGGATTTCCTAAGTTAACTAGAATTTGGGTCAAGTCATAGTCTATATAAGCATATTACTGTACTCCTAGGGAGACAGTTTACAGTTTGATTAATAAAACTGCTCTTGGAGCTTCAAAGCAAAACCTAAGTCAGTCATTGAGCCCAAGCCACCCCAAGAGCCTAGATTACAACCCAATGTTTTTTATATTAAAACACATGCACACACCAACGACTAAGACTCAAATAATCACCCTCTAGCCACTGCAACCCAATTGCCACAAAATCGACCATCAATCCACACCCAAGTCGAAACCCTTTCAATCACCAAACACCTTACAATTCACTCCACTAAACAGCAAAAATACCAATCTTTAAAGACCCCAAATCAATGATCTCGGGCCTTCCTCACATTGGCGTCCTGCTTTTCTAATTCTCAGTGCATCACAGTGGCTCCAAACGTTGTCCATGAGCCCCTCCACATATTACTGATTCTTACCCTAGATCTTGGCACACTGGTAGTCACTATTTTTGGACATTGTGCGCTTCTCACAAGTTTTTGCACTCAAGGCTATATACACCACTCAGGTTTTAAGAACCTAACCCGACAAGTTGCAAGCCCAGACCCTAACCCAGAGCCCAATCTACTTGCTGGACCCAGGCCTGCAAGCAGTTGAACCGGTGAGCCATAGCTATTATCCTAGCCCTATGAGGGCACTAGTGAGCATTAAGCTGAGGCTGAGGGGTCTTTTCCAAAGCGCTTTTCATTGCAGGATTTGAGCTTGGAACCTCCCACCTCCCAAACTACATTGGAGCAAGAACGATGGCCGCTAGACCACCACCCTTTGTGGTGGTTACATCCTTTATTTTTATTTTTCTTCAATTTTATTATTACATTGTTTTCTTCTTCTTGCATCTCAAATTCCTCCCCCACATCCCTTCTTCTCTCTTCAAAATAGAAGCTTACAGAATTGGCATGCTTTATTTTTGTGTGTATGTGGTATTTTTGGTACCACTGGACTTTTCTTGGATAAAGCCATAAATGATTGAGATTTTGAATATTAATTGGGTATCGATAGATATGCTGCATGAGAATTTGGAATTCTTTCAATGGTTACACATTTTTTAGACCATTAATTACTATTAGATCTAAGGGTCAAAAAACACTCATGATAATGGCATTATTGCTCTCTAAAAACTCGCCAATTAAGCATTAACTCTTTTTAAATAAAAAATAAATAAATAAATAAAAACAGCATTAACAATCACTCATATCTTCCTCATCATCATCTTCCTCTCTCATATCTTTCTTTTTGCAGTATCTACTTTCTGGCCTCCACCACTGATTTCTTTATGGTACTGTCCTGAGGTACTAGAAAATTTTAGAAATACATGGCCAAAGTCACTATTGTTTTAGAGAATGATTGTTGAGGCTGAGTATTTCTAAGGATTAAAAACACGGACAAAGTCAATTAAAAAAAATTAGTGCTCTAACAACATTATATTTCAGCCATGTCATCATCTCCCACCATGGTCTTTCGAAAGATCATAAAATATGGGCTCTCTTCCATCAATGCAAAGCATCATGGTTTATGGCAAAATAGGCTAGTACTTTTGTGGCATTATTTGTCTTTGGATAATCAACACTCAACAGCAACATTCTAAAGACCACCATGGTTAATTTCCTCCCTGATAATGATATGGCCCCACAGTCTTCTCCAATGCTCAACACACCCTAAAATAACAATTCAATTGCTAACCTCTACAACAAAAGTCACGGAAAACCTAAGTAGCTAAATATACAAACAAAATCTATCTTGCACCCTTATGATTTGTTTGCACGAGAACAAATAGGTGATATGAGAGAGGACAGGAAGAATATGATGACAAGGAGAGGAGTGAAAGTTAACGTTGTTGTTGCTGTTGTTGTTGTTGTTGTTGTTGTTGTTGTTGTTGTTGTTGTTGTTTTTTTTTTTTTTTTTTTTTTTTTTTAAAGAAGAATTAATGCTTAATTGGCTAATTTCTAGAGAACAATAATATTATCATGAGTGTTTTTTGACCTTTAGATAAGTGAATAGTAATCAATGGTCCAAAAAAAGTGTAACTCTTGTGAAGTTACACATAGTTTAACTCTATGCAATGTTACACAACCCAATTGTAGAATATATATATATATATATATTTTTGAGAATCCCACCATTGAATTACATGTTCAATTTGATCTTAATATTCATGCCAATTTTTATGTTATTTGGATGACATTTACCGTTCGATCTATAAACTTGTCTTTTATGCATTATTTTAAACTGTCAAAATTTGAATTTAAACAATTGATTGATAACATGAATATTAATTTTTGATCACTTTGAAATTTTGAAATTTTTGATCACTTTAAAATAATATAATCTAATGGTGGATTTGTCAAAATTTGCATCTAATTAACAAATATTAAGTGGTGTAACATTGCTTTAAGTTACTCTAGATCTAACTTGAATCTAATCCATATATATATATATATATATATATATAAAAGGAATTTGGATATCTTAATTATTATGCATGATTCAGTTTTGAGTAGTATGGTCTTTAATCCTTTGGACTGAGGTAGAATACCTAAAAGGAAACAATGGTCTAAATTGTTGGGATAGCTCGTCTTTCAATAAATAATGGTTTGTAATGCATTGAGATTAGTGTTGCTTCTGAGTCCTGATGCTATTGAGTACTGCTGATATGCTTTTTCCTTGGTCCAGAATGCACAGCGGAAAGCACTGGATGTCCTTAATACAGTGGGGCTCTCGAATTCTGTATTGAGGCTGATTGAGAGGCGGCACCGTGTTGATAATTGGATCAAATATGCAGGCATGATTTTGACACTCGTCATTGTGTTCATCATTTGGAGGTGGACACGATGATCTACTCTTTTGGCTGGTATAGTTTATGTGAGATGTGTTCCCTCTAGATGCCTTTTAATTTTTTGTTTTTACTTTTTCCCCCTTCGGAGTGGAAGATATTAATTGTTTCCGCAGTGTTGTATTGGAAAGGTAATGAGGTTGTACAAAGGCCAATTATGAGAACACACTTATATAAAATTGATTTACAAATGGGTCAGTGCTCTCTTCAGAGCCTCCACAGAAAACACAAACCGTTATTCATTTCCAGACCGATTTTGAGCAATTCAGTTTCCTGAGGTAATAATGCATAGTGGATTAATTGCACAAGAAGAGGGTAAGTTCAAAAAGAAGTTTGGAAACTCAAGGGGTTGGCTGAGTTGTTGAAATCCTAAATTCGAAACTTCTTGCTAGTATTTCAGGGCCATTCTTCATGGATTTCTCTATGTAATAACTTAGTGCATGTAAGACGAAGAGACCACATAAACCCGAGAGAATAGTTTGATACTCAAAAAAGTTTGAATATCTTTGTTTGTCAAAAAAAAAAAAAAAAAAAAAAAAAGGTTTGGTGCGATAGATCCTTGAACTCTATAAACTATAAAGCACTAATATGGTTAATCTCAAGCCATTGATCCTTGAACTCTCTAAAGCACTCTTCCTCTTCGTCGCCGTCGTTTCAAATTTTGGATATTTGAAAAGAAAAAGTTTAGTTATAAAATTAGTTGTAATATAAGACTACAACTTTCTTTAAAAAAAATTAAATTATTATATATTTTAAAAATTTAACTGTTGGATTGTATGTTTTTTACGTTTTTAATATACATGTCTAATTTTATGTTAATTAGATATCATTTATCATATGATCTATAAGTTTATATTTTATGCATAATTTTAAACTGTAAAAATTTGCAATTTAAACAATTCATTAATGAAATAATTATTGATTTTTAATTTTCTTTAAATTTTGCAAGCATGGAAGATATAAGAAGAAAATGTAATCCAATAATGGATTTGTGAAAATTCACTTCCAACAAAAAAAAAATTAATAAGTAAGGTTACAACAAATTTTGTAACTAAACTTTGTTATACTTCAAATCCAAAACTTTTGCTACATCATTCCAAAACTGGCTACAAGTATTGAAAGCTTAGTATTACATTCAATCTCATATTAAAGTACAAATTTTAGTTACAAAATTAGTTATAACTTTCGACTACAATTTTACTCAATATCTTTTCATTGGAGGGGAATTTTGACAAATTTACTATTGAATTACATCTTCTTCTTATACCCTCTATGATTGCAAAATTTATAGAAAATTAAAGATTAATAACTTTATCATCAATAAATTATTTATATTGCAAATTTTTGTAATTTAAAATTATGCATAAAATTTAAACTTATAGATTATATAGTAAATAATATCTGATTGACACAAAATTTGACATATGTATTAAAATCATAAAGAACAAACAATTCAATGGTTAGATTTTTAAAATTTATAATAATGTTTATTTTTTTGAATAAGATTGTAATTTTATTCTACAACCAGTTTTGTAATTAAACTTTGTCCCAAATTAAAATATATAGAACCAAAGATAGTTTTTTTTTTTTTTTTTTTGGTAATAATCACTGATCAATTAAATAGTAACCATTTAATGATAGATACAAGTTTTAATTTGTCATGTCTCACTTTGAATTTTTGTGTCCATTCTTCAACCCGTTAAGCTCACACCTTGAGGGGTGAGCTTTTAATTTGTACTTAAAAATGTAATGAAATAAATTTGGTTTTTCATGCAAGCATTATCCTATTTTTATTCCAAATTTTAAAGAAATTCATTATTATTTTTTAAATTTGATTTTTTTTTTTTTTTTATAAACAATAGAAGTGGACATATCAATTGTTTTTAAGTTTTTTTTTAAAAATAAACAATAAAGGACATTTGCAATGCCTATATATGGCTATGGGTTCTGGTTGTAGTTGCAATTTGCATGAATCAAAAGACAAAGTTAGCTCAATTGGTAAAGTCTCTAATGGCTAAATAAGAGATCTAAGGTTCAATCCCTTCCTACACCAAAAATCAATTTGTGTCTTGGTCTAATGAAATATACCACTTAGAATAGAATAACTAATCATATATGGGTAACCAATATACGGAATATATATATATATATATATGAGAAATGTTATGTTCACAATATTTTTACAGTAGTTTCATAACAAATCATAAGTGGCACTATGACAAGTTGTTACAGGATATTATTGGCGGAAAAAAAATTATAATTTTAGAGATAGATGTAAATGAGAACTAATAACAACTTACCAACTATGATTTATTGTAAAAGTGTTGTGTTTTTTTATAAGATCGTGAAAATGTTGTGAACCTTCTTATCATTCTGACTGCAATAAGCATTAGTTTTGGAAAACAAAAACATAAAAATTATATTTAAAAATATTTTCATTTAGGATTTTCTTGAAATTTTTAATGTCAATGTGAATGGAGTTCAAGAAAAATATTTATTTAAGACCATTTGCACTTGAGTAATTAGGGTAAAATGTATGGCATAAACATAGTTTTACATAGCAGAATTCCCATTTTACACATAATATAAGTGCATTGAGTGGACCAGAGTGGTGATTAAATTTCCCACATGCAAATAAAAAAAAATTCTATAATTTTTAAATTTATATGCTTCCATTATTGGACATTTTTTATTATTTATAAATGGTAATTATGATAGAATTTGTCCTAAACCACTAAACAATTCAATAGTAACCATTTTTCAAAAAAAAACATTTAATAATAGATGCAAGTCTTAATATGTCATGTCACTTTGATTTGTTTGTCTATTCTCCAACCTGCTAAGCTCACACCTTGAGGAGTGATTTTTTGCCCCCCTTAAAAAAAGGGAAAACATTGGTCTTTCATGCAAGAATTACCCTATTTTTATTCCAATTTTTAAAGAAATTCATAATTATTTTTTAAATATAATTGTTTTCCTCAATGTGTTATTTAGGTCAATTTTGCTGAAGTACATATGACCTTTCTATAATAAACAGTATAAGTGGACATATAGATTGTTTTTCATTTAAAGCAAAAGGAGGAAATATTTTAGTCCTTTAATGTTGATGCAGTAATGCCAAGGTTAATAAAGCATTTGTGATTACCGTATTTAGAGTCAGATTTGATTAACCATTTGGAATATCCAGGGGTAAGTAATTATTTTTACTCTTCCAAGAGAAATTATCAATCCTCTTGCGAGGTGGGTTTTACTAATCAAATTTATAATATGACCAATCATTAATGTGGGAGGAGGAAATATTTTTCTTGAGTATTAAATAATTTTTCTCCAATGATTGAGCATAATCTAAGCCTAAAACTAGGGGTGGCAATTTGTGTTCGCGTGTCGGATTCGTGTCGTGTTAACTCATACGTATCCGACTATATGAATCAACACTAACCCGATATGTTTATTAAACGGGTCAAGATTCCTCAACCCTAACATGACCTATTTATTAAATAGGTCAATCGTGTCGACTTATTTATCTGATTTTATCAAAATGAAGAAAAACATTTATGAAAAAACAAGCAAATAAATATTTTAAATATAAAATTCAGAACTCGACTCATACAAGAATACCTATATATTTATTATGATAATTCAGAATTGTTACATTTTTCAATTACAAGAATACCTTAGTGTGATGAGAATATTTTTAACTTTATTTTTGAATATATATTTGTGGAGGCTAGTTAATCAGGAGGTACTATTAAGGCTATACTAATTGGGCCTATGGCCCAATCCGAGGACATTAGCTAATCCGAGGATGGCCAGATAAGATTATAAGGGGAACTAAATAAAGAGAAAAGTAAAGATAATATGAGATAAGTCCAATGAATGTCCGAGGAGAAAAGCCATCTCGGAAACAAGGGTCCAAGTTCAGTAAGAGTGTCATATCATCATGGACTTTTTTCGAAATTATATCACAACTAAGAGTTGGACGTTGGACAAAGGGTAAGAAAGGAGAAGGGCAACAAATATCTTCAAAAAGCTGTTACTTCCGCATTAAAATGTCTCCCAACTAACTCTCTGGTCGCATTAATGTGGAGATGATGCCTGAACAGTGGTGAAGCAGCCTTACAGCTACTAGTTGATGGTTCTAGGAGTTGTTGGATGGGACAAGAAGGAGTTCCCAGAATCTAACCTACACGTGTATGGTAAGGATGATACTAAGATTGTAGTATATAGCATGGAAATATGGACTAAAAAGAGAGAGGAGAGAAAAAATCAAGCAATTTTTGCAATAAGACTACGAACTCTTGTAACTTTGTTTATGAATAAGACAATATAGTATAAGCTCCTCAAGCCACTCTGAGGACAGATTTTCTTATCTTACTTGTGTTTAATAGTCTTAAATTAGCAAATTTTATAGTTTTTATTTTGGAATAGATCTAGTTCTTTCATCCACGCTCTACAAATTTATTGTTTGGGCTTTTTGGGCTAAAACTCAATCCTATATTGGGTCCAATCCAATTTGAGCCCTTACAATATCTATTTATATAAATTCTTATATATTTTCTAATCACAAAAATATCTATATATTTATTTTTTTTTAATCGCAAAAATACCTATATATTGATTATGATAATTTACCATCATCATAATTCGGAACTACTATCTTTTTCTATCACAAAAAATGCTTATATACTTATTTTTAACTTTTAGCTTTGAATTTCTCTTTATTTTTAACTTTAGCTTTGAATTTCTCTCCCTCTTCCATCGTAGTATTTTACAAATACAAGCATCCTCTCTCCCTCTCCCTCTCTCTCTCTCTCTCTCTCAATCTCAAATGCGAAGAAATTCAAAAACCATTTCCCGATCCCATTGAAATCAAATCCAAACATATTTTGATATTCTGATCCTTCAAATCCTCGTTTCCTACCTCAAATTTCAAGCTCAAAAGACAAACGAACAAAATAAAATGGGGGCGTATAGAGCGGATGACGACTACGACTACCTATTCAAGGTGGTGCTAATCGGCGACTCAGGCGTCGGCAAGTCCAATCTGCTTTCCAGGTTCACGCGAAACGAGTTCAGCCTCGAGTCCAAATCTACCATCGGCGTCGAATTCGCTACGCGTAGCATTCATGTCGATGACAAGGTCGTCAAGGCCCAGATTTGGGATACCGCCGGCCAAGAAAGGTCAACCCCATCCCCATTTCTCATTTTTCTTCTTTGTTTTTCGTAATGGGTTTCTTATTTTGGATCTTGGGTGTGTTTCACAATATTGAATGTGGGTCATGGCGTGTCTTGGATAATTGGAATGTGGGTTATGTGTCAAATGTGTTGTTTTTGTGTGAAGGGTAATGGGTGGTTAATGAATTTGATTCATGCTTTATAATTCTCCTTGGTTTTGATTGTTTATATTCATTCTTTCTTTCTTTCTTTTTTCTTCATTGGATTTGGTACGGTTGATCATGGATTTTGATATTGTTCAAGCTGGCAACGTAGGTTTTTTTTTTTTTTTTTTTCGTTTTTTTGGGGGTGATAATTAGATTGTGTTAAAGGAAGCAGTAAAAAAGACATGTTAAGGAAGCTATAGAGAGTATGACTTTTGATAGAAGAGAATGGAGGAAAAGAATATATGTGGACGGCACTAACTAATCTGTTTTGGATCCACAGCTGACCCCAAAATTTTGGGAGTAAGGCATGTTTGTTGTTGTTGTAATTCAATTGTGTTAAATGTAGGAAAGAGGGTTTTTGTTTTGTGTAAGAGATGGTGGGGAGCGAGTGGACGTTAATAATGCTTATAGTTTAGTTCTTGGGCTGCCGATGGTGTGAAATGCTGTGCTTCATGAAGTGATTAAGATGAACACACCTTGCTTATATTTCAGGGGCACACCTAATAAGTATTCAAATGGGGGATGTTTTAAACCAGGTAAGTCAAGGAGCATATGATTTTCACAAAAACATGAGACAAATTATTTAACATTGTAGAACAAAACAATTAGTTCATAAAGTTGTATGATATCATCCAATTCTAAGAGACAGATTAGTATATGTTCCTCTGCACTATTTTTGTCTCACCAAGGGAAAAAAGTATTAAAAAAGGTTTGAAACACATTCTCTTATCTTTGGAACCTAGTTAACAGAAATTTCCAACAGCAGGTGATTATTTGTTGTTTCTCTTAATGCTATGGATTGATTGCTCAATTTTGAATTTAGTGGAAAATTGCTACGCACCTCATACTTTGGAATGGGAAAGTACAATTTAACCAAACTCTGTATCTTCTTTGGAGAACTGTAAACTTTGGTAAATGACTTGAGGATCAAATCAATATAGATATATCACAAACATATGACTATGTCATCAAAGTTTTATTTGTTTTGTTTATCTTTCAGAAGTTGAAAGGAAGGATTATCTCATCTTAAAAATAAGTTGAATTGTTTTGAAGTAATTGTATTTGCCTTTTTGAGGTTTGAAAATTCCTTTCTTTTTCTTGCATGTCACACAGTTCCTAATTTAATCTCTTTGGTTCCCGAAGCCTTTTATTTATTTTACATTTTCTCACTTTTTGTGGGTTACTAATTTCCATCTTAAGCTAATCAATGACTTTGATACACTAGCTTAATTTTTTTTTTCCCAGTATGGAAACAAAGAAAGATAGAGAAGATAGAGTTTTTAACTTTTTATGTTTGTATTTTAATTTTATAAGTTATTGGATCTGTTTAGGTTGGACCTTTTCTTTCTCTCTATTTTTACAAGGAAATCACCTTTTTCTGATTTTTACTTTTTGCTTCATGTACTCATTTTTTTTTATTTGTGGGACAAAATAATTTACTCTCTGTTGATTCCATGTTATCATTCATTGTAGAGTAGACTTCTCATTTTACATTCTGTGCTACAGATATCGTGCAATCACAAGTGCATACTACAGAGGAGCTGTTGGTGCATTGCTTGTCTATGATGTCACTAGACATGTCACTTTTGAAAATGTGGAGAGATGGTTAAAGGAGCTTCGTGATCATACTGATTCCAACATTGTCATCATGCTTGTGGGAAACAAGGCAGATTTGCGTCACTTGCGTGCTGTTTCAACTGAGGATGCCACAGCTTTTGCTGAGAGAGAGAATACCTTTTTCATGGAAACCTCTGCCCTAGAGTCCTTGAATGTGGAAAATGCCTTCACTGAAGTGCTCTCTCAGATATATCGTGTAGTCAGCAGGAAGGCTCTTGATGTTGGGGATGACCCAGGAGCCTTGCCCAAGGGACAGACTATTAATGTTGGCTCTAAAGATGATGTATCAGCCGTGAAAAAAGTTGGATGCTGCTCTGCATAGCCTCTGCAAATGGTGAAAGCCCTGTTGGTATAAAATAGTATCTTTTGCTTTCAATTTTTTTTTTTTTTTTTTTTTTTAAAATTTCTATGTGGTTTAGAACATCTAAGTCTTTGTTACACGATAGAATGAGACCACATGGGAATGCTTAGTGAACAAATCATGTCTATGACGTATCATGCACCAAGGCTTTAGAATCTTGTTGGAGTTACGATGAAGGCCCTGGTATTTAGATGTAAAGTATTTTTTTTCCCCTGCATTTGTTGCACGCTCATTCTCTCACTTTTTGCTTCTTTTTCTTTTTTCACATTCTCTCAGAGTATTATTCTAGTTCATAGCTGGTTTGTGTCTATTTGATTAGGTTACATTTGATTGTGCAATTTGGAGTTTTGAGGTTTACTACGATATTTGTGTTATTGTATTTAATTGATTGACCAGATGGTATTGAAATTCAGTTTGCTTTGTTTCCTCTGTTCTTTTCTTGTTTGATGTTGAATTCAACAGCCAAGATTCCTGTTGCCATGCCAATCAACATTTGTTGCTCTGTGGTGTGGCTTGGGATGGTGATCCAATGAATGCATAGATTTTATTATTATTATTTATTTTATTATTTTTTAATCTTAAACCATCGTAATTGAACATTGTGGATTCATTTAAATATGCGGATGAGATACATCTAGATGGTAGACAGGAGCAATTGAACTCCAATCCTGTCATCAGTTATTACCAATGTTGTTGGTGGTGGTGAATGAGAAATTGTTTAACATGTGTTCGATGAAGCTTTAAGATGGTTTTGAGTAATAAACTTCGCAGTTTATTTAAGGTTCCATATCCACAATATTTTTCTGGCCTTGCTTTCAGCTTTATACTGGTGTGTTAAAGGTTAACTCTTCTTTTAAGTCACTCTTCTTCCATATTTTTCCAAACTGTTCACAGAATACCAAAAGTGTTATAAGTTGGTTTAATTGAATAATGATGGAGGAGGTTGCAGCCTCTTGAGATGAAAGCCATTTTCATCATAGACAGTGAGAGGGCGTGTATCATACAGTGATAAAAAAGGTTTTTACAGTTGGTGTTTTATACACATGAAATAACTTTGCACAATCTATTAAGCCACTCTTCTTGGGTACATCACTAATCTGTTCCCTAAGCCAAGTGTTATAAGTTGGATTTAGAATATGCGCAATACCTTAGGTATTGCCACCATATGCAATTGTTCTCAATATCTGAGATTGAGAGTTAAAAAAATCAACCTTCATTCCCGATCCTTGAATAAAAAAAATATAAATAAAATAGAGGTTAAACGTAAAAAAATTATAAAGGAGCTTGGGGCATTTCCAACCTGAACCCGTAGAGCCAATAGGAAGAAGGAACCTTAAAATCGTGCCTTTTCACTCAAACTCACTCCTGCTAAAAAAGTCTATCTTATCTCACAACTCTTTACTCTTAAGATTCTAATCCCCTAGAGCGTCTGGTTTATATTCCAAAATAAAAAACAATATGTATCAAAAGAAACAAGATAGTTGCTCATGCTCTCAAGCCATTTAACTGATTCTGAATGAACATTTTATGAAGTGTAGCATAAAATAATGGGTAGCAATCATCTTTGATCTTGTTATGCATGTAATTAGCTTCAAATTGATACATTCAACCATAGACTTACTGATCTTTTGTCAAAGCTTCAATCAATTCTTCTACTCATGTAGGTTATGTACGTAACAATTAGTGGAAGAGCTGTCACTGTAGCTTAGAATCTAAGAGTTTTTTTTTTTTTTTTTGGTATAGAAATAAGCGAAACATGTCATTTAACTAACCAAAAGTTACATCTTTAGAGGCTGCATTGCAGAAACAGGAGCCACCTCCAACCAGACAATAAATACATAATGTTTAGCATGGCGAGCACATGAACAACACCATTACCTTCCCCACTGACATGATTAAAGAAAATCTCCCTAAAAGATCTACCCATGTGTTTAGCTAAATCCAGCTAATGGCCTACTTTAGATAAATTTGGCACATCAGATTTCAAAGCTTCGATTACCATAAGAGAATCACCGTCTACAACCACTTCAAAAGGACACACACAGGCAGAAAAAAAACAGAGTACAAACAGCAGCAAGAGCTTCAGCTTCCTCAGCGTAGACCTAAATTTTCCAGAGAGCTTAGAGCAGCAATAAACAAGCCTTGATCATTCTAATAAATACCCCCATCCCAACTTTCTGTATCTCTTCAAACATAGCACCATCAAAGTTAACCTTGAAGAAACCTCGATTTGGAGGCAGCCACTGAGTTTGGGTTCTTGAAGAGACAACATGTGAAGCCATCACTGCGCTTTGAACTCGAAAATACTCCCTTGCACGCTGGACAACCAAATGAGGCAATTGGATAGATTCATTAAAGAGAGCTTTGTTTCTTTGATTTCAAATAGACCAAGCTACTGTAACTACTTGTTGCATTGTCTCCACACCATCCTTCTTCAAAACCTGCCACAAAAAATCAATAGAAGACACCCCCACAGTATTATGAATTATAGGACCTAAATCACAATCCTCCCATACTTTTTCTGCATAACAACAGGACCACAGAACTTGTTCTGCAGATTCAGTCTCGCTCCCACAAATAACACAGCAGGTTGTGAAACAACACCCCTCCTATGCAAATTAAGCCTAGTATACAGAATAATTTGACAAACTCTCCCTGCAAAATTCTTTCTAGGTAGATTCAGATGCCACAAGGAATGCCAAAAGTAGCTCATACCTGCATCATTGGATAAATTCCCAGTTTCCTCCTTACTCCCCATTGACATGGCCACAAGATATGCACTCTTTTCCCCAACAAACTAACAAAGCAACCAGAACTACTCCTCATGGACATTGCCACATCATATGTTCATAGGCCTTTTAAACTACTCAACTCTGTCTAGCATCATCTCCACAATACAATTCTAAAAACTGTCTTTTCTTATAACTTATATTCACATCGTTTTATTTGACACTCTTTCCTTCTGCTCATTCCACGTTAATTCGATCACTTTTTACATTGACCATTAAGCCTCCCTTGAAAAGTTCTGGCCGCACATCTAAACCGTCTGACTCTCCTTAATTTCTCAAAAAATGCATCAACATCTATGAAAGAATTTGTTTGACAAGATGATGAAGTACCTGGGCCTTCACATACCGGACCTTTTTGAACATAAGAATCCTGATTATGGGGTGCAATTCCCAGTCTCTCTCTTGCTATCTTCAAGAAGGAGTCGAGGGCTTGATCAACAAGCCCTTGTATATGTCGGATCAGGCAAATACTAGCAACACTTGCATATGTTTTTGTGCCTTTTGCAGGACCATGTTGCCACAGAAGCACAAATATGCAATAACACTCTTCTTCTCCATTCTTAAACGAATGTTGGATCTTTTGCACCTCGTGAACAGTAGCATCGTAGAATTTAACTTCCCCACTATCAGTATAATGCGTGGCGCAAACTTTCATGCCCGCGACGACTTTCCTGCACTCCCCATCTTGCAACTGCACGCTACTGCGTCGAAACCTGGCCCCGAAATCCTCTATCTCTTTGACAGTATCGAATCTCCCCACATGATATATCTCATCCCATTCGTCCGCAAAGTTCTTGTACTTAATGGTGAGTATGTCACCATTGCTTACCAATTCAACCTCGTACCAAGCATTGTCCTGGAATGCTTGGAATTCCATGAGTGTTTTTTTTTTTTTTGGGTAAGTTATGAACTATGAAGCAAAGGCCTTTGCTTTATAATTATAGGTAGCTAGTGTGCTTGTCTGTTATAAGTTATAACCAAAAAAGGGAAAAAAGGTACACATAGCAAATCCAGGCTGGCAAAGTCAGAAATACCTTTGGAGCAAAATACCCATGAGAATTTTTGTCAAGTTTTCATATTGCAATGGGTTGAATTGGAATCTGATCACCTTGGTTTAAAGACCAGGAAATGGGAAATTTTTGGGTTTCAAATTTCAGAGAGAGAGAGAGAGAGAGTACCTGGAGGTGGTCAGAACCGGAATGGGGAGGTCGGAGCGGAAGCGCGGCAATGCAGGCGGTGGGGCAGGCGGCAGTTGCGGGTGGAAGGCAGTGTGGGTAGGTGAGAGAGACTGGAGAAAAACATGGTTTTTTGTACTTTTTTTTAGAGCCGGAAAGGTTATTTTTGGGGAAATAGATTTGTTGGAACTTTTGAGACGAGAAGAAATAAAGGGAAGATTTGGCGGAGTTTTGAAAAAATTTGCAGGGACAAAATTGTCTTTTGGTTTGGGTTGGTGAGTAAGTTGAGGGTTTTGAACAGCTGTTATTCATGTTGAAACACAGAAATCAGATGCCGATTCGGTATTCCGAGAAAAAATATCTGGAAAATTGTAGTGACAAGAATGAAACTAGTACAACAGAAGATAAAACGATTGAAGAGAAATTCCTTCAAACTCCGCTGATATATTCTTGTTACATGTAAATTTTAAAAATCTAATAGTATCTTTGTATATTCTTATTATAACAAAGTTTTCCCCCTACCTAATTTGAAAAGAAATTTTTCAAATTTTTTATATATATCTTTTTTTTAATGTGAATTTTGAAAATCTAACCATTAAATTTCATGTTTCTTAAATTTTTAATGTACATATCAAATTTCGTTCAAATTAGATATTATTTATTATTTAATCAATAAATTTATTTTTTATACCCAATTTTAGATCATAAAAATTTGAAATTTTAACATTTGTTTGATGAGATAGCAATTAATTTTTGATCTTCTTGAAATTTTACAATCATGGAGAACATAATAAGAATATGTAATTTAATAGTTAGATTGGAGATTCTAGCCTTTTGCCCCTAATTCTTAAAAAATTTAGCAATGTGCCCCTCTTTCGAAACTATATAGGGATATGCCCCTGTTTCGATACTCGATTACCTTAACATTGAGTTTCAATGAAATACTCGATTCGTAGAAAATCGAGTTATGCCGAATAAAACTAAAAAAAAAAAAAAAAAAAAAAAAAAAAAAAAAAAAAAAAAGCATGGAACTCGAATTTAGGGAAGTCGAGTTCCAAAACGCCGCTATAGGGCTTTAAAACGTCACTATAGGGCTTAAAAACGCCACTATAAGGCCCCTTGAACTTGATATGGGGACTTATAAAAATTTTTTGCATGAAAACACCGCTATAGAGCTTAAAAACGCCACTATAGGGCACCTTGAATATGGGCCAATCACACTTATAAAAAAATTTGCAGGAAAATGCCGCCATAGGGCTTTAAAACGTCATTATAGGGCTTAAAAACGCTACTATAGGGCTCCCTGAATATAGGGCAATTATACTTATAAAATTTTTTTTTGCATGGAACTCGATTTCCTAAAACTCGAGTTCCATGGAATTTTTTTTTTTTTTTTTTTTAAGTTTGATTGGGCATAACTCGATTTTCTACAAATCGAGTATTTAATTGAACTCGATTTTAGGATAATCGAGTATCGAAACAGGGGCACGCTCCTATATAGTTTGCAAACAGGGTTATATTGCTAATTTTTTTAAAAAATTAGGGGTAAAATGCCAGAATCCTCCAGTTAGATTATCAAAATTCACACTTAATATAAAGATATAAGAGGAGTTTATAAAGTTTTTCTTCAAAATTTTTTTTTTATATAGAAGTTTCTCTTCAAACTAGTTTGGAAAAAAAAAACTTTGTTCTTAAATTTCAAATTATTAAAAATGAAATTTTCAAATTTTACATCCAATTAAAAGATATAAGAAGTGTAATTTGGAAATAAATAATATTCTTACAAAAGCATGCACAACTTTCCACTTGATTTACTATGATTGGTGAAGAAAAAAAATCTACAACTTTAGTATTCGTGAACAAAAAACTAGTATTATAAAAAAAAAATTATAAAAATTATAAAAAAAAAAAAAAAGAAGAAAAAAAAAGAAAAGAAGGCACAACTTTAGCCACAACTTTTCACGTGGCTAATTGAAACATGTAGGTTTTTTACTGTACAAGATGAGTTATTTTTTAAAAAAGAAAATTGAAAGATTTTTTTTATTAAAAAAGGTGGTCTATTAAGGAGCGTTCTAACTCACAATGGCACAAATTAAAGGTTAATAAATGTTTAATTATGAGCTATAATGCACACTTTTTAAACAATAAATATACACGTGTTAAGGATTTATTAGCTTACATGCACAACTTTATTGTGACTTTTATTTTTTGAAAAATGTATAAAAATATTATTTAATAAAACATTAAATACATTTTAACTACTATCCTTAGGGCATTTTGTAACAAATTTCCTAAAAAAAACCTAGATAACTATCTGAATGGAGGTTAAAAACGCAAATTCCAAATGTTGTAGGAAAACTAGAGTAATTATTAGTTAATCCGGAAATATGGTGGCATGGTATCCTCACTCTTACTTTTATGATAGATCTTACTAATTAAATTTATGGTTGGATCCATCATAAATGTGGAAAGAGGAAGTATTACATTATGGGTCATGCTAACAAGTGCCCTAAGGGCACTCGTTAAGAATCTATTTTAGGAAATTTTTGACATCACTTTTATGGGAAATGAAAAAAACTGTCAAAATATTTATTGTTTTTTTTTTCCTATAAAAACTTTCTTTAATTGAATTCTTAACGAATGCCCTTAGGGCACTCGTTAACATTTTCCTTACATTATTATACTCTATGAGTGCTTAATAATTTTCCAAACACCAATTGGTTGTGGGAGTATTCATAGTCTAGTAATTTACCTTTTTCTTTTTCTTATCATTTTCTTTTCCTTTCTTGTACTTTCTTTATAACCAAACACATCAAAACAAAATAAATTAATTAAATGTCTTTCTTGTATTTTTTTTTTTTTTTCAGGAGAACATGTTCATGTTCTTTGTGTTCTTCCCTATAATCAATTGACAGCAAAAAGTAAACCCTAAACCCAGATCCTAACCAAACCCCAAACCCATATCCCCAATAAAACAAACCTCAGTTTTTAAACCCATAAATTTTCTTGGCAAACAAACACAAAAAAAAAACCCACTAGAAAAAAAAAAACAAAAAACAAAAACCCAAATCACCACCACCGAATCAAAGAACATGAAGATCAAACCCAAGCAAAAGAATAAAAACCTAGCAACCAACAAAGCACCACCACCAAATCAAATCATCCACTACCCCATCAACGAAACCACTCCCAAACCAAACCATCCAAAGAATAGAAACCCATATATATACACAAACCAAATTATCCAAAAGAAAAAATAGATTTAAATTTGAAAATTAAATCAATACAATCATTAACAAAATCTCTACATCCATCATCAGCCCATAACCTAGAAAATCAATTACCGAAAAAAAATCAAACCCAGAACAAATACCCAAACCCAGAAAATCAAACTCGAAAATCAAATACCCAAACCCAAAAAATGAAACCAGAAAAAAAAAAAAAAAATCAAATCCAAGAAACAGTAAACTTTCTTGAAATAGTAAAGGAAAGAAAGGTAGGGAAAACCCCTCAGCACCAGCAGCAGAGGGCTTCGTCGTTGACGATGGCAACGATGATTACGGGGGCTTGTTGTTCGTCTTCTTCTTCGTCGTTGTCTTCAACCTCCTCGCCTTTGTCAAAGTCAGATTGTTTGGTGGTTCCAAATTCGAGTTTGGGTTTGGGTTTGAGTTTGAGTGGTTCCGGAGAAACGAATTTGGATCGGTTCTTGGAGCACACTACTCTGGTGGTCCCAGCCCAGTATTTATCTAAGGTAATTTCTACTATTCAGGGTTTTTGTGTGATTTTGGGTAATGGGAGATGTGATGTTTGCCATGGAGCTTCAGCACAAAGGAAAGGAAAGATTTAGTTTGTTAGTGTGTTCTTTGTGTTTTTAAATTTGAGTTTGTGTTTGGTTCTGGGTTTGTGTTCTTATGTTTTTGTATTGATGTTTAAATTTGTGATTATGCTTTTGTGTGTTCTTGTTCAAAATGAATTAAATCTAAATTTATGTATTTTATTGTTTTTAATTATGTTTTTTCTTTTTTTTTTTTAGTTAAAATTGATAAATTATTTTTAAAAAAATTAGAGGCTGATGTGGCATTTTTATAATATTTTAATTCCTTCGTCAGTCATGTCAGATATTTCCGTTAGTCGACTGACGGAAAGAATGAAAATAATACGCATTAATTGGTTTAGAGAATAAAAGTGGTAAAAATAAAATGTAGGAACTAAAATGAAAAAGTACAAAATATAAGTAGTAAAAATGTATTTATGCCTAAAAAAACTGTAGGGTCTCAATTCGTAACAACCCCAAGGTAATGTTGGGTTCGTACGTAAAGGACCCAAACAATATAATTTGTAGAGTGTGGGTTTGAAAGGTTAGGCCTTGGTCATGGGACAGTGGTTTGGGTGGCTCCGGTCATTGAACCTCATCCGAGGAGTATATGGAGCTTTGTGTTCCTATTATCCTCCTTTTTCCAGGAATCCAAGGTTTGGGAGAGGGGTTGTCCCCCCCCCCCCCCCCCCTTTTCTTGTATTGCCTCTCTTTACTTTTTATACTGGCATTTACTCTCTCTCCAGCGTCCACGTGTAAGCTCAATTTTCTAGAGTTTAAGACTTGTCCTGTCAGCCCATACCTAGAGTGGTTAGGGATGGTTGTAAAAGCTAAAGAGTATGATCTTGTCAGGTGCAGAATGCTTTATTGCAGTACTAGCAGCCTTTTACTTGGGCTGCTCCTGCACTGTGCTCGCCCTTCCTTTTAGGGGCACTATGGGATGCAGAGCACAAGGTCGCCCTCGGCCATATCCTTAGGCCGTTCTAGACTTCCATGGTGCGTCCTCAACAATATCTCTCCTCGGCCCAAGCCTTGGGCCTTAATATAAAATGGGCCGGGGTCATAAATTCTCTGACCCCACAATGGTTTAGGGTAGTAAAGTGTAATTTATTTTTTGTGTTTAAAGTATTGAGAAAAGAGGCAATTTGGTCTTTTCATATGGTGTCATTTTTTTCCATTCAAGTTTACAACAAACTTAATGTCGAGGTGTAATGTGTAATAAAGATTGTACTTTAAAGTGCAGAATATGCATTTAAAAAGTTTATAGTGCAAATTAAGTGTAATAAGAGATATAGTTTATAGTGATAAAGTGTGACTTTTCCAAATTTTTATGTCAGATCTTTTTCTTCCAAATTTTTTCTCTTCCCTTTTTTTGAGAAATTTTGTTTTCTTCTTCTTTGACATTAGTTACTTGGTTATTTGCTTGCTCATAGCATGAAAATTCACCATGGGAGCTTTTCATAGGTCATGTAATTATTTGGGGGAGAACTCATCATAGCTACTTAGTGAGTTAGCTATGATGAGTTCATCATCCTTGCTGCACGTGGCAAAACGGGCGGATCGGGTTGGGTTTGGGTCGGGTCAATTAGGTTGCAAGTCGGGTCGATTGACCCGTATTTTTCACATGAATTTTTTATTTTGTATTTTTATAAAGAAAACAACATGTATTTGCCATTTGAAAAATTATGCAACAAATTACTTAATGTAAAATACATTATTTTAAATTCATCACTTATATCAAGAATTAATTCAGTTAAACTTATTGATACTAATTCAATAATTTTAAAATTATACAAATCCTAACATTGCTATCTAAAACAAAATAACACAAAGATAAGTAAAAAAAATACACAAGTTTTATTTCTATACAATATCAACATTCCAAAATATAAAACAAAATTACAAATGACTTATTGGATAACTCATTTGATAAAGAATAAAAACATATAAGAAATTTATAATATTGAAAATTAATTTTATAATCTATTATCAATTGTGGTTGACACTCTATTTTAATTTGAGATATACATTAAAGTTTGATTATTTATGTGGGGTCAGAGAATTTATGACCTTAGCCCATTTTATATTAAGGCCCAAGGCTTGGACCGAGGAGAGATATTGCCGAGGACGCACCATGGAAGTCCAAAACGGCCTAAGAATATGGCCGAGGGCGACCTTGTGCTCGGCATCCCATAGTACCCCTAAAAGTAAGGGCGAGCACAGTGCAGGAGCAACTCAAGTAAAAGGCTGCCAGTACTGCAATAAAACATTCTGCACCTGACAGGACCATGCTCTTCAGCTTTTGCAACCATCCCCAACCACTCTAGGTATGGGCTGACAGGACAAGTCTTAAACTCTAGAAAATTGAGCTTATACGTGGAAGCTGGAGAGAGGGTAAATGCCAGTATAAAAAGTAAAGAGAAGCAATACAGGAGAGTGGGGGGACAACCCCTCTCCCAAACCATGGAGTCTTGGAAAAAGGAGGATAATAAGAACACAAAGCTCTATATACTCCTCGGATGAGGTTCAATGACTGGAGCCACCCAAACCACTATTCGGTGACCAAGACCTAGCCTTTTAAACCCATGCTCTACAAATTATATTGTTTGGGCTCTTTACGTACGAACCCAACATTACCTTAGGGTCGTTACGAATTGAGACCCTACAATTGGCGCCGTCTGTGGGAAAGGCTTGTGCGTTGGCCCAGGCAATGGAACGAGAAGTCCTTCCATCATTTCTAGCAGCCTGTTGTTGCGTCTTAACATAAAGTTTCACTAGGGGCTGCGCGTCGAAACGTTGGTAACGCGGACGATTCTAGGGGCTTTCAACGTTGGACCAATGTCCCACACCTTGACTGAGGGGCTAATCCCCCAAGGGGCTAACCCCCCCATACTTAAAAAGCTAAGTTTTGGACAGAAGCAAGGTATTGCATGGTCCTTGGACTCAAACCCATGGGGAAACCAACTACTTAAAAGGCTAAGTTTTGGACAGAACCAAAGTATTGTATGGTCCTCAGACTCAAACTTATAGGGAAACCAACTACTTAAAAAGCTAAGTTTTGGACAGAACCAAGGTATTGCATGATTCTCAGACTCAAACCTATAGGGAAACCAACTACTTAAAAAGCAAAGTTTTGAACAGAACCAAGGTATTGCATGGTCCTCGGACTCAAACCTATGAGGAAATCGACCACTTACGGAGAATTCTATATTGCTCAGACCTACGGGAAGATTACTTGCTAAAAGTCGGGTTAAGTCCTAGACGGAGTGAAGATCCCAACCTGTCCTCAGATCCTCAGTTCCAAGGGAACTGATGCAAACGAGCGTTTAAGTTCGGTACGATCGTACCTCGGTCCTCGGACCGGATGTCAAAAAAGACTAAAGCTATGAAGGTTATTTGGAAGGTGGTGAAGCACCCTAGTACCTGGCGACCCGCATGGGCAGTTCATTTCGGGTTACCCGTCCTCGGATGATTACCTCCTACACAGTACCGAGCATTCAGCTGTCATCTCGGTTAGTCTGAGGTATCGTTTTTTCAAGTCGGCATTATTGTGTCGGATAGTTTCAATAAGCTCGAAATAATTTCTTTTTCTTAACAGGGGTTTCAGCCCTAAGTATCGTTCAGAATATAAAAAATAAAAATAAAAATAAATGTCATATGATAGCACATTTATTCACGGCATAACCATTGCAGAAAAGAAAGAATACATGGAATAAAATAATGTCAACTTTTATTAATATAAAGAAGTAGTACAGCGTACAATGAGGGGCTTAAACAAGCCTATACAAGAAGCTAATTACAAAAGCAAGAATAAGAAAAAAAAAAGAAAAAAAAAAAGGAAACCACAAGTCTTTCTAAACTCCGTTCTAATAACGATCATATACGAAAGGGTGACCCCCTTTGATGGAAGAGGAGAAGAAGAAGAAGAAGTAAAACACCAGGATGGACCCGGTGATGGGAAAGAAGAAGAAGGGGAGGCAAAAGGAGGCACCAGTGAAGGAAGAGAGGAAGAAGCAAGGATACTTAATCCTTGCGTCAGCCCTAACTCCTAACACGCTGGTGCCATATTAGCTATGCTCGAAGGAGAGCAGATGGTACTGATGGTGAGCAACCTCGGCTCAGTTGCACCAAAAACCTGATACGACTAACACCTACTTCGGATTTTGACTGAAGGAAGATGAAAAATATCTTAAGTCTCTACCTACCCTGCCCTGACCAAGCCATCTTAAGTTTCGGAGGGACACGGTGCTTTTGGAAAGGATGTGGTCTCTTCACCCCTGCTTTTACCTCGGACATATCACACTCTAAGGTTTAATTGTACTGATAAGGAAAACTTTGAGCGTAGCTGGAGGTTTAAGACTTTAGAAAGATGAAAGGGTCTCTATGTAAAGGAAGTAACCTCTTGCCTTGCTTCTTATATGGAAGGTAGGTTTGGTGGCATTTAATCCATACAGATTTCCAAGAAGAGTTGCAAACCAGACAATATCCACTTAACTACCCAACGCCGTCTATAACCGTCGGATTTGAGTGGCCTCGTAAAGGGAAGTTATTAAAGACATGCCTTGTACGCTGAAACGGCAGGAGTGCATCGTGAGTAAATCTAGAAGAATGTTTCGTAACCCGGCGCATTTCCTAGGCAGATGAAGAGACACCGACATTAATGAAGGGCAGAACTAAGCGGACTGTAATAAAGGCTTGGCATCACCAAAACCCTCCTCTCCAACCAAGAGGTTAGACAGCAAGATTTTGAGGGGCTATTGTGGGGTTAGAGAATTTATGACCCCGACCCATTTTATATTAAGGCCCAAGGCTTGGACTGAGGAGAGATATTGTCAAGGACGTACCATGGAAGTCCAGAACGACCCAAGGATATGGCCAAGGGCGACCTTGTGCTCGGCATTCTATAGTGCCCCTAAAAGGAAGGGCGAGCACAGTGTTGGAGCAGCCCAAGTAAAAGGTTGCCAGTACTGCAATAAAGCATTCTACACCTGACAGGACCATGCTCTTCAGCTTTTGCAACCATCCCTAACCACTCTAGGTATAGGCTGACAGGATAAGTCTTAAACCCTAGAAAATTGAGTTTACACGTGGACGCTGGAGAGAGGGTAAATGTCAGTATAAAAAGTAAAGAGAGGCAATACAGGAGAGTGGGGGGACAACCCCTCTCCCAAACCATGGAGTCCTGGAAAAAGGAGGATAATAAGAACACAAAACTCCATATACTCCTCGGATGAGGTTCAATGACCGGAGCCACCCAAACCACTGTTCGGTGACCAAGACCTAGCCTTTCAAACCTACACTCTACAAATTATATTGTTTGAGCTTTTTACGTACGAACCCAACATTACCTTGGGGTCGTTACAAATTGAGACCCTACAGCTTACTTATTTATACACGGCCTCTTTTATGAATATCATATTATTGTTAAACAACACACTCTAGAAAATATCATAATTTATTTTAAAAAGTCGTTTATTTTGAACATAAATTGTTAAAAAATAGGTCTAAGCATTCATAATTTATATTAATTTGATACTTTGGCTTCACTATTTTTACACTTGTGAATGTTTCTCAAATATGTCTACAATTTTAAATCTGATTTTAACTCTATTGTAATTAGATTATCTTGGCATGTACTTTACTATTTGATATCTAAATTTTTTTACTAATTACAGAATGCTCAACCATTTATATTTCAATTAATTTGCATACAGTTATATAAATGTATCAATTGTTTCCTTAGATCTCACAATAAACAATTAAATCAATATTGTTTTAATTTTACTATTTTTTTACCAAAAAAAAGTTTTAAAAAAAGGGTTTAGGTTTGGGTCGAGTTGCGGGTTAGGTCGGGTTGACCCGTAAAAAACATGGGTCGGGTCACAGGTCAACCTATTTTTACTTCAGGTAAAAAAAAATAGAGTTTGGATCAGGTATTTTTTGGGTCAGGTTGGGTTGGGTCAGAAAATTCTGACCCGTTTTGCCATGTGATGCTATTGATCTCTAAATTGGAAATTATATTTTCAAAATTGAAACTTCCAAATCTATCATAAAGTTATAATTTTCACGTGTAATTTTATTAAATGGATTTTGCTAAAATGAATTTTATTAATGTGTGTTTTAAGGGCACATAATAATTAATTATTTTTTTAAAAAAATAACTTTTTCGATTCTGAAAAAATATTTTTAAAAATAAATAACCTAATGCGTGCTCTAAGGAGAAATATTAATTGGACCCTTATTAAAGTATACAGAGATTAGATAAGAGGAAGGATAAAAGTTCAGACGTCGTTTACCAAAAAAGTTCAGAGGTCAGAAGGAAAAAAGGGAGAAAAAAAAAAAAAGGACGTGGCAAAATGGGATGATGGATAATAAATCTTCGGGCCCAGTCCAAATCCATGCGTGATCTAGCCAAATTGTCTGGGCCCCACCTCACATCCCATTCCCGCTGCTGAACTGAAATGTTGGAAACTTGCAACTATAGACAATCGAGGAGGATGACTATCACTTCACATCCCTTGTGGATGAAAATTGCACGCATCTCAACAAAATACTGTACGTCTATTGTTGGTAGGTCTGACATTATTTTTTAAAGGGTGAGGTTAAACAGTATTTTAAAGATAATTATTAATAATATCGTGTTAATAAATGTCCATAACATAATTATTAATAAATTATATTAAAAAAATTTTAACATTATTATTATGAAAAATATAAAAAATTATTTTTTATTATTTATTCATAATATTTATAAAAATAGTTTCTAAACCAATACTTTTAGAACATTTGCAAACAATTTTCTCTTATAAATAATCTAACATTTAGTTTTGATTTTTATAAATAAATTAACTTTTACATTTCTTTTAACATATACGAATAAACTATTTAAAAAAAAAAGTAATCTCCGAAACAAACACAAATCACATAAATAAAATTTTAGGTAAATTATATATTTAGTCCATAACATTTACAATACATGTCAATTTAGTCATTGGCATTTTAAATGTGTCAAGTTAGTCTATAATATTTTGGTATTATGTCAAAATGATCTATACCCTTAATAATAAGGGTGAGCATTTTTCATCTATCACCAAGCAAATAGACACAATACCCAAAGATTAAAGACCGAATTGACATATTTGAAAGATTTATGACTAAATTGACACATAACGTAAAAATTATAAACCGATTAAATAATTTACCCAATAGTTTTTTAGTATCAATTATCAATGTACCACACTACCACTTTCAAATAATTGATAATTTATATATATGGGTTTGGTTAATATGTGCTTTTAAGGCATATATTTTTTAATTTATTTTAGAAAACTTTTAATTGAAAATTGAAAAAATTGTCAAGAATGTCAATCACTTTTTTATTTTCTCATAAAAAAAAGTTTTTTAAAATGGTTTTACTAATGTATGCCCCATACATTAGTAAAACACTATATATATATATATATATATGTATGGAACATATACTTAATTAAAATTTTTTAAAACTATAAATTCATGTCTTAATCGTTTTCTTTTATTTTTTTAGGAGGACGTCTCAATCTATGCATGCCAGCCTGGCATTTCCATTATAATATGGACAAAGTTTTATCTATAAACTATGCTATTTTAAGTTAGTATTTTCTTTCTCAAAAAGAAAAAGTTAGTATTTTATTCCATTAATCATGTATACGTAATACGTTCTTTGAAAGTGAGATTAGGCGCGGAACCATGAATTAGTGTGAGGGGGGGGAGGGGAGGGGAAGGGGGAGGGGGCGAGATGCTATATATACACATACACACACAAAAGTCACCTGTTCGCAAAAGTATCATATAACAAATATATAAAAATAAATAAATAAAAAAAGGACTAGCATCTTCCATTAAAATCAACACTTTCAAATGCCAATTGGTTAAATAATTTAAAAGGGGAAAAAACATAAAGCATAATTTGAAAAAATAGAAATGAAGGTTTTTGACCCTATCAAGATTTTAAAGCTATTTTCATTTAGATTCAAATAAGAAAATTCTTTATTAAGGAAGAAAGAACAAACTATATATATGGTCCATTATTATATAAAGTCATTAAACAGCTAAACAAAGATAATGTGAGAGTATTTGCTAAACAAAGTGAATTATAGATTGGCATTATTAGGGGGCATTTTAAGCCAAAAGTAGATCTAATAAAAGTAAATGTGAGAGCACCGGTTCTGACGAGAGACTTGAGTGGTAGCTAGAAAGGTAGTGAACGGTTTAAAAAGTTTTGGAAAAAATGTGAATGAAGCCAGAATGCTGAGCTAAAATTAAATGCTAATAGAACTTTTGGCTAATGTTTTGGGACTTGGGAGGGGGAGAAAGAAAGGAAGTGAACGATTTAAAAAGTTTTGGGAAAAATGTGAATGAAGCCAGAGTGCTGAGCTAAAATTAAATGTCAATAGAACTTTTTGCTAATGTTTTGGGACTTGGGAGAGGGACAAAGTAAAAAAGAATAACTGTTTTAGGATGAGATTTTTGGGGGTGGGGGTTTGATAGCCCTCCTATAGCTACACATAGTTCCGCCCTGAGTAAGATGACAATAGGAACCAAAATGAAAAACATGGCCAAAATATAGGGAACAGAAAAGATATTTTTACCTATATATAATTATGGAATAAAAATTGTGTATATAAACTTTTTTATATTGGGTTATTTAGATGATTCAAACTTCACTCTATAATCCTAGATTTTTTCATTGTTACTCTCGAGTTAATCAAAGATCTTTCTCATCAAGATTCACCATCATATTTATTAAAAAAAAAAAAAAACTATATTTCTAATGCCATGTTGAGCCTAAACAAGGGGAAAAACTATCATATTTTTGCTACATGTATCCACCCTTTCACACAAGGGTGGACACATGTAATTGAAACATGTAATATCACCTCCTAGACAAGAGAAGCCTCGTGTCAAGCATCATGAGTCAAACCATGGTATGGAGTTTTAAAAATATTTATTTGTCGAACATGATCAAATGTATATATATGCTCATTAAGCTAAAAGTAATGCCCAAAATACTAAAAGTTATGCAAGTGGGAATCATGATTCAAATTGAACTTGGATTTGGTGCAAATTTTCTTTGATTTTTTGCTCCAATTGGACTCATAATTCATTGAGTTGACCATCTTCAATTTCATTATGGCCCTTATAAAAATGAAGTCCATTAGCATTCTTCTTTGAACAAATCCGCTTATGCCTTTCTTGCTAGATTTAAATTAATTTTCCTACAAATGACATATATGAGTATTAAAATTTTAAGCACGAAAATAATTATTCAACATTATTCTAAAACTTACAAATTAACACAAATTCAGTATGATAATACTTTCTAATAGTGATATAAATATACAAAATTAAACTATTATCAATTATGTAATATGCCAACTATGCCATGTCGTGGCCACAAAAGTAAATTACAAGAACCATTGTAATTGTAATTGTGTTTATAATTATTTTTTCAATAATTCAATAGTTGAGTGTAAAAAAATTTCAAACCTAAACATTCCATTGAAAATACAAAAAATACCAATTAGGTGAAAAAAACAATGTCTTTTCCCCAAAAAAAGAAGGGACAAAAAGTCACAAAACATGTGGCGACGTTTAACTAACCCGCGCGCGAGCCTCCACCTAACCTTGGCTAGTTCTATTATCAGCATTATTAAATACATATATATATATATATATATATCTCCTTCCCTCTCTATTCCCAAATCCCAAGCTCAATTGTCCGACCATTTCAGCTTCATCGTCGACATTTTGACTCGCTCTCTCAAGCTCAAAAAATGGAGCAACAAATCACAAGGCGCACCCAAGTCCTCACCAACCACCTCCTCCTCCACGGTGAACCCACCTCACTCTCAGTTGCACCACCTCTTTCCTCCAACTCTTGCCTCAACTACTCTCCTCCTGACCTTAACGAGCCATTCTCTTTTAACCCCACCGACATGCGTGTATACCTCGACTCTCACAATATCCCTGATCGTGATTGGCTCTTTGGCCTTATGATCCAGAGTCGGCTTTTCAATCCCAAACAACGTGGACACAAAGTGTTTGTCTCTCCTGACTATAACCAGCCCATGGAGCAGCAGCGAGAGACGACCATGAAGCGGATTTGGTATTTGTTGGAAAAGGGTGTCTTTCAAGGTTGGCTTACGGAAAGAAATCCAGATGCTGAGTTGAGGAAGTTCGCGCTTTTGGAGGTTGTTGGAATTTTCGATCACTCCCTCGCCATTAAGCTTGGAGTTCATTTCTTTTTGTGGTATGTATGTTGTTCTGTTGCTTTATATTTATCACGTTGGTGTTGTTGTTTTTGGAGTTAGTCTTCTGTGTTTTTTGGTTGCTGACATGTTTTGGGACATGATAAAATGAGCGTTTTGAGGTTTGAATTTTATGTTATTGTGTGTGTGTTTGTGAGAATGAGATTAAATTCTGGAATTTGGTTTTGGTTGTATCTGGTTGTGATTTCCTTTTTTTTTTTTTTTTTTGCTTCATTCGTCAATACATTTTGAAATAGATTCGAATATGACAGATCTTGATTGTCTTGTGAATATGGAATTCTGACTTTGACGGAATTGGAATTCCGACTTGAATTGAATTGGGAGCAATGGGGTTAGAGTTTGAAAATGCAGTATTTGTCATGCTAGGTGTTATTCTATCATATGGTGCAACAGGGGGAAAAATTCAATTGTTTTCATCTAAATGCTGGCTATTAGAAGGATAGAATTTTTAGTGGGGTTGGAATGATTGTTGCCTTAACCTTCATAGTCCATATGGTTGCTGAAAATAGATTAAACAAAATATGTATTACCTGTTGTGTGTGGGATGGGAGAAATTATATACTCCTCTGATGGACCACGTCACTTGTCCATCATTCCATTAAAAGGCTCCCATTTGTTTAAAATTGCTGAATCAGTAATTAGTTTCTATTAAATTTTTTTTTTCTAACTCAACAATTTGAAATAGGTGGGAGCGTTTTAGTAGAATGGTGGATTACATCATTTGTCCATCATAAGGACCTTATAATTTTTCGTGGGATGGGGTACTACACATACCTGAGGTAATAGTTAGGAGCTCAAGGAGCTTTGAACACCACATTAGGGAAAAATCAAAAAAATTCTTGTACATATTTATGAATATAAGTTTTCAGTGATGTTATGATAGGACATAAATTGATTAGCCATTCCGGTTGTCTCTTAATAAATTTCAGGGGTAGTGCCATCCAATTTTTTGGCACAAAACGACATCATGACAAGTGGCTGAGGGACACTGAAAATTATGTGGTCAAGGGTTGCTTTGCAATGACTGAGTTAGGCCATGGGAGTAATGTATGTGAGTTGTTTAATCAGTTTGGGGTTTTAGACCTGTGCACAACATTTTATTCTCTCTCCTGGTTGTTTTTACTAATTGATTCCTAGGCTAATATTATTTTAGGTTCGAGGGATTGAAACAGTCACCACTTATGATTCTAACACTGGAGAATTTGTCATTAACACTCCCTGTGAATCTGCCCAGAAGTATTGGATTGGAGGAGCAGCTAATGTAAGTATATATATTTTTAAAACTTTTCCCATTTCTCTTTCTTGTCCCTTATCAAGGTTTACTTTACAGCTTAAAAATCCTGCTTCTGATTCATCTAAACTGACATGCTATTCTTTTCTTGATGTTCAGCATGCGACACACACTATAGTCTTTTCCCAGCTCAACATAAATGGGGAAAATCAAGGAGTCCATGCATTAATTGCCCAAATCAGGGATGCAGATGGCAACGTCTGTCCAAACATCCGAATAGCTGATTGTGGTCATAAAATTGGTTTAAATGGTGTTGACAATGGTCAAATCTGGTAATAGTTACTCTTTCTGTTGTTAGACATTACAGAATCTGCAAATAACTGTCATTATAAAATTCTTTAATCCAATATATATATGCTTTGGAGCTGTTTCAGGTTTGACAATGTGCGAATCCCCAGAGAGAACTTATTGAATTCAGTAGCTGATGTTTCACCAGATGGGCAATATCTAAGTGCAATAAAAGACCCGGATCAGGTGGTTCTCTTTCCAGATAGATAATGTCTTCTCATTTCTTTTCCACCTGTTTCATTATATTTCTGTCTTTCTTCCTTTTTCTCTGCCTATGTCTTTTGTTTGGCTGGCGATCTTCTTTCTATCATGTAGAAGAAGATATTGTCTAGAGCTTGAACTAATAATTACACAAACAATCTCTTATTTGTAATTACTTTTTCTAGAGATTTGCAGCATTCTTGGCCCCTTTGACATCTGGCCGTATAACTATTTCAGCCAGTGCAATTTACGCGTCAAAGGTAACGTATATATTTAAGCACAGGACTGCAGGTACCTTTTGTTTTTGTTTTTTTTTTTTGTCAATCTAACATTTGTGTGTAATTTTGACAACCCCTCCCCGTCCCATCCAAGCCCCGAAAAAGAAGAAGTTAATTTTGGGTTCGTACAACTCCTACTAAAATCAATTATGATTCATATTATACCATTCTACTTTATCAGATTGGCTTAGCGATTGCCATAAGGTACTCACTGACAAGGCGGGCCTTTTCTGTCACACCAAATGGGCCTGAAGTCCTTTTGCTTGATTACCCGAGCCATCAACGGCGACTGTTGCCTCTGCTTGCAAAGACGTACGTACTTGAATAATGGCTTTGTGACAGTTAAATCTTTTTGAAATTGATTTACAATAAAAATTTCTCTTGCTCTTTCAATTACAATTCATGCAGTGTAATTTGATGCTGTTTCTAGCTTTACTGGTTTGAGAAGCCTAGCATAGTTAGTGTATATATGCTGTTTGTGACAATATATTGGGGTAATTGATCTTGCAATACAGTCTTTTCTGCAAGTTTAAGTATGTTGCCGTTTAATCTTGAAGTAAAGATTCCTTCTTATTCAGCATAGTGATTCATAAACTTTGCACTTTTGGTATCATAAACAGTCATCCTAATGCTATTGGCAGTTTTCCATATGTGAGTGAAATAGCCAACTTGGAAATGGATTTAATGCTTTTCTTACACAACCCAAAGGTTATTTCTTTGAGGATAAACTTCTGGACTTGAGGATAAATTGCTTAGCCCATTGGGGGTGAAAAGCCTCTTGATTACCAGGTAATTGGTTTTGGTGGTGGGGTTAATTGCCCATGGAAGTTTGATTAATAGTGAGGATTGTTGTACAGTATGCTTTTCAATTTGCAACTAATTTGAGTTAAGTTCTCCTACATCATAAAAAAGAAAAAAAGAAAGAAGAAGTTGGCCTCACAACAATCGAAAAAAGAAAAATTAAGTTAGCCTCGATATTGTAGTGTGCAGCTCTTATTTTAATACATGGTGAATGGAAGATATTCTACTTTTAGATCATGACTATAAATAGCCTGATGCTATTATTAATATTTACTATGTAATTACGTTAACCATCCTTATGTACAAGTGATGCTGCTCTGATCCATTGTTCATTTTTTTTCCTCCTGCTGCAGATACGCTATGAGTTTTGCTGGAAATTATTTGAAACAGATATATGTGAAGAGAACACCTGAGTCAAACAAAATCATACATGTTCTTTCAAGTGCATTCAAGGCTACTTTCACGTGGCATAATATGAGAAACCTTCAGGTCAGAACTTCAACTATATTTTGATTTGGCTATATCTATAGAAATTGGCCTCAATAAAGTTCAATTGATAATGTATCAGGAATGTCGTGAAGCTTGTGGAGGACAAGGTCTGAAGACTGAAAATCTTGTTGGTCATCTGAAAGGTGAATATGATGTGCAGTCCACTTTTGAGGGGGACAACAATGTTCTGATGCAGCAGGTAGATCAAGTCTACATTTTTTTTTTCTTTAAAGAAGATTTTTTTTTTTTTTGGATAGGCTAGGAAAATTTGTTATAAAAAGAAGCTACTCCATCAAAGAGATGATGTAAATGAAGGAAATATTTACAAGCAACAAAGGAAAACAATACAACTTTATTTACAAGAAAAAAGTGAATCTAAAAACAGCGGAATGGATTTCAAAGAAGTAAAGCCCCACACACTAGACCAATCAAACAAAGTGGTCACAAAAAACTCCAAGAGCTTATCCCCAGAAAGCACTGAATCTTCAAATATGCAATTATTTCTCTCCCTCCAAATAATCCACATCACACAATGTGGTACCAAATTCCAAACATTTGAAGAATGCTTCCCCAACCATTTCGTCCAACCGGCTAGCAAGTCAATAACCCTTTTAGGTAGAACCCAAGAAACACCAAAAGATCTAAGGGCAAAGCTCCATAACTGAAAAACCTCACCACAGTGTAGAAGCAAATGATCCACACTCTCCCCATTACATTTACACAAGCAACACCAATCCATAATAGTGCAGCCCCTTTTCCTCAAATGGTCCGTTGTGAGAACCCTCACCCATGCAGCTGTCCCAACAAAAAATGACACACGACCTGGAGCCTTCACACCCCAAATAATCTTCCAAGGAATGGACATGTTGGTTTATGACATATTGTCTAAGAGGCTGACCTCAAAATAAAACAAAAAAGAAAAGAGGGACATGAGGTTGTGGTGTGTGAGCCATTGCTTCTGTAAAGTTTGTTTATATGGATGGTAGAATGTTGACCTTACATAGATGTGATTGAAGTAGTATCAATTGCAAGTAGGCGGCTTTGCACTTTCACAACGATGCTGGAAATTGTTTTAAATTGAATATCGCTAACATATCCTCAGTTATCATTATTCAGTTAATAATGCTTCTCTAGAGCTGAACATAACTCAAACTATTGGTTGAATCTTAATTGTCTGACTGAATTTATATGTTAATACTTAGTGAGAAACTTTGAAAGGAAATTTTACTGTTTGATTCTTAATCGTTGTACTAATTTAAGTATTATTCTACTCAGCTTTACCTTTTGTGGAATTATGTCTGAAGCAGCAGAACTTTTGGATTAAATATGTTTATTCAGGTCAGCAAGGCACTGCTTGCAGTATATATAGCAGCTAAGAAGAATAACAAACCATTTAAAGGATTTGGGTTAGAACACATGAATAATCCTTGCCCTGTCATCCCATCTCAACTTACAAGCTCTACCCTTCGGTGCAGCAAATTCCAAGTAATATAATTTTAGCTATTTTTCTGCTCTATATGTTATTAATGTTTAAATTTGTAGATATGTCTCACCACTTCTGTATATCAGACTGATGCATTTTTCTTAAGAGAGCGGGATCTACTGAATCGTTTTGCTGCTGAAGTATCTCAGTTTCAAGCACAGGGAGAAAGCAAAGAGTATGCCTTCATTTTGGTGAGAACTTGTTTCTGTTACTTACAATGCATCTCTCTCCCTCTGTCTCCCTTTCTCTCATTGTTGTTTACCCTTCTCTGCACCAGAGTTATCAGCTTGCAGAAGACTTGGGCAGAGCTTATTCAGAACGAGAGCTACTGCAAACCTTTATACAGACTGAGGCAACTGTACCTGCAGGTTCATTGAAGGTAATTCTTAGTAATTGCTTTTATATATTGCCTATAATCATATCTATTTGATAATCAAGTTTCGTTATTGAATTTCTAAAAAATCTGAAACCGGTTCTTTGTTGTCCTGTGGTGGGGTGAGTATATTTTCATCATATCACTAGCGATGTATGATGTGCAGCCATTACTAGGTTTTTCCTAAAATATGGAATGAGAAGGGCTCTGGTTTAAGAGATAATATGACGCAGGATAACCAGAACAAAATTGAAATAACGGAAAAAATAAAAGATATGACATAGACGTCAGCACCTAGGCCTTGCTTGGAGTTAGCACCAAGTGAGAAAACCACTAGGAGTCAGAACCTAGGGTAGACCTGGAGTCAGCACTAGACCAAACGGCCATTGTTTTCATTCATCAAAATATCAACTAACCTCAAGGAATACAATCGGTTGCTTATAAAGGATTGCTAAACCCTAGTTCTAATTGGCTAGGAAACCCTAATTGCCTTATTACAAAAAATAACCTTGCTTCCAAATTAAAATACTAATAGCCCAATAAACTAATAGGACCTAAAACATAAAAATACAATTGACTTGCAAACATAAATAATACAAAATAATAATCTCCTTGCGTCTCACGCATCATAATAACTAGCATATTTGGGAGGTTTCAGTATAACTGTGAGTCAAAGCTTTTATAATGCTAAGATCCAAGTTGTTTATAAGATACTAATCTGTATACATTTGAAAATTTGGGTATTGATAGTTTAATTATGATCCCGTTGTATGCTTGCAACTATGATTTCTGCAGATTTGATAGCTTTTATTGTTAAAGTGGAAGAATGTAAAAAGAAAAAAAAAAAAAAAGAAACTTCAGTTGATGAATATTTGTTTATCTTTCCTTCAGGATGTATTAGCTCTCTTGAGATCCATGTATGCCTTGATTTGCTTGGAAGAAGATGCTGCTTTCCTCCGATATGGGTACTTGTCGATGGACAACGCTGCTGCAGTGAGGAAAGAAGTGACAAAACTTTGCAGTGAACTACGGCCACATGCACTTGCCTTGGTCACTTCCTTCGGCATTCCTGATGCTTTTCTGAGCCCTATAGCTTTTAACTGGATCGATGCAAATGCTTGGGCTTCAGTTTAGCAGTAGCTAGTCCTAGGCCTAGGCTAGGAGCCACAATTCTCTCTCATTTTTAGTTGAGACAAAACCGGTACTGCTTTTGGCTATCTGCTATGTCAATAAGACAGCCTAAAAACATTTATTTCGTAAAAAATAAATAATGTAATAACGGACGAGCTTCTGTATAACTATTTATTAATAAATTGTTTGGTCATTCTATACAAAGGCTAAATGAGTTTGTCTAATGTCAGTTGTTTTGTTTAATTACAGCCAATCCAATTTCCCCCCTCCAATAGTATTTCACAGTCACACTTAGAACATTACATCTCTTGTTCGCTCTTCTTTTGTTTCACCAGCCTTTGATTTGAACTATAGCGTATTGTCATAAGAAGACTCAACAACCAACAATACATATATAATGCATAAGAAAATGTTTATATATAAAATCCAGGTGCTATGCTTCTGTCCAAGGTAACTCTTTCTAATGTAGCTTGTTTCACAACCCTCTATATGTTACATCTGTCTGTGGGTGTTTGACAGTTTGTAATTTTGGGTAGAATTTTCACTTGCCTTATTCTTGTTTTTCTTCTTATGTAGACTACAGATGTTTAGACATGGAAAAGGAGAAAGAAAATGTGTAATCTTCTAGAGGAATTTTAAAAGCATGCATCAGAGGATTGGAATCTCATGCTGATTCTTCCAAAAACAGCTGTATTGAAATGGAAATTCATGGCTCAAATTCAAGCTGTAGCAAAATTTTCAAATTATGGAAGAAAAGATGGATTGTCAGTTTCATGGCTCAAATTCAAAAATATAATATATATATATATATCATATTTTTGATTTTATCTTTTTAATTTTATAAGGGTGGTGACAACTGAACAATATGAACTGGTTAGGTTCAATGAAAGAGGAAGAAACAAGAAAGGAGGAGAGGGAGAGTCTAAGGCATTAAAGAGCTTACA
Organism: Quercus robur; assembly: GCF_932294415.1. Classification (NCBI taxonomy): domain Eukaryota; kingdom Viridiplantae; phylum Streptophyta; class Magnoliopsida; order Fagales; family Fagaceae; genus Quercus; species Quercus robur. The sequence continues at coordinate 43,928,057 of NC_065541.1, read as the reverse complement.
TGAGAGGTTGAAAACAGTGGAGAGAGGGAGTCAAGAGTGTTATGGAAGTTGAAATGAATATCGTGGAAACGTAAAAAGACTAATAGAAAAAGAATGAAAATAAAATAATTTTGTATATATTTTTTTTCAAGCAATGCTTTTTTTTTTTTTTTTTTTTTTCATAAGAAAAGATTATATAAAAGTCACAATGTAATTTTAATGAACTCGATGGTTTGATCAATTCGTAAGAATATTATCCAATTTTCATGAGTTTTATTTAACCAAAAAAAAAAAAAAAATGGTGGAAGAAGCGACCAAAGCACGCATCTCCTTTTACTTTTCCAAACTACCAAAACTTGTTATCAGTTACTATGGTGTGACACCGTTCACAAACTGTTACTTTTTAAGTACATAAACGAAGTCATAACTCTAGACTCTAGTTCAACTCGTGTCTGGTTTAGTTAACTAAGTTTAGTTGTATGATTATAAAGTGGTTTAGAGACGTAAGTTAATTGTTCTTGTTGGAATAGTAAATCAAAGGAAAAAGCAGCAATTCCTTCTCTGTTTGCTGCAGATAATTGGGGCATCTTTCTCTACTTATAAGGGCTGGTTGGTTGCGATCTTGAAAGTATCTGTGTATCTTATCTGCTGCTGGAATATCTAGCCAGCCCAACAATGTCAAAACCAACTTCACCGTAGCCAAAGAGGTAATATCTTTTCTTTCACTTCTCAAAACCAAAATCCTCTTACTTCGATTTTTCATTTCTTCAAGAAGACACAATCTCTGGCAGAGTACAATGTTCCCTGCCAACTGTCTGCCACGTGCCTTTTCATTTAGCTTTTAGCTTATTTTGCTAATGCTGTTGAGAGAACCAAAAAAATTGTAGAGGAAGACCAAAGATCACATTAGTAGAAGTAATTTAATTAAGAAAGTAACCAAAAGCATGACTTTAGATAAAATAATAGACCAGAGGAAAATAATATATGTGAGCCGACCTTGACTAATTTATTGGGGATCCATGATCAATCCCAAAATTTTGAAATAAAAGCATTGTTGTTGTTGTTAATTTTGTTCATGTTCAATTTTTTAAGTCTCACTTTTTTCAAAGTACAAATATACTTAGCTCACATTCAACAAATTATAAGCAAAAAGTCAAATAAATTGATACGAAATGCATGTCTTTGCCCCCCAAAATTTTTAGGCTCCTACATAAACTGGTCGAGTAAAAAAGGCAATCATCTCCTAGCATGTGCTGATTATATTCTCTAGTCTTTTTGTTGGCAGTTGCTTTAGCTTCAGGTCCAGCATACATCAATTGACTCATAGAAAGATATGGATGCAACATCATTGCACTTGGTAATGTACCCCTTTTTCGCTCTTGGCCACCTTACCCTTTATCTCCACCTATCAAACAAACTAGCCCAGAAAGGCTATAGAATCTCCTTCTTGATTCCCACCAAAACACAATCAAAGTTAGGGACTTTCAACCTCTACCCAGATCTCATCACCTTTGTCCCCATCACTTTTCCCCGTGTGGATGGCCTCCCTCCTGGTGCTGAGACCACTTCAGAAGTGCCTGACCATTTGCACCCTCTCATTATGACTGCAATGGATCGCACTGAAAGTGATATTGAACTTCTTCTCCATGACCTTAAACCAGCCATTGTCTTCTTTGATTTTACCCATTGGTGACCAAAATTGGCCCGTAGCCTAGGTATCAGATCAATTCTCTATGCCAGAGTCAGTCCACTTACAGTATATTATTACACTATGCCCCCTGCTGGAGCAGTGCAACATACTGGCAACAACTTACCTGAGGTTGACCTTATGCAGACCCATCTAGTTTCTCAGTATCATCATTCATCAAGCTCCATGTCCATGAATCACGAGCCTTTGATGCAATAAAGACCATGAAGTTTGGTAGTGGTGTTGTATTCCATAATCGCCTGTTCACTGGCTTAAGTCAATGTGATGCACTAGGTCTCAGGACGTGTAGAGAAATTGAGGGAACTTTTATTGACAATGTTGAAAGCCATTTTGGGAAGTCTGTATTTCTTTCAGGACCAGTCATACCAAAGCCACCAACTTCTGCTTTAGAAGAAAAATGGGTTAAGTGGCTAGGAAGATTCAAGATCAGATCAGTTATATACTGTGCATTCGGAAGTGAGTGCACATTAAACAAAGATCAATTCCAGGAATTAGTGTTGGGTCTTGAGCTTTCAGGTTGGCCATTTCTGGCAGTACTTAAGCCGCCTTTTGGGGCAGAGTCTATTGAAGAAGCCTTGCCAGAAGGGTTTGAAGAGAGGGTTCAAGGAAGAGGGATAGCACATGGTGGATGGGTTCAACAACTGCTAATTTTAAAGCACGCATCAGTTGGGTGTTTCATCACACACTGCGGGTCAGGTTCTTATTTTGAAGCGTTAATGAATCAGTGTCAACTGGTACTCTTACCGCATGTAGGTGACCAGATTTTGAATGCAAGGATGATGAGTAAAAATTTGAAGGTTGGGGTGGAAGTTGAGAAAGGTGAAGATGGTTTGTTCACAAAGGGAAGTGTCTGTAAGGCAGTGAATAAGGTGATGGAGGTTGACAGTGAGGTTGGGAGGGAGGTCAAAGCCAATCATGCCAAACTCACAGAGCTCTTGAGCAGTGAAGATTTAGAGTCTTTGTAATTCAACTAATTGGCACCTCTTAGTGTTTTCAATGGAGACATTCAAGATTCAAATCCAATAATCTCCAACTATCAAACAAATTGAAGCTGCATTAAAAAAATAAACATAAAAATCTATTCTCATAAAAATATTATATTAAGATAAATCCTATGATATATTTGGCTATGTAAACAAATAGAAAAGATGGAAAAGAAAATAATTAGAGAAAATGAATGTCACAAATTGAGAGCTAAGGGGAGAGAGAGTGTGACAAACCTATTAATGTGATCTCTTGACAGAGAGAAGAATCCAGATCTCCTTTAAAATTAATAAAATCAAACAACTGTTATTATACTAAAAAAACGAAGTATTTCACAAATTAACTAAACCAAAAATAAATAAAAATAAGGATGGGAGATTAATCTAGAACTTTTTACTATTCTTTCGTGGAAAATCAAATTAGCAATGCATCAAAACCCAATCATCACAAAGATAATAGAACTTCTAGACCATACAATCATCACTGCAAATTACCTATCTAGATAATTTGGACTTCTCACAACAATTGCACCAATAACAAATAGGATTTTGTCATATTTTCCTATTCAAATCACAGTTTCATGCATGTTTTATAAGGATGGGCTAGTCAAACAACACTTCACCTCATGAATGTGAATCAAAAAATTTATATATTATAAGTTGGAAACTAAATGAAACTCACAAACATTTTACTTTATGTACTTAAAAAACCAATATGCATCAATCATTGCAATTGGCTTTGATGCTTCAACAACCATGATAGCCCCTGGACATCATTCCAAATTTAGATGTTAGAGCAGATGCCTAACTACTTGAATGAGGACAATCTCATCAATACACAATAGTGTATTTAAAAAAGAAGAAGAAGAAAGCACCTAACCATTATTATTGATCACAAATCTAGCTTAGAAGGAGAATAGCATGAAATATGTCCACCCCAAACATGCCCAAAATTGTGGAAGTCCTTGCAAATAATTTGAGCCTAACTTATTTAAGCATAACCTAACTTCAAATTCTAATGGATGTGACTACGACTTATGACCCACAACCTCTAATTCTCCCTTTCTCATTTTATTTTTTATTTTTTGTAATACTACTCTTTGAAGCAGTCAACAATAAGTAAAATTAGACAAAGCAAGGAAAAAATATTTAAATTGTTAAATGGTAGGAAATACAAAGCAACCAAGAAAGAAAATTAAACTGAGACATGTTTGGTTCAAATAACTTGAACCCAACTATTGATTTATTTTTAAAAATCCAATATATTAAAAATCTTCATGAAAAATAAGTATTCTATTAGTCTTCATTATGAAATTCAGAAACAAATAACAAAAGTGAGTATACACACAAAACAAATTCAATCTATCCAAATTGTATATAAAACACTAGTACTAACTGTACTACGGTGGAAAATGGTACTATTTTTTGTCATATTTAAATACAACATGACCTGAGATTTCAAAAGCTTATATGAAACATGTTTAAATGGTACCATATAGTTTTATTCAAACATTAAGAATACAAAAGTCACAAATTTAGATATTTGTGGCATTTGTTTCAAGTTTATGCCAAACCAAAACTAAAGCCAGGCCCTAAAAAAACACACAAAAATATACATTTAAATGCAAATTTGATACAAAATATATGGTAAAATTGCTTGGAGTCATTTAAGTACATACCATTAATGAAGCATACAAATAATTACCAGCATAGATAATTCAAAGAAAGCTTTTAAGAACCTAAGACCAAGAACTTAATCTGAATAGAATAACATAGCTTTCACCTAATATGATAGGTAACATGGTTGGGTTCATAGATTGTAAATGGATTTTACATATTGATTGTTTGAAAGACATGGAGCATGTACTGTCATGTCATGTGTACTTGTTAGACATTGAGCATGCTCTGTCATGTATTCTATAATTGATTAGTAATGTGAGTCAAGCTTGAATTCAAGCCAATGAGTATCTAAATTCTAAACAAAAGGGAGAAAAGAAAATTCTTACCAAGACAAAATGATAGAAAATTAAGTGAATCTTAGCTTTTCTCATCCATGTTCCTACTCTCAAATAAGTATTAAAACCAAGAAAGCAATTCTACAATAAGAAGTACATCACACATTTATTAAAAAAAAAAAAAAATCTAAAATAAACCATGTGCTAAATGGACATTATATACTGCCAAGACCATGTATATATTGTGTAAGAAAAACATTTCCATTTACAATTTTTGGACTTAATTCTAGAGAAGGAACAAAACAATCAGGTACTTTATCAAACAATTTTTGTGCATGTAACATAGAGTCTAGTTAATTAAGTCCTCAACTCCACGCCAAAATAATAAAGCAATATTTTTTTAGTGGTATGTAACATTATAGTATGTGCAGTTGAGGTAAAAGGAATTAGATGGGCAGTTCTATTGAGTCAAGAACTAAATTTGAGGAAAGTAGTAACTGAAGGAGACTCAAAAGATTTGTATCAATGCTATTAACAAAATTTTGAAACGGAAAGGCCTATCTCTGTTCCTTGGCAAGCTATATGTATTGTAGAAGACACTTGTGATATGGCTAAAAAGTTGAATCCAATGGCATTCTCTTGGATAAATCGTGAAGCTAATCTAGCAGCTCATTACTTAGCCAAATGGGTTCTCAATAATAGATGGCAGGGGTTTGTTAATGAATAGTCCTTACCCTGATCAGTTTGTGAATGTGATCAAGAAGGATACTTTGAATGAATAGTCTTTACCCTAATAAGTTTGTATTTATCTATTGAAGCTTGCCTGGCATTTCAAAAAAAAAAGAAATAAGAAAAAAGCCTTGGATTCGTGTGTGGATTTGGATCATAAAGAGTGCTCATTTAAAGATTAATTAAGTTAATTGTGGTTAAACCAACTGATCCTTATTGTGTCTGTGGCATTTCTCACAGGCAAGAATAATAGCTTGATGTTAATAGTTTTCATCTGTCTTTGGTAATCCTAATGCAGCCTTTAGGTTGTTCCTTTGAAGCATTTGACCACAAATATACAATAAAACTTGGAGGATGCTTAATGTCAACACTATCTTTATAAGCCACGCCTCGAAGCCCAAGCCCCCATTTTTTTAGTTTGGCTCAGGCATTTTGTCAAACATTTTGAGGGTGAAGGGTTGGCCTCTCTTCTCTTGTCATGCATAAAGAACTATCATAGCCTACTGGTTTCCATTATTTATTTCATGTATTCCACCATAAAAAAAAACATATCTTGTAAAGGCAAAAAAATTACAGAACAGAGAGTCTTTGTTTGTAGACTTTTCAACCTAGTCTAAAATAAAGACATCAAACATTGATATCATAGAACACACAAGTGTTGCAACCAAATAGACAGCCAAACTAAATCTTTGTGTGCATAATGAACTTATCCAATTTTTGGGTTTTCCCAACCTAGAAAATCACCAAAAGAACTTAGAATAGACATACCTAAAAGAAGCAGTGCTCCAATTAAATAATCCAACAGTAACAAATTCAACACCCTAACAAAAATGATTTAGAAAGTAAATATAACATAACAACCATCTACACCACAACACGAAAAAGGCAGAAACAAACGTAGAAATGAAAAAAAAAAAAAAAAAAACCCATCAAGTAAAAGAATAGAGCACAAAATAAATTGGGATGTAGGGATACTTCAACTGAATCACCCAGCTTATGTCAGTATTTATATAGATGTGAGGAGAGAAAGGAAGGAAGGAAGACAGAGAGCCTGCCGTCAGAAGTTGAAACAGAAGCTAAAACCATAGAACAGGAAAATGAAATTGTGAGTGAAACGGTGGAACAAATACTGAAACTGTGAAAATAAAAAGGTGGGGAAGGGGAAGGGGAAGGAACTAAACCTGAAACGAAGAAACAAAATGTGGAAGACAAGAATTTGAATCTGTCGTAACAAAAGGAAAGGGAATACAAAAAGTTGTAACAGTGAAAAATCATCAAATTTGACGAAGGGATTTAGTTGAAAAGGCTTTGGGTGTGAGCTTGGGCTTTACAGTAGAGTTAAATGTATGAGATGGGGACTTTCAAGTAGAGATAGTATTGAAAATAATTTTAGTTTTATTAGTATTTTAAAATTTGTAAAAACTATTTTAAAATTGAATGAAAAATTCAGAAAAGATGATAGAAATGATATGACTACTGACGTAGCTCAATATAAACGTAGCAATATTAAATGCTACACTTTAGCGTTTAGTAATATATAGATTAGAATTAATAAATCAATTCCAATCCTTTTTAAGAATAATGTGTTCCCTTATCCAATTTTTAGCATAATTTGTTCAACTCAAAAAAACGAACATCACGTATCATGCATGCACTAAATGTTCTCTACAATCTTTTTGTTGCTAGTTGCTTCAGCTTCAGAATCAGCCTGGATCAATTTTTATTTTTATTTTTTATTTTTATTTTTCGATTTGCAGCCTGGATCAATTGACTCTTAGGAAAACATGGTTGCTACATCATTGCACTTGGTAGTGTATCCTTGGTTTGCTCTTGGCCACCTTAACGCGTATCTCCACCAGTCAAACAAAATAGCCCAAAATGGCCATAGAATCTTCTTCTTAATTCCCACCAAAACACAATCAAAGTTAGAGACTTTCAACCTCTACCCAGATCTCATCACCTTTGTCCCCATAATTGTTCCCCATATAGATGGCCTCCTTCCTGGCGCTGAGACCACTTCCGACGTGCCTGTCCATTTGGAACCACTCATTATGACTGCCATGGATCGCACTGAGAGTGATATTGAACTTCTTCTTCTTGATCTTAAACCAGACATTGTCGTCTTTGATTTTGCTTATTGGCTACCAAAATTGGCCCGCGGCCTAGGTATCAAGTCAGTTCTCTACTCCACTGTCACTCCACTTACAGTATATTATTTCACTGTGTCCCCTGCAGCAGATGGGCAACATAGTGGTAACAAATTTTCTGAGGTTGACCCTATGCAACCCCGATCTGGTTTCCCATTATCATTATCCATCAAGCTCCATAAACATGAAGCTCGAGAATTGCTGCACTAAAGGCTATGAAGTTTGGTAGCGATGTCATTTTCTACGATCGCCTGTGTGCAAGCTTAAGTCAATGTGATGCTACAGGATTCAGGACTTGTAGAGAAATTGAGGGATCTTATATAGACAATCTTGGAAGCCATTTTGGGAAGCCTGTATTCCTTTCAGGGCCAATCATACCGAATCCACCAACTTCTACATTAGAAGAAAAATGGATCAAGTGGCTAGGAAAATTCAAGACCAGATCAGTAATATACTGTGCATTAGGAAGTGAGTGCACTTTAAAGAGATCAATTCCAGGAATTGGTATTGGGTTTTGAGCTTTCGGTTTGGCCATTTCTAGCAGCACTTAAACCACCATTAGGGGCTGGCTCTATTGAAGAAGCATTGCCAGAAGGGTTTGAAGAGAGGTTCAAGGAAGAGTGGTAGTACATGGTGGATGGGTACAACAACTGCGGATTTTAGAGCACCCATCAATTGGGTGCTTTATCACACACTGTGGGTTAAGTTCTTTATTTGAAGGATTGATGAATCAGAGTCAGCTGGTATTGTTACCACATGCAGGTGACCAGTTTTTCAATGCAAGGATAATGAGTAACAATTTGAAGGTGGGAGTGGAAATTGAGAAGGGAGAAGAAGATGGTTTGTTCACTAAGGAAAGCGTATGTAAGGCAGTGAGGACTGTGATGGAGGATGACAGCGAGGTTGGGAGGGAGGTCAAAGCCAATCATGCCAAACTCAGAGACCTCTTGAGCAGTGAATATTTAAAGTCATCTTATATTGACAGTTTCTGTCAGAATCTTCAAGATTTGGTTGGATAATTTATGAGTTTGTAGTTAGGTATGGCTATTCTTGTCACAAAATTATTGACAGCTTAGAATAGTGTGGTTCTCTATCATGCAATTTAATCATGAACAATGTGTTGTGTGGTATTTGGAGGTTTCATGTTTCTATCCTAAGATAGCTGTGCTTTGCACCTTATATGACGTTTTCAATATTATTGTTGCTGCAGGATCCCTTTTGGGGTCTCTTGCCCCAACCCCCTCCTTTTTTTTTTGGGTGAAATAAGAAACCTTATCTTGTGAAAACTGTCACTGTAATTGTAAATTGTAATGAATCTATTAAGGTCACTCATCCTTGATCAATTGTCATAGTCCAACATAGCTATATATCATCTAATTTTCAAAATTTACTTAGCTAGGAATGAAATAGTTGCAAATTTTGAATCTGTGCTTAACTAATTGAGGCTTACATGAATGTGATCAAGTTGAGATGTGTGACGTTGATGGAATGGGGGGAGAGGATGAAACAAACAATCAATTTAGTTCACATCATTACAATGGAAATCTCAAACGAAAATGTTCAATTTAGTAATGTAAGTAACAAAGATGCAAGAACAAGAAATGTTCAATTTAAGTCAGCATTCTTCAAGAAAGAAGATTTGCATACATGTATTACTCCCACAGATGATACAACCAGCAAAATAAATTGTCTAAACATACTGTTAAATCTTTTGTGTCCCATCACCTACAAAATGAACCAGCAAGATGCAGGTAGGAAATGACTACAGAAAACATTTACGTTTCCCTATAGAATTCTAGCAATCATCATTAGCACCAACCCCATGGTTCAGAAACTCAAAGAAGTAGACGCAGCCTGTAGGACTTTATGTTAATGGTCAATCTGAAATTATAGAATGCCCACAAAATTGGGGCTTATGCTATTGATCACAAATGAAAGGGAAATAACTTTTACACACACCGTACACACACTCTTGATTTTAACTAATATATATATATATATATATCAGTGCACTTAAGCAATTCTGTAAAGTTGTAATTTACAACTATATGTTTTGTTGGTTTTAATTCTGTGCTAAATTTGATTGTAATTTTATTCAATCTTTTGTACCCTGTATTTATTGTGGGATTTAAGTGTAAGGGTTGTGTAATAGAGAGAGAGTGTGAAGACTTAAGCTATTGAAGACAGAAGAGTTTCCGCGGGTAGCTCGCGACTAAGCATCCCACGAAATGATGCTTGTGCCTTGTACATGACTGGAATACGAAGAGTCAGGACAGATGGAGACAATTGTGTTTCATGTGTATCTCGTGAGTAAGCCTTCCCGCGAGACACTCGCGAAACATTCTGTTTTGTCAAATTGTGTTATCTGATACACACTTTCTGTATCCACACTATATATACCCACATTACCCACAGAAATTGAAGAGTGCTTCAAAGATAAAACCCTACCTACAAACCTTAAGAGTTAGAGATTGTTATACCCACATTTCTCTACATAATTGCTTGTGGATTTTTCTTAACTCCTACCTCTCTATTTCCATACCATTGAGAGGTTGATAGTCCAAACACTTACTACACCCTTTCAGAGTGTTAAGTGAGGTTTTGGTGTTGTTGGGAAGCATTGGAAAAAACTAAGGATGGCAGACGCAATATGGAGCTTGTTGCGGGATCTGGAGAGCTAGACAAGACACGGTTCCGAGAAACTTTGTTGGAGTAGGAGCTTGGAGGGCTTAGATACATTGGGTAGATTAGGCTTGGAGGGTCTTTTGCTAACTCATGTATCCCAACTGATTGTCTAGTGGATCGATTATTATTTGGAGGGCGGCAGAGAGGTTTTTTGCCGAGTTCTTTGGTTTCCTCTTCGATAACACATCGGTGTGTTATCTTGTGTTTGCATTCTTCTTCCATATTCTTTTACCTTCCATTTTACTGCTGTGTTATAATGTTTATGAGTTAGAGTAACTTGTTTATTTATCCATTGCATTTACTCTATTCTGCACTTAATATTAAGTTAGAGTAAAATCAATCAAGCCGTAACTTTAATTTGGGGGTCTAAAAAGCTCTTGTGTTTTTACACATTTTCAAGCATTCAAATTCCATTAGTTTCTACGGTTAAAAACTAAAAGTCCTCAAATCAAGGCTTGGAGTGGGAGAGAGCCATACTGGGAGACAGAGAGAGGGAGGCCCTAATATTATTAAAAGAAGGTTGAAAAACTACCCAATTCCATTAGATATTAAAATTTATATTTGTAATTTTATCTTTTGAAGTTTTAGTTACCAAAGAAATTGACCATTTGAAAATTTTAACTTTTGAGTTTTCTCAAATTAGACATTTCTTCTACCATAACAATGGTTTCTTCTAATGCAATTGATATACAGCCTAAAACACATATATAATGTGACACTAAAATAAAGGAGTAAGAGACATGAATATTAAATGAAAGAGAGCTGAAATCAATTACGGAAGTCTCTAATGACTTGCTTAAAGTCTTTAACCAGACTTCAAGGTTTGTCCCATTATTAGTAGAATAGAGTTCTCATTCTATATAGAAGTCCTCCTTAGAAAACTAACATTCTTAATGTGACCAAAATTTAGTAGACATGTTTTTTTTTTTTTTTTAGAAGACAGTAGACATGTAATAACTTGTTGGGGGAGATAAGCACCTAGGGGAGTTTTTTTGAGTAATTAATATAACATATAGAGATTTACTTTAATCCAAAAAGGCCTAAGCCCAATGGGTATGTACTTAATTATGTTATATTAACTACTCATTCTTCTCATTATTATTCAACGTGAGACTTTACTTACATGTGTACACCTAACATAAGATAAGAGCTAACTAAAAAAAATCAAAAGATCAACCAAGGTTGATAATTCACATTTACCCAAACAATTAATATGGCCTTTTACACCCAACTTTAAATTTAGAATGATAAGGCCTTTTAGTGGGTTTTATTTTTTTGGAAATTTATTTATCAACTTTTGGAATCTCTCTTTCTCCCATGAGCTCTATTGCCCTCAATTGATGAAGTCAAAATCACTTAAAATTCTACACAGGCTATCAACATTTTTTTTTTCCTTTCTTTTTGACAATCGATAGTATAACCCCACCCCTCCCCACCCTAGGACCATTCGAACTTGGGTCTATGAATCCCTCAAGCCTTTAAAGCTCAGGGAAGTACCAACTCGCCTAACATGGGCGGTGGTCATAGGCTATCAACATTCAAACCTTATAAAAAGTTGGAATCCATGTTATTGCTTGTCGAAAGATAGAATCAAATTGAAAATCATAAACCATGTAAGGTTGTCCCACATAAGAAACTATAACTTAACAAAATTGGTTGAACTTGAAAAATTAAGGCGAAACTACATTATTGGTCCCTCAAGTTAACCCTGTGTGCATAATTGGTTATTCTAGTTTCAACTGAGCACAATTGGTCTCTTAAGTTTTTATAATGAGCGACTTAAGTCATTCTTTTAACTTTCGTTAGTGGTGTTGCTTACATGGCTAATGGAATAATGACTTAGTTTTTATTTATTTTTTATTTAATGATATGGCATTTTTTTTGGTTAAAAATTACAAAATTAAATTCACACATAAGAACCCTCATGAATCGAACTAGTAACCCGAATCAACTAAATCAAATCTCTCGAGTCCACAATCTGAAACGGGTAGGAGAGAGAGGAGAAGCTACCCTCCTTTCTCCTCTCTGGCCAGCCACTACCCTCCACCTCCCTTCTCCTCTTCGGCCAACCCATCTTAGGTATTGCCATTTTCCTCTCTTCGTGGCTGTGCAACCCATCTTATAAATTTTAAGAAGTAATCAAATAAAACTTGAGAGAGCAATTTGGAGAGGAGAAGCTGGTCATCAACGACATCGTCTTGGACGAGGCAATCAGTATTGCAGGTTTCTTTGATTTTCCTCTCTTCAACAAGTCTTTGGATTGCAATTTTAACAAGTTCTAGCTCCACCTTTTGATTCGACTCCCATCATCGATGACTGAGAGATGCAACTTTGATGAGAAGAGAAACTAATTAAAAACTGAGTAAGAGTTCAAGAATGAAGTCAAACTTTTGATTGTGTTTAGTTGGTCTTGCATCTAAATGAAATATCAAATTTTTATTTTAAAATTATGAACGTGTCAGAATTAGTTAGGCAGCATACAAATATACAATCTAATCTTTTGCCTCTTCGTTTGGGTGATCTTGGATGGCCTTTGTTTATACTAATTATTGTCATTTTTTAATTAAAAATGTCACGTTATTAAAAATAAAGGCTAGGTTATTGTTCCGTTAGCCACGTAAGTAACACCATTAATGGCAGTTAGTATACGGATTAACACAACTCATTTTTTAAACTTCAGAGACCAATTGTGCCAACTTGAAACTTGAGGAACCAATTGTGCTCACAGGATAAACTTGAGGAACTAACATTGTAGTTTCACCAAAAATTAACATGATAAAAATGGTTTCATAAAGAAGTTTTTCTCAAGAATAATGCATTAAAGAATTTAAATAAGGAAAAGTAAATCTTTTAAATAAATTGCTTTTATATAGAACTAATAAGTTGCTTTTAGCTGTGCGTGTTTGTGTCATGTGGTTGAGTCTAAATTTTCTATCTCACTTTTCCTGCTCCACTCTATACTCCACCAATAAAAACTTCCCACGTATTTGCCTAATTAATTAAATACTATCACTATTGACTTATTAATTCTACAGTTATTAATTAATAGTAGTATTTAATTAATTAGGTGAATACGTAGTAAGTTTTTATTGGTGGAGTATACAATGAAGCAGGAAAAGTGAGTGTGTGTTGAACTTTTAGTTAAACACTTAAACAAATGCTTAAAAAAAAAAAAAAAAAAAAAGGACTTTCCAATTGGAAATGAAAGAGACAGGGAGCATCGAATCTTATTGTTGCCATGCTTCAGCTTCACAATGAATGGTATTCAATTATAAATGGACTCTCTGCACAACGGAGGCAAGTAGTAGTGCCTCTCTCAAGCCTCAAAGGTAACGATTTAACTCATCAATAGTCCAACTAATAATTTGTTTATACATTATATTCATACATGTTCATTGTCTTTTGTTTTGGTTATTCTCATTTTATGTTTTCTTGTGTTAAATTAACTGATAGACACCTCAAGATCATATTTCAGGTTTTCTTCACTTATGCTATGAGTTATGTTTTTCTTGCTTGTTAGCTTGTGAACTTTGCATTGTACTGCAAAGTTTGATTATACAAACTTGGTTGTAGCCAATGACTACAACTCTCCTTAATATCATTTTATTAGATGTGAATTTTGACAAATCCACTATTGGATAACATTTTCTTATTACATCCTCCATACTTGCAAAGTTTTCATATAAGATCAAATATCAATAGCTATGTAATCCATAAAATATTTAAATTTCAAGTTTCTATTGTCTAAAATTATACATAAAAAATTAGTTTATAGATCGAATAGTAAATAATATTTGATTAACATGAAATTTGACATGCGTGTTAAGAATATACAATCCACAATTCAATTATCAAAATATATAAATGTGTTATTTTTTTTAATGGGTGTTGTATCCAAACTGCTTCCTTTAAAAGAAATAGAGATGTTTTATACTTCATATATATGTGGTTTTTGTTTATAATTTACCATCTCTTCTAAACATTATTGACATTATGGTTGGGTTCCAAATTTTTTGGTGTATTTTTTTGAAAATAGAGCAGACATTTTTGTGTTCCACAACATTGTTCCTTTTGTGATATGTTTACTCTATGTTTAATAGTTTCTTTACTACATCTTAATTTTAGTTAATATCTATAAGTTTCTAGGTTTTGAATTTCAACTTATCAGTTCTGTGGTTTTGGTATAATTCTTAGGAAAAAGTTTAATTACAAAATTGATTGTAGTCTAAGGTTACAATTTTACTCATCTCTTTTCATTAGAGGTGAATTTTGACAAATCCACCGTTGGATTGTATTTTTTTTTCTTATATCCTCAATATTTGCAAAATTTCTATAAAATTAAAGATCAATAACTATGTTATCAATAAATAGTTTAAATTGCAAGTTTTTGTAGTTTAAAATTATGCATAAAATGTAAGCTTATAGATCATATAATAAATAATATCAAATTAGCACAAAATTTGATATGTGTATTAAGAACATAAAGAATATACAATTCAACAGTTAGATTTTCAAAATATGTAGTTGTAGGGTCGCGATTCGCAACGAAACACAACAGTGTTGGGTTCGCACGTAAAAAGGCCCATACAATATCATTTGTAGAGAGTGGGTTTGAAAGGCTAGGCCTTGGTTATCTAGCGGTGGGTTTTTTTGTGGTGTTCGTATGTGTTTAAGGTGTTTTCACCTCTGGAGTCTTTCTCCTGGAGGTGGACTGGGAGGCCCCCCCCTCCCTTTTTGGCCATTTTTTTTTCAGCCCCCCTCTCCAGATTACTTACTTTTTCTTTTATACTAGCCTGCGTTCGCTTTCCTTCGTCCACGTGTAGGGTCGACCTTTCCAAGACTGATACTTGTCCCGTCCGTCCAAAACCAAAGTCGTTGGGAGTGGTTGATAAAGCTGAAAAATACGGCTCTGTTAGGTGCAGAGCCGTGTATGGGAAGGGTAGTAAGGGCAGCCTTTCCTAGATATTTTAGATTTTCTTTCAAGTTTGTCCCTATACCGTTTTTGCCCCTCTTCTTGGTGGAGCTTTGGGTCAGCCGAGGACTGGACTGTCCTCGGCTGCTTCTCCGGGCCATTTTGTGCTTTACATTATTGAGTTTGGACTATAGCCTTCTTCGGCTTGGGCCTTAGGACTCCCCATGAATAAGTAGGCCTGGCCCATAAATTATTGGGCCCCACAGTAGTAATGCGAATGATATTGAGTAAGGTTGTAGCCTTAAGTTATAACCAATTTTGTAACTAAATTTTGTCCTAATTTTTACTTCATATAACAAAAATTTGGAGTTTCTCTTGCTTGACAAAAATTGAAACTTAGAGGACTGAAATGATAAAATTGAAAGTTAAAGGACTAAAATGATAAAAGTTAAAAGTTAGAAGGTCAGTTTTGAATTTTTTCCCCCAAAAAAAGAGAATGTTGGAAATGGGTGGATGATGTGGCCGATGATGTGACTGTTGATGTGGCTCAACGAGAGCATAATAACAATAAATACTACGCTTCAGCTTTTAGATATAATATAGATATAAATGATATGGCCTTTTAGTGGATTTGAAATATATATATATATATATTTTTTTTTTTTTCATCTTTTAGAATCTCTCTTTCTCCCTCAAGCTCTCTTGCCCTCTATCAGAATAGCAGTGAAAATGATCACAAAGAAGCAAGAGCAGAGGATGACACAGCAGAGCTTAACTTGAGTGAAGGACAAAGTTCTGCATAAACGACATCAGAACCATGAAGAAACGGCAAGTAGTTTAGTATCTGTATTAATACCCACATGTGGGAAAGTTAGTTATTTGCTGTATAAAGACACGTGTAGAAGTTAGTTAGTAGAGTTTGTTAGTCTCTGTTTTCTGTTAGATCAGTTCCGTTACTTGAGTTAGTCTATATATAGTTCTGTACATTCATTTTTGTAATCAATGAAAAGGATTCATTTTTCTGATATGGTATCAGAGCAAATTCCCAATTTTTAGGGTTTCTTTTTCTCTCAAATTTCTTTTCAACTTTCTCGGGAAAACACTCTGTTCTTGAGAAATTTTTTTTTCTTTATCATCAATGGCTTCCGCTGCCACAAACACAAATACAACTGGTTCAACTAATGGTCCTGTACCTGAAAATCCATCCCCTTCTTCACAAGATTCACCAATGGATGATCCCCTGTTCTTGCATCATGCTGAGAATCCAAGCTTAGTGTTAGTTACGCAGCCTTTAATTGGTGGAGAAAACTACTCAGCTTGGGCTCGAGCTGTGAGAAAGGCATTGCTCACCAAGAACAAATTGGGATTTATTGATGGGACTCTGACTCTCTCATCTCCATTGATCTCTACTCCTTCATCTGTGCAAGCATGGATTCGATGTGATAACATGGTTGGGACCTGGTTGACCAATTCAGTTTCTTCAAAGCTTCAAGCAAGCATTATATATGAAGATACTGCTCTGGAAATATGGACTGATTTGAAGAATCGTTTTGCACAGACCAATGGACCAAGGGTATTCAATCTCCAAAAGGAAATTTCAGAATTACATCAAGGTGAGATGAGCATTACTGATTTCTTTACTCAGTTGAAAGTTTTTTGGGATCAGTTACAAAACCTTAGTCCATTCCCTTCTTGCTCTTGTGGAAAGTGTATGTGCAATATCAACAAAAGACTCAATGATTTACAAGGTAGAGAGTCTGTGATGAAGTTCTTAATGGGAGTAAATGAGTCTTTTTCTCAAGTTAGGTCTCAAGTGTTACTCATGGATCCTATTTCATCACTGAGTAAGGTTTATTCCTTGATGATACAAGAAGAGACTCAAAGGTCAATTCCTAATGCACCTGTTGTTAAAGTAGATTCCACTGCTTTGGCTGCTAAAGTGTCCACTGATCAAGCCAATTATGTTGTTAATTCTGTTGGAAAAGGAAAAGATAGGCCCGTTTGTACCCACTGTGGCAAGACTGGTCACACTGTAGACAAGTGCTACAGATTGCATGGGTTTCCTCCAGGTTTTAAATTCAAGAATAAGACTACTATGGCACATCAAGTCTCCTCAGGATCAAGCTCAGAATTTGTATCACCAATGCATCAATTTTCTGCCTTCAGTCCTGAGCAGTGCCAACAGCTTTTAGCCTTGTTTAGTGCATCCAATCTTTCTTCTGCAGCACCATCTCAGATATCAGATGCCTCAATGGTCACAGCAACTCCTTCTTCCACTTCTGCTAATGTGGCAATGACAGGTATTAACTTCTCTCATAGTGTTTTTGCTGCTCAAGTGGTAAATAGAAAGGCTTATGGTTGTCATACTTGGATCTTGGACACTGGTGCAACTGATCATTTTGTATGCTCAGTGGATTTGCTAACTTCAATCACAGCTATTAAGCAGTCTTTGGTTCAATTACCTAATGGGGAATCAGCTCAAGTAACTCACATTGGGACTGTTACTCTTTCTTCTTCCCTTGTTCTTAAGAATGTCCTTTGTGTTCCATCCTTTTCTTTTAATCTCTTGTCTATTAGTTCTTTAACTCATTCAGAATCATATTGTTGTGTTTTTCTGTCTACTTATTGCTTCATTCAGGACCTTATTTCCTGGAAAACGATTGGGGTAGGCAAAGCACTTGATGGATTGTACCTGTTGCAGTCAAACAGTTTTCACCAATCCTCCAGCTCTTCCTTTGCTACCTTTCTGTCAGCTCACAACCTCACTGATGTTTTTGGCCATTTCACTGCTACTTCTACATCAGTCTCTTCTCAACCTTCATCTATTTGGCATGACAGGTTGGGGCACCCATCTGATGTTAAACTCAATAGTTTGTGTCATGTAATTCCTTCTTTAAAACCTTCATGTAACAAAGGTTGTCAAATCTGTCCTATGGCAAAACTTAAGCGATTGCCTTTTCCTTTTCATAATAATATCAGTTCTTGTGCTTTTGACTTGATACATATGGATGTATGGGGTCCTTACTCAACTCCAACTTTAGATGGCTTCAAATACTTTTTAACTATTGTGGATGATGCTACAAGAGCCACTTGGTTATTTTTAATGAAGTCTAAATCTGAAGTTAGGGAGTTATTTTCTTCTTTCTATACTATGATTCATACTCAGTTTAGCCTTAAAATCAAAGCTGTTAGAACTGATAATGCCAAGGAGTTTAACATGTCTGCCTTCTTCAATTCCCATGGAATTATTCATCAAACCAGCTGTGTCTACACTCCACAACAGAATTCTGTTGTGGAAAGAAAACATCAGCATCTTCTTTGCATAGCTAGAGCTTTACAAATTCAATCCCAACTTCCTATTCAGTTTTGGGGTGATTGTGTGTTACATGCTGCTTATCTTATCAATCGGCTTCCATCCCCTTTGCTACATGATAAAACTCCTTTTGAACTTCTTTTCCACAAAATACCAGACTATTCTAATCTCAAAACTTTTGGTTGCCTATGTTTTGCATCCACCATTTCTCACACCAGATCCAAGTTCTCTCCAAGGGCAAGGAAGTGTGTCTTTCTTGGCTTTCCTTTCAATACTAAAGGTTTCAAAGTTTTTGATCTTGTCTCTCATAGTGTTTTTGTTTCTAGAGATGTCACATTTCATGAAAATGTGTTTCCTTATGTTTCCAACTCAATTACTTCTGTCCAGCAGCCTTGTTTCATTCCTGTGTCTAATGTTCCAGCCATTAATCCTCTCTTTGATCCTATAATTCAATCTAAGTCTACATCTGCTCCTGTTGTACCTCTTGATCCCATCACTCATATTCATCATTCTATTGATGATGACCTTCTTGATGAGGTTCCAGTTGAGCCCCCTGATCCTATTGTTGATCCTATCCCTCTTAGAAAGTCTTCTAGAGTTATCAAACAACCCTCCTACCTACAAGCTTATCACTGCAACCAGGTATCTTCTGTCATTGCTGCACCTACTTCCCAGTCAGGTACTTCTCATCCACTTTCCTCACATCTCTCTTATCAACATCTCTCTTCATCTTACAAATCCTTTTGTTGTTCCATTTCTTCTCTTGTTGAGCCTACCTATTATTATCAAGCTGCTTCTAATTCCAAATGGCAAGAGGCCATGACTGCTGAAATAGCTGCCCTTGAAGCAAATCACACATGGACTTTAACCCCCCTACCTGCTGGTAAGAAGCCTATAGGGTGTAAATGGGTGTATAAAATCAAGTTCAAGGCTGATGGTTCAATTGAAAGGTACAAGGCAAGGCTAGTTGCTAAAGGTTTTACACAGAAAGAGGGTGTGGACTATTTTGAGACTTTTTCCCCAGTGGCCAAAATGGTTTCTGTCAAAGTACTTCTTGCTGTGGCTGCCATACAGGGCTGGTTCCTTAGTCAATTGGATGTGAACAATGCTTTTTTGCATGGTGATTTGGATGAGGAGGTTTATATGGCTCTTCCACAAGGGTTTCATAGCCAGGGGGAGGTAGTTTGTAAGCTGAATAAGTCTTTATATGGGCTAAAACAAGCATCTAGGCAATGGTTTGCCAAATTTTCTGGCACTTTATTGCAGCTTGGTTTTACTCAGTCCAAAGCTGACTATTCATTGTTTACTAGGAGGCAAGGTGATGTTTTCATGATGCTTTTGGTGTATGTGGATGATGTCTTAATAGCTTGTAATAATAAGGCTGAGATAGACAGATTCAAGGTTTTGTTGGATGACAAGTTCAAGCTCAAAGACTTAGGTGATTTAAAGTACTTTCTTGGATTGGAGGTTGCTAGATCAGCCAAGGGAATTTCCCTTTGTCAGAGGAAATATACTCTTGAGGTGCTTAATGATGCTGGTATGTTAGGCTGTAAACCAGCTAAGACCCCTATGGAACAAAGTCTCAAGTTAAGTCAATTGGAAGGAGAAGAGCTCAAAGATCCCAGCACCTACAGAAGACTAATTGGGAGACTATTATACCTGACCATCACAAGACCAGACATTACTTTTGCTGTTCATAAGCTTAGCCAATACATGTCCAAACCAAGAAAACCACATCTAGATGCAGCCTATAGAATCTTACAGTACTTGAAGAATGAACCCGGGAAGGGTCTCTTATTTTCTTCCAAGACAGATTTACATTTGAAAGGTTTTGCAGATGCTGATTGGGCTTCATGTTGTGATACAAGGAAGTCAATAACAGGTTATAGCATTTTTATTGGAGATTCTTTGGTGTCTTGGAAATCAAAGAAGCAGTCCACAGTCTCCAGATCCTCAGCAGAAGCAGAATATAGAGCTATGGCAGTTGCAACATGTGAACTTGTGTGGATTTTGTACTTTCTAAAGGATATTGGAGTTAAACATGACAAAGAAGCATTGTTGTTCTGTGATAGTCAGGCAGCATTGCACATTGGTTCCAATCCTGTTTTTCATGAGAGAACCAAGCACATTGAAATAGACTGTCATGTAGTCAGGGATAAAGTTTTGGAAGGTGTCATCAAGCTTAATCATGTGAGGTCACATTGTCAATTAGCAGATATGCTTACCAAAGCATTGGGGTACAATCAATTTTCCAATCTTGTTGACAAGATCGGGATGATGAATATCCATACACCAGCTGCTCTTGAGGGGGAGTATCAGAATAGCAGTGAAAATGATCACAAAGAAGCAAGAGCAGAGGATGACACAGCAGAGCTTAACTTGAGTGAAGGACAAAGTTCTGCATAAACGACATCAGAACCATGAAGAAACGGCAAGTAGTTTAGTATCTGTATTAATACCCACACGTGGGAAAGTTAGTTATTTGCTGTATAAAGACACGTGTAGAAGTTAGTTAGTAGAGTTTGTTAGTCTCTGTTTTCTGTTAGATCAGTTCCGTTACTTGAGTTAGTCTATATATAGTTCTGTACATTCATTTTTGTAATCAATGAAAAGGATTCATTTTTCTGATACCCTCAATTGATGAAGTCAAAATAACTTAAAATTCTACATAGGCTAGCAGCTATCAACATTCAAACCTTCAAAAAATTTGGAATCCATGCTTTTGCCTGACGAAAGATAGAATCAAATTCAAAATCGTAAACCATGTAAGGTTGTCCCACATAAGAAACTATAACTTAACAAATTGGTGTAACTTGAACAATTAAAATGATAAAACTGGTTTAATAAAGAAGTTTTTCTCAAGAATGCATTAACGAACTTAAATAAGGAAAAATAAAGCTTTCAAAAAATTGTTTTTATACATATAGAATTGTCGCTAGCAATTAGAACAAATACCTTGATAATATTTTATCTAATTATTTTTAAAGAAAAGTTATCCGTAGTTATTTTATGTGAAAATTTCTCTCCATCATTATTTATTGTCATGCAAAGTGTCCTTGATATTCAGAATTCAAATTCTTCCACCTGTTCTGACTATTGTATTATAAAAAATAAATAAAAATCCAATTTCTCTCTCCATCATTATTTATTGTCATGCAAAGTGTCCTTGATATTCATAATTCAAATTCTTCCACCCGTTGTGACTATTGTATTATAAAAAATAAATAAAAATCCATTCATAATGGATAAGAAGCAAATGGGAGAGGACATTATTAAAAAGAAGAAGGTATTCCTATCATAAATATTAAGTTATTACAAGTCTACATGACAACAATAATTCATCTATAAAAGCTCTAGTTCAACGACAAAGGACCAAAAAAAATCAAATAACCTGTCATGAAAAACACGAGAGACAACCTTATAATCAAATACTAACTAAAATTTTCCTATTAAAAAAAAAAAACTAAAATTTATTTTTTGAGCCTTTAGGACAAGCTGATTAGAAAACTGGCCTAGGAATGACAAACCAAGGCAAGTATTGACACTTTTATAGTTGTACTGTAGTTATATAATGTATTATAAACCTAGTTTAAAACACTTATTATTATTTTCGTGTATATTCTAATAAGTATTACTTTTTACTCAAAAAAAATAAGGATGTTTATTCTACATTAGTTGTGTGTGTCTAGTGTTTGCTGTTTATAACTCCAATCTACAACTACAAAAGTTAAGCTGTTTTGTAGTTATACTCTGATTATATAATGTATTATAAACTTGGTTTAAAACACTTATTATTATTATTTTTGTGTATGTTCTAATAAGTATTACTTTTTACTCAAAAAAAAAAAAAAAAAAAGAAAAGAAAAGAAAAGAGGCAAGTATTAACATACTGCTCTAGAGGGGGATGGAAAAGATTAACTTTTTCTGGAAAGGAACTTACTGGAAATGCAAAATCATACTATATGTTTTTTGCAGAAGAAGAATATTATAATTGTTGTTTTTGTTATTAATAGCTTCAGTTAGACAATGGTTTGAGAACTGTGATCTAACAACCAAAATGAAAAAGGGATGAACAGGGAGTTAGGCAGTTGGTTTGAGATCTGTGATCTAACCACCAAAATGAAAAGGGGATGACCAGGGAATTGTCATAAAATAATATGATTCTTTGGTGAATAAACAAACAAGTTTGGGTCTTTGTGAACTCTAAACCTTCCTGTTAACCCACTTTTCCATTTCCAACTCCCACACCACACGTAAGTGACATGATTTTACAATTTCAATTGAAATCATGTTTTCAAAATATGATTTGTTATTCATTTACAATTTTAATTGAAATCTTTTTCTCAAAATATGATTTCAGCTCACGTGGCTGTATGTATACTGTAAATCTGCATCTAGCAAGTTTGTGACCATTGTCCTATTAATAATATTATTGTTGTTCTTTTTTGCTGAATCTTAACTTACCGTTACGTAGTATTCCCTTGACTTCTGACTCATTACTTCTCCTACCATATGCTAATTATTTTTCTCTACAGTTTTGTTTTTGTTGTTGCTAGTTATTTTAGCTTCAGCTCCTGCAGCTCGGATTAATTGACTCAGAGAATTAGAAAGACATGGGTGCTACATCATTGCACTTGTTAATGTACCCCTGGTTTGCTCTTGGTCACCTTACCTCGTATCTCCACCTTTCAAACAAACTAGCCCAGAAAGGCCATAGAATCTCCTTCCTGATTCCCACCAAAACACAATCAAAATTACAGACTCTCAACCTCTACCCGGATCTCATCACCTTTGTCCCCATAATTGTTCCCCATGTAGATGGTCTCCCTCTTGGTGCTGAGACCACTTCCGATGTGCCTGTCCATTTGCAACCACTCATTATGACTGCCATGGATCGATCTGAGAGTCATATTGAGCTTCTTCTTCGTGAACTTAAACCGGACATTGTCTTCTTTGATTTTGCCCATTGGATACCAAAATTGGTCCGCAGCCTAGGTATCAGGTCAATTCTCTACGCCATTGTCTCTCCACTTACAGTATATTGTTCCAGTACTGCACATGTTGACAATATGCAGCAGCCTGGGTCTAGTTTTCCAGTATTGTCTTCATCATCCATCAAACTCCATGTCCATGAAGAACGAGCCTTGGCTGCATTAAAGACTCTGAACTTCGGTAGCGATGTCCTTTTAGCTGATCGCCTGTTCGCAAGCGTAAGTCAATGTGACGCACTAGGATTCAGGACATGTAGAGAAATTGAGGGACCTTATATTGACAATCTTGAAAGCCATTTTGGGAAGCCTGTATTTCTTGCAGGACCAGTCATACCGAAGTCAGCTACTTCTACTAGTTTAGAAGAAAAATGGATTGAGTGGCTAGGAAGATTTGAGGCCGGATCAGTAATATACTGTGCATTTGGAAGTGAGTGCTTCTTAAACAAAGATCAATTCCAGGAATTGGTGTTGGGGTTGGAACTTTCGGGCTGGCCATTTCTCGCAGCACTTAAACTGCCACGCGGGGCTGAGTCTATTGAAGAAGCACTTCCAGAAGGGTTTGAAGATAGGGTTCAAGGAAGAGGGATAGTACATGGTGGATGGGTTCAACAACTACAGATTTTAGAGCACCCATCAATAGGGTGTTTCATCACACACTGTGGGTTAGGTTCTTTATTCGAAGCTTTGATGAACAAGTGTCAGCTGGTATTGTTACCCCATATATGTGATCAGTTTTTCAATGCAAGGATGATGAGCAACATTTTGAAGGTTGGAGTGGAAGTTGAGAAAGGTGAAGAAGATGGTTTGTTCACAAAAGAAAGCGTCTGTAAGGCAGTGAAGATTGTGATGGAGGTTGACAGTGAGGTAGGGAGGGAGGTCAGAGCCAATCATGCCAAACTCCAAGAGCTCTTGAGCAGTGAAGATTTAGAGTCATCTTATATTGATGATTTCTCTCAGAATCTTAAAGATTTGGTTGGATAAGTTATGAGTTTCTAGCCAAGTATGGCTATTCTTGTCGTAAAAGTTTGTTAACTCTAAAATAACATGGTTCTTTATCAAGACGTTGGATCATGAATAACGTGTTGCGTGGTATTTGGAGGGTTCATATATGTTTTCAAAACTCGATTTCGCAATTTTAATTCCAATTTTATTTTACAAATACAATTTCATAATTTTAGTTGACATAGCATCGTGTGTTCCATACATATAGTGTGTAACTATTACCATTATTAGGGAAATAAGAGAAAAGCTAGATAATTTTTCGATCACATATGGAAACCTACTCTCAAGTTCTAGCTAACTATTGAATTATACCAATGGGTTTTCCCAGGAAAATAGAGGTGGTTTTGGAATGAGTATATCATGTTTTGGGTGTATATCTAACATCTCACAACTCATGGGACTTATAAATGTGTGAGTCTCATGTGTTGTGAGAGGTTGAGATATAGACTTAAAACAAAATATAATTTTATGGGAAATTCAGTGTGGTGTGATAGAAATTATTATGTGTTTTTTTGGACTTCAGTTGAAAAAAGCTTATCAAATATATGAGAGAGAGAGAGAGAGAGAGAGAGAGAGTCGATTTGAGGACTTTTCCAAATTAGAATTTTTTACACAAAAGCCTTGGGTGTATTGAGTCGTTCACGGCCATTGCCTCTCTCTCTCTCAAGCTAAGGGTGACCCTTGGGCAAGACCACTTATGCTGGTAAAAAATTTCAAATTAATCATTATTTTTTAAAAAACCAAAAAACCAAAAAACAAAAGATGAGCTCCCTCCTCTCAAGGATGTCCCAAAAATTATGAGATAATAAAAATCCAATTCATTTGAAATCGTAAATTATATAAAAAATTTAAGTGTACCAAATTATCATTAACGATCAATTTCCCATAACGATTTGATTTTAAATTTTTTATTTTTATTTTATGTGTCTCTTTCTCACATGGTACATTGTCAACATTAGTCATCTACTTTCTCATATGGCCACACACCAAATAATCTCTCTCTCAATACCAAAATCAAATTTGAAAATATTTGAACTTTCCTTCACCAATTATTACTCTACTCAAGATAAAATAAAAACCGATTTAAATAAAATTTTATCTATTTTTCTGCTTTTATACATAAATCATGATACTTCATTCTCTATGTAAAATTTGAAGGTTGGGGGTGGAAATTGAGAAAGGAGAAGATGGTTTGTTCACAAAGGAAACGTATGTAACGAGTGAGTATAGTGATGGAGGTTGAGAGTGAGGTTGGGAGGGAGGTCAAAGCCAATCATGCCAGACTCAGAGACCTCTTGAGCAGCGAAGATTCAGAGTCATCTTGTATTGACGTTTTCTGTTAGAATCTTCAAGATTTGGTTGGATAATTTATGAGTTTGTTGCCAGGTATAGCTATTCTTGTCACATAATTATCGACAACTCAGAATAGCGTGGTTCTCTGTTGTGCAATTAAATCATGGACAACTTCTTGTTTGGCATTTGAAAGGTTCGTGTTTCTATCCGTAGAGAGCAGTGCTTTGTTGTGCAGGTGCAACTATCTGCTGCTTGAATGACGTGTTCTCAATATTGTTGTTGCTGCTAAAAGCCTTTTGGGGTCACTTGGCCCCCTTTTGTCTTTTGCCTTTTTTTTTTTTTTTTTTTTTTTTTTTTTTTTGGTGTGGGGGGGGGGGGGGGTGGTGGTGAGAGATGAAACCTTGTCTTGTGAAAACTGTCACAGTGATTGTAAATTGAAATGAATCTATTAAGGTCACTCAACCTTGGCCAATTGTCAAGGTCCAGCATAGCAGTCATGTAATTTTCAAAATTCACTTATCTAGGAAATCAATTAGTAGCAAAATTTGAATATGTGCTTAATTAATTCAGACATATATGAATGTGATCAAGTTGTGATGTATGACAATGATGAGATGGGGAGAAAAAAGAATGGGGCGAGGGGATGAAGCAAACAATCAATTTAGTTCACATTTTTCCAATGGAAATCTCAAATGAAGCTAGCAATCCCTGCTACATTCAGAACTTTTTAAGTTTTACACTGCAATACTACAATTACAATGAACATCGCTAGGTTTTCATGGAGATATTTAAAGTTGCTTAGGAGGCCAATATTAACAAGGGATGACAAGCTCTGTGGTGTAGACTTGGTTGCTCTAACGTAACAATTACATGTGAGTTCCAGAATAAAAGGCAACTCATTATAGATACATGACTCATAAGTGTCACTTCCAAGTGAAACAAAATATTGTATTCAATCCCTTCTTGAAACAGGATTAAATACATTTAATTCACCGATGGAACTCATAATGAATCCAGAAAACAAAGCACACAATATATTGACTCAACATAAATTATATCAGTAATGTAACCAAGATGCCACCAGAGAAAATTGGAACAAGAAATGTTCAATTCAAGACATCATTCAACAAGAGAAATTATAAGGTCTTCATGGTGGACAAGTGATGTGGTCCACCATTCCAATAAAAGGCTCTCACTTGTTTAAAATTATGAAGTTTTAAATAAAAACTAAATACTGACTCAACAATTTTAAATAGTTGGGAGTCTTTTATTGGAATGATGGACAAATAACATGGTCCACCATGAGGACTGTTTAATTTCTCTAATAAGAGAGAAGATTTGCATACATGTATGACTCCCATAGATGGTACAGCCAGCAAAATAAATTTCCTGAACATAATCTTAAATATTTTGTGTCCCATCACCTACAAAATGAACCAGCAAGATGCAGGGAGGAAGCAAATACAGAAACAATTTCCCTTCCCCTATACAATTCTAGCAATCTTCACTAGCACCAACCCCATGGTTTAGAAACTCATTGGAAGTAGAAGAAGCCTATAGGACTATATGTTAACTGTCAATCAGAAATTATAGTATACCCACCAGCTTAAAAAGGGAAATCCAAAACGAACCTCTAGACAGGTAATATAGCAAGCAGAATTGTCCCCTGGTAACAAAAGGGGGGCTCATGCGGTTGATCACCAGAAACAAACTATCATTTATATGTCAGCACAGTTCAGAAATTCCACCAGTTTCTACAGTGAAAAGTTGATTCAGCCTCGTCTATCTTATGTACTAGTTTCCATATGCAGGCAAGACTCCTCAAATATGTACCATAGCAGTCATGGATTATTTCATGGAGCACTTAAACCATCAGTCAGTGATTCGGAGTTCAAGGTGGTCTGATTTTGAGCAAAATTAGCATTTCCCGCATCAGGCCTTTTATTAACCTTTGTCCTGCTCTTAATGGGGTGTCCATTATCTGGAGAACCTTCAGCAGTGAGCCTTCCCATCTTCTTCTGCAGATCAGCAAGCGAATCGTTTGTCAATTTCCCTTTAGGACTCTTCTTTTCATCAACATGCTTGAGTTCCAATCTATATAATGCACAAGCATCATGGTTGCTGATCTCATATTCATATAAATGCCATTCACGACAGTTAAGAGGCTGTGGATCCATGTAATAGGACCTCTTCTGCCCACCATATTCCTTCATCACCTGCTTCCTTGATTCATGCCAACCACGTCCATTATAGTCTGGCAATGACCTCTGCTTTCTATTTCCACTCTCAAATGCCCTTCTAGACTTGTCAAAAAAGAGCCACTCCCTAATTGTTTCACCCTCAAGGAAAGCAAGATCGAATAGCTCTACAACATTGAAGACAGCAAGTTAGTAAAACTAAAAGAACATTACTATCATACTGAATCACCCAAATGCAATGTAATTAAGCATGCAAAGATTAACTTCCTCAAATGAAACTGAACCACATCACATTACATCTACCATATCTCAATATAAGTAAGCATACAGCAAAATGGATATGCAAGATAACAACTGGTATGTAAATAAGATAAGCCCAAAAGAAAACATAAAATGAATGAACAGAGTGGAACTACATAGGTTTACCAGGAGCATTCCACGGAGATTTTGTATTAGCTGCACCTTCACATTTAGGGATGCCCACTTCCTTTCCATGTGTCTTAGCACTAAGAGCAGAAAATAATGGACCATCCTTCAAACTAATGCCTCCAGGTCGCAAAATTGGAGTCATGCCAGGGAGACCCTCATTTAATGCTAGAACAGCATGACCACTACTGCAATAGTCTTGGCACAATGTAGATCCTTGAGCAGGCCTGAAACAATCCCATAGAGCACATTTTGGTCCCAAGAAAGCAGATGGTGGAGGGCAGATATTTGGCATAATGTTGGGCATAGTATCCTGTTCACACTGTTCAGTGTCATTGGCTCCAATGAGAAGCCCATAATCAAAGTCTTGATGTAAATCAAACTGATGACATTCCAACTGAGTACTCAAATTTGAGTTATTAACCCCTGTGATCTGCTCAAAGTCCTGCAGTATATTGAACTGATGACTATCCAACTGATTTGTAAACTGTGAGTTATTAACAACCTTGTTGTGAACACTTGAAACAGAGGCTTTGCATTGATCAAAACCTTGAAAACCATCTTCTTTGGGCTGTTCATTAATAAAACAATCCTGGCAAAGACCAAGTGTTCAGCTCATCAGTTATCTATCATGTCTAAGTATTATACCCTTTATATGCTGAAAGACTAACAAATGAAAAAAATGGAACCCAATAAAAGCTCTCAAGGATTGAAACACAAATAAATGAATATATTAAAGTAATGCAAACCTTTGACTTAGGTGGAATATACTATAACCCCCCCCCCCCCCCCCCCCCCTCTTCTCCTCCATGTCCTTGCGTTCTAAACATTCTCTAAATGAGGTCCTGGGAGGGGGTGGTTTAGATACAGTCCGACCCTTGAGCAATTTTTGCATGAAATTAATAATTAATGTACGTACATCATTAATAAGAATAGTAAATCTAGAACTGAACTGCATAGAAAGTGCCTTTGAGTATCATGAATCTCAATCAAAGGGTTGTGCGGACTAAGCTATATGACTTGACACCATAGAGGTAGTAAAAGTCATCATTTACAACACATGTAAACAGTAAGATAAGGCCTGCAAAGGGAAAGTAAGGCAGCAAGTCTTATGCCTAGAGAGAGAGAGAGATCAGAACATAAGAAATGAGATGATGATAAGAGGGGAAATCCTTCAAGAGGCTTCCTTGTGGGGGGTTATGTTGCAACAAAACCTTAATCATAAATTCTTGAAAGCATATTCCTTAGAACATAGGATTCTCGCATTTGATTTATTAGTCGTATTCCTTCCAATTTCATGGGAATATAACATTCATATATTTGTTACAATTAGATCAAAACATTCCCATAAAGTATTACAGCTTTTATCTTGAATATTAATAAAATAACCCATGTGCATTATATATACATGTACGAGTGTTATTTTATAAAAAATAAGATAAAACCTCCAACATTCCCACTTGTTGGGATTCTCATATTACCATTATTCAAATTGCTAACATTCCCGAAATATGTTTTGTAATTAGCGAAGCATTATAAGTTCTAGGTCTAGCTCAACTGGCACCTCCTCCCCACATAACTTCTAGGTGGAGGGTGAGGTCATGGGTTCAAGACACATAGAGTGCTTGTGTAACTTACCAATAAAAAAGAGTCAGCAAACCAAAAAATGAGCATGAAAAGAAATTAAAAGGTCTTGTTGAACTGAGGATATTATTTTGAACATCAAAATGACATAAATCTAATATTCAAAGTCCAAATTTCTTTTTCTGCAATTTCCTCAGCAAGACGATGGTGAAGTGCTGTGTTCATGGATAATTATTCAAAGAATTTGCTTGCACAATCACTTAAATATCACTCTGAACTCCAAATTCACTCCAAAAAAAAAAAAAAAAAAAGAACTAACCTCTGGAAATGCTGTTAAATCGCTGTCATGAAAGTTTTGAAGATCAACTTCACGTTTCAATGGTGCCAGTTCTTTTAATGGACTAGTTGCATCATCTTCCTCGCCCCACTGTTGCATTAGCTGTTCTAATTCCTCTGAAAATGATCCAAGACTACCACTCTAGACAATACACATACAAAAACTTATATACCAATAACAACCTTTTCACACAAAGACGATGCTAAATTCAAGTTCTACCAAAGGATAAAAGCTACATACAACTAAAGAGGAAGCCGGGGACGGATCATTGAGCTCGGATTTCCACTCTCGCAACATCTGATGTACTCGCTCCTCCAAAACCGCAATGTCATTAGATCGCCGCTCCTTCCTTGCAGACTGGAGGTCAGTGAACATCCCTTCAAGATCATTCACCCTGTTCTTCGCCTTCTCCTTCAAGAGCTGGTGCGATGCCGACCCACACTTGCTCTTAGAACCCTTCGGCATTGCTTCCCTCCTCCAAAGCCCTGACAAAGTCATATTGATTATCAATGACTATTTTTCAATGCAAAATGTTCCAATATCAAAATCCATTCAATGCCCCATAAAAAAAAAATCAAATAAAGCTCTGTTTGGATGCTGAAACAATGAAGCTTACGTTTCTTTAATTTAAGCTAAAAAAAACTATTTGCATACTATTAATCCCACCCAACAAAAATAACCCAGATGAAATAAATTGCAATAAACCAATTTTAACACAAAATTACCTGTTTGGTTGCTGAGAAAGTGCAGGAAAAGAAAAGTAAAATAAATAAAAAATAAAAACCAAAAGCAACTTCAAAGAAAGAATCTTAACTTACTTGCTTGAGTAAATATTTATTTATTCTAAAATTAAGGAATTAAAAAAAAAAAGTGAAAATCAGTTGGGACACTCTGCGATTTTCTCTAGGGGTTCTGTAACTGTTACCGATTCATTCTAAACCCTAATACAAACCAAAGCAACTATGCCCAAATTGAGAAACACATAGAAAACACAGAAAACAGAAAGCACGGAAAACAAAAATGAAAATTTTTTTTTTTTTTTTTTGTTACCTCAAAAGTATTGGACAAATTAATTGCTGCAGAAATCGGAAAGAGCTTTGAGGAGACAGACAGCGTTTACAACGTGAGAGTTTTGGGTTTTTAAAGTGTTCAATCAATCAAAGTATCAAGGTCTTTGTTTCTTTTCCACCCAAAAAAAAAAAAAAAAGGGTCTTTGTTTCTCTCTCTTTAACTTTTTAGTTCGAGTTATTGGGCTCCTATAGTAGAGGACTTTCCAGCAGAAGCCCAATGCATATCTTCTTCTTCTTTTTTTTTTTTTTTTTTTTTTTTGAGAGGGAGCCCAGTGCATATCTAGCTAATTCCTCTTTTATAATATACTATCATTTATATTTCATTTCTATAAGCTAATATTTATCCTCAAAAAAATCCTATACACCTTTAATTTTGCTACAGTTATTTACAGCAAGGGGAAAAAATTTAAATATAAAAATATATCTTAATTTTTATGGGGTTTTTTTTATTTATTAATTTATAGTTTTTTTTCATTTTTTTATTATCTATTATTATTTTATGTATAGGATTTTTATATAATCTTTCATTTGAATTCACAATTAAAATTACTTTTTTGACTACTAATAAAAGTCTACAACTTAGAATTTGTTGCAACAGTGTTGTAAAAATATTTTGGATATATCATTTCTCTTTTTGAATTTCTCTTTTTATTTATTTTTATCGTATTGTTAATTCTCAAAAAAAAAAGTTGTCTTATTATTAGATCACTTTCATTTAGATAATAAAGTTATTTTTGGAGGAGTAAGAAAATGGATTGTAAAAATATTATGGATATAATATTTCTCTCTTTGAATTTCTTTGTGTCTTTAGTTTTATATTATTAGTAAATTACTTTTGTTTAGAAAATAAAGTTATTTTTGGAAGTATAATAAAGTGGATTGTACCAAATAAAGTTATTTTTGGAAGAATGAGTGTTTTGCTTCTTTTGGTCATTTGATTCCCGATGCAAACATCCTTATAGATGCCTTAAGAGTAATTCAATAAGAGTAATGTTACAGATACAAATTATTTTACAATATTTTTAAAACGGCTAATGTGGCTTTAGCATTTTCTGAATAATTATTGTTATGTAAAAATGTGATGTTAGTAGTGAGTCTACATTAGGATTAGTAATAATTTGCCACATCAATAGTTTGTAAAAATTTTGTAAGATAGTTTGTAGTTGTAGCATTACTTATTCTATAATTCAAAATCTTGTTAGACTGGCGAAACATGTTAGTGGTTTATTGGTGTAGATGAATGATGTTTATTCACATTGTAATAGTATAATTTTAGCCGACATGGTTGAATTTTCTTACTAACTTTAGATACTTTACTTTGATAATAAAAAACAATCATTATGGAACAAAAAACATAGGGATTTTTTTATAGAGAAAAGATGTCAGATTGAAATTCTATTTTATCTATATAACCTTATGTAGCATAATATTTAAACCCTCCATTAGAATCTTGGTATACATATTTTCTTTAAATAGTGAAATAAATTTTTTTGATAAAAAATGGTGAAATATATAATTCCATATACAATCACAATTACAATAAATGCCTAATACTAAAATATATAGTTGTAGAATAATACTAGAGATACAAACTATTTTACAAAATATTTTACAAACTGCTGATGTGGTGAGTAATTATTGGTAAATGAAAAAGTGATATTAATGGTGGGCCTAGATGAAAACCAATAAGAGGTTGGCTACATCAATATTTTGTAAAAATGTTACAAAATAGTTTGTACTTGTAGCATTTTGTAAAAATATTGTAAAATAATTTATACAAATACAATCATAATAAATGTCTATTAATAATTACCATAATGATCAAATTTATAAATTTAGACAAAAAATAGGAAAACAATGAGAGAAATTTTTTTTTTTTTTTTTCTGGTTCGAAAAAAAAATCATATTATATGTTAAACTTTCTTGTGTCTTTGTGTTAGAATTTCATTCTCTATCCATTTTCTATGTGCGTGTTTGTTTCTCAAAAGAAGACTAATATATATATATATATATATATAATTGAAATTCTTTGACTTTTAGTTAACCTCATATTATCATGCCACATTAACTTTTGGTGCCTCATAATTTTACACATCATTATTCAATTATATATATTTTTAAGAGGAAAGGTCCTCAAACCACACAACGAAATCAAAGACAGACTTGGTATGATTTGCAAATAAAACAGAGATGGACTTGGATCATTTTAAAAATTTAATTATTAATTTTGAAATTTTTAGAGGCTAAATTAAAAAACAAGACAAAATTTACATGGTCAGTGACCTTTAATTCGATATTCATGTTATTGATGGTTAGAAAAACATATATCTTGCAATAAATTGAATTATGGTTTGAACTAATATCAAGATTATGGTCAGTGAGTGATACACCGAGGAAATAACTTTCTATTGTTGACTCATCTACTTTTTTTTTTTTAATAGAAAGACTCATCAACTTCAATGTGTTACATTTTATTAGGGACAAAATTTGACTACAAACTTGATTGTAGTCTCTATAACTTCTATTAAAAAAATTGACATGAATATATATTTTGAAAATTTAACTGTTGAATTGCATATTATTTATGCTTTTAATACATATGTCAAATGTTGTGCAATCAAATGTTATTTATTATATGATCCATAAATTTATTTTTTATGCATAATTTTAAACTACAAAAACTTAAAATTTAAACAATTGGTTGATGACATAGTTATTGGCCTTTAATCCTTTGAAAATTTTGCAAGTATAGAGGATATAAGAAAAAAATGTTATCTAATAATAGATTTATCAAAATCCATATCCAATAAAAAGATATTAAACGAAGTTGTAGCCTTAAGTTACAACTAAGTTGTTAGTCAAACTTTGTCATTTTATTAATCTTTATGATGCTGTTAGCTATGAAGTTATCTACAATATTAAATCAATGGGAAAATTACAATGACATTCCTTAAGGTTTTGGGTTAATATTATACTAATTTCTCCTATAGTTTGAAATAAGACAATCTCCTCTCTGAAAATGCAAACTTTTTACATTGATATTTTCGGATGAATAAAAAAAGCTTTGAAAAATGGAAAGTTCATATTAATTTGTTTAAATGTTAATGATTTGACAATCTAACCAATAACTTGATTGAAATACATGGATATGATTTTAGAAATTCAACGTTAGAATTCTCTAGTAAATATAAAGTATCCTAATCTCTCAATAGACTCCATCAATCTCAATCTTGATTGCCAAACGGAAAATCTCCACATGACTTGAAATAACACATGGTGGGGAAATCTCAAGACAGGACTTCTTTAACCACAACCAAACAGGTTGATCTACCATAATTTCTCAAATATGTACGCAAATGGCACCAATTGACAAAAAAAAAAAAAATCTTAAAGAATTCTATCCATTGCCGTTCGATTTTTATTTATAGCATTAATAGATTATATTATACAAGCAATCACAACTCACAAGTCACAGAAATAGACCAAGCCAACCAATCAAATCAGGCTCATTATTATCTCCAATGTACTGATATATATATATATATATATATATATATATAACCATAGCTAGTTAAACATGAGCCATGACTCATGGAGCAGTAACTATAGGCATGATTGTCAAAATTCCGATCTGAATACTACGATTTTACGATCCTACCTATTCAAAACAATTTAGATCTTTCAAGGATCTTTGCGATCGTTTAGGATCGGTAGAATCGTACGATTTTGACGATCCTAAACAATCTTGGTTTCTTGTAATCTTCTTTAACTTGATAGAAAGCTCAGTTGGACTTAAATGAAAAATCAAATCCCAATAGACCAAGTTTTTCTACTCTAATGTAGAGAGAGTATCAGTTGGATCCAAATAAAAAATATCCCAATAGAATGTCACATTTTGAGGTTTTTGACTTCTTTAAATGATGCTTACAAATAGATGTAGTGATGTATGATAATTATATCAATGAATGTATAATTTATATGATTATTTAACATACCAATGTTTATTTATTTATTTATTTATTCTCAAATAATGTAGGATCTTACGATTCACGATCCGATCTTATGATCCACGATCCCACCTACCTCCCACGATCCTATGGATCCCGATTTTGACAACCTTGACTATAGGGACGCACTACATAACAGAATTGTCTCCACCATGATACTTGCCTGAACCAAGGAGAACTCCTCACTCAACTCCTCATGTAGTGGGTCAATTTATTCTTTTACCCCAAAATGAATTTGTCATGCAACTTGATTTCTTGCTCTTTCTCACTTTCTTTATAACTAGATTCAATGTTCACCCACAAAGTTTGATTCAGTGATTTGATGCTTTGGCTGCCTCATCAAAACACTTAAGGCATGTTTGATAGACTGTAATAGGCGTTGTAATGTAATAGTTATTCTTATGGTTTAGTAATTCTTTAGTTTGGTTATATTTTTATTATAAGGAATAATCATTCCTTATGAATTGCTATTCTTCAAAATGAGGAATAACTATTTCTCTTTAAAAGGTTGTATTAACTATTCCTTAGTAAATGCAATAATTTCAAAACTTAGGGTACGTTTGGTACATTGAATGTGGATTACAACAGGAATGGTAATCTTTATTACCAGAAATAAAAGGTGTTGTAATGGAATAACTAAACCTATTCATTAGTTTGGTTATGAGTTGTAACATTAAAATAAAACTTATGGTCTATTTTAGGAAATATCTCATTCATACAAATATATTTCCTAGAAAATAATATATTTTAAATTTTAGAGAGATGAGTTAATTTTTTGATGATTTTTTATTTCCATAATTGTTAGGTGGATATGGAAAGTTTATTTATTTGGAAATATATTAATGTTATAAATTATTACATCTACTAAGGAATAGCTATTACAATTCTTTTAGAGAGGAATAGTTATTCTCCATTTTAAAGAATAGTTATTCATAAGGAATGACTATTCCCTGTAATAAAAATATAATCAAACTATTGAATAGTTAAACCATAGGAATAACTATTACATTACGATGGTTATTACATTACGATGGTTATTACAGTAAACCATAGGAATAACTATTAATATATTTTCAGGTAAACAAACTTTCCATATACGTCTAACAATTATAAAAAAAAAAAAAAATCATAAAAAATAACACATATCTCTCTTAAATTTAAAAATAATGATTTTTAAGGAAATATAATTGTATGAGTAAGAAATTTCCTAAAAAAATGTAAAGTTTCGTTATAATGTTATAACTCACAACCAAACTAATGAATATGTTTGGTTATTACATTACAACATATTTTATTCCTAATAATAAAGATTACAATTCCTGTCGTAATTCTCATTCAATGTACCAAATGTATCTTTAGGTCCCCAAGTCTGATGTTCATATCCAACATGCATGCAATTAAATTAATGGCCCATTCAGTGATATGACATTATGACAAGATAGAAAATAAAAAGATAAAAATAAAGAGCGTAGCAATTTTACATGAAAAAAAAAAAAAAATTGAGGAAAATAAGAAAGATATATGAAAGAATTTCTTTAAGGAGGATCTTATTTCTTAAGGGTGAATGAATGTAATGGTGATAAGTAATATACCTAAACTCCTAAAGCCTGAGATTTACTGTATTAAAGAAGCCATCAAATTGAAAGGAATACTTGGGCATGAAAGAGGAAGAACTGAAAAGGAAAGAGAAGAGCATTGTTCCAACGGTAACTTGAATTCAAACAGTAATATTAGCCAAAAACGGTGACGTTTGTTTTGTTTAATAACATACAACATCGTTTTTGGTCTAAAAGCTTGAGTTTAAGTTAATAGTTGAAGACAGCACCGTTTTGGCTCTTCTTCTTCAAACTCCTTCGAAACATGCCCTATTTGTTCCTTTTCAGCGAACTTCGAGATTTAGATCTTTTTCCTAGATATTTTATTTGGTTAATAAAGCTGTAACGCGCTAATATTCTTGTTAAGAGTTTGTTATAGTTACTAATCTATGTAAGCTCTATCCTCTGTCTATGTATTCATTTTAACGAGCTTGGAATATATTTTCGAGTACTTTTCAGAAAAAAAACGCTCTCTCTTTTAGCTTCCGCCCAGGGATGGACCTAGGATTTTAAGTTGGGGGGGGGGGGGGGGGGAGGGCCGGAGATAAGTGAAAAAAAAATTTCAAATACGCATTCATATAGTATTAATAAATTATCAACCAAGACAAATACCCAAAAATCATTGTTTCTTCATATATAAATATACAATCATCTACTAACAAAAACAAAAAACACGAAACACTATTGTTTCTTTATACAATCATCTATGAAAGGGAACTCGACGCTCTTTCAAATCTTCAAAATCATCTATGATTGAATCCAAACTAAATGTCGAAACTATATCCTTTTCAATGTATAACATCAAAGATTCCGTAAAAAAATCATTTTCCATTTTGTTTCGAAGGTTAGTTTTGACAACTTTCATAGCTGAAAATGCTCGCTCTGTAATAGCAGTAGAAACTGGAAGAGTAAGCACAAGTCTCACCATTTTATAAACAAGTTTGTAGTGTTCTGAATTTCCAGTTCTCACTAACCATTGAGACAACTCAGATAAACTTTTCAATTTTTTGAACTCTGGATCCTGGACTACATTATGCTTAAAATGATAAAGCTCCTTCTCCAACACTTGTTTGTCATAATCAGTGAAATCTTGTGGATATAAATTCTTTACCAACAAACAAAGATCACTACTTCTGAAAGATTTTAATGCCTCTCGAGGTTCTAAAGTTGAGCTAAGCCTAAGTAACTCCATTGCATCTTCATTAAACCAATAATTTAGTTCCTGTAGTTGAGAATCTATTGTAGCGTAAAAAATATTTACTCGATAATGATGCTCAATTGTAACGTTATCTTATTGATTACGAGCTCGACCTCGCCTCGCAACATAACGAGCATTCATATCCAAGACATCAATGCAATGCTTCTCACAAAATGATATCACAGTGGTGAGTAAGCCATCCCATCCATCATCTCTAAATTTTTGGATAAGTGCTTTAGTAGATGAAACTAAATACATGACATTTAAAATGTCTTAAGATTGACTTTGCAAAACTTGACAAAGTTTATCAGTGATCTCCATAGTTTCCTTCTCAAGATGCAAGATGAAGACAAATTCAAATGAAGTTAAACCATCATAAGCTGACTCTGCTTCTACCTGATGTTCTCCATCAATTGGATCATCAATTATATTTTGCAAAACTTCAACAATTGAAGTAAACATCCTTAATAAGCTAGAAGCTAATTTAGATTAAGTCCACTTCCAGTCTCAAGCTCTTCAAGATCAATCAAACGTGCTATTTCATTAGCATTGGCAACTTTCAATTGCTCATTGCGCTTGCATGAAGCATTAACAATTTTGATCATAAATAGCAATGTAAGAAAAAAATGACTAATGGGAACAACTTGTTTTGATACTTTTACTAATGCCAATTATAAGTGATGTGTAAAACAAATGATGTAGTAAGCATATGGGCAATCATTCAAAATTAAAGTTTGTAATCCATTCCACATACCTCGCATGTTGCTTGCTCTATCATATCCTTGCCCTCGAATATTTTGTATATCTAAACAATGTTGAGATAACAAAGAATATATCCCATTCTTTAGAGTCAAAGCCGCAATGTCAACAACATGAATAAGCCCAAAAAAACATTCTTTCAAAAAGCCTTCTGCATCGACATATCTAAAAACCACAGCCATTTGCTCTTTCATGGACTCATCATGAGCTTCATCAACCATTATGCAAAACTTTGCATCACCAATTTCTTCCCGAATGGCCTTCTTCACTTTGGCTGAGAAAACATGTAGAATTTCCTTTTGAATCCTAGGTGATGTGTAGGTTGCATTTTTGGGAGCTTTTTCTATTATTTCAGCAACCTTCTCATTCCAAAAAGTCACAATACCCAATGATTCAAAAAAGTTCCCACGATTTAATGAACTAAAACTTTCATCACTACCTCTAAAAGCTATAGCTTGAAAGGCAAGATATCGGACAATAAAAATTGTGACCTTCAGTTGCAACCGGCTATTTGCAATTTGTTCAGTAGTGAAATGATCAACTACCCTTTGTAAATGCTTCCATTGGTTCATCAAATCCTTACACATTTGCTCGGCAACTTTATAAGCTGAGTTAGGATATTTTCCTATATGACCTTGAAAATAACAATCTCTACCCCCAACCTTTCTCCAATTTCTAAATCCACCAACAATGAATTTATTTTGTACCACAACCCTATTTGAATTATGAAAGACAAAGCAGGTAGACAATAAGCTGCATCTGTCGTAGGAGAATACTCAAGCCATGTTGAATTATTTTCAAACCAAGAAGCTTGAAAGCTACGATTGTGCTTCCCACTTTTTTTGAATGTCTTTAGAGGAGGTTGGTGTGGACCTTTTATAATGTAAGCCTGTCGAATTTCATCACATTGATTTACATGATATTCCAATATTTGTTTGCATGTTCCAGGATCATAAGAATCATATAAGAATCACCATTATTTTCTTAAATTTGTGTGACAATTTTTTATATTATATGATTTGTTTTTTTCTTTTTGTCTTTGGTCTACCACTCTGCCTTTATTTATGTATTTGTGTTTGGTCTGCCATTATTTATGTCTTTGTGTTGTCTCCATCTTTCTAACACTAACCCACTAACCCAATGAATCCCAATGGCCACTACCGACACTAATTGACCTTACAAAAAAAAGAAAAAAGAAAAAGAAAAAAAAAGAGTAAAGTTAAAGACTTTAACTTTACCTTTTGTCTGTTGCCCAACTCCACTTGTCCCTATTATGCCCAACTACCAGTCAACAAAGAAAAAACCAATCTCTACAACTACAAACTCTACTCTCTCTCTCTCTCTCTCTCTCTCTCTCTCTCTCTATGTCTCTTATCTATATAGAGAGTCACAAACACAGAGTGACAAAGTCACAAAGTCAAAAAGCCCAAAAAAAAAAAAAAAAAAACACCACAGGCAGCAGCACAAATTCAATTCACCATCAGTCAATCACCAACATCAGTTTAGTTCATCACTCATCAGTAAAAACACAAACATGAAACACCACAAGTCCACAAGGCACAAGCACAGTTTCTGTGAATCTTAGATTCTCA
Source organism: Quercus robur (assembly GCF_932294415.1). NCBI lineage: Eukaryota > Viridiplantae > Streptophyta > Magnoliopsida > Fagales > Fagaceae > Quercus > Quercus robur. The sequence continues at coordinate 43,887,594 of NC_065541.1, read as the reverse complement.
GATCAGATCACAAACATTTTATATTTATTGGGTTTTGAAGGAAAAGATAAGAGTAAATACCTGTGAGTGGTGGCGGCAAGTGGGTCTCAAGCAACCAGCGACGGCGGCAAGTGGGTCTTGCTAGCGTGGGTACTGGGTATTGGTAGTGGTAGCAACTAGCAAGATCAAGATGGGATGGCGACACGGTGTGGGCGTGGGTGGCGACGTCACGGGGTGGGTGAGTGGGTACTCTCTGTCTCGCTCTCGCCTCTCAGATTCTCAGTGCTCTCAACTCAAGTCTCACTTTCCTTTCTTATCTTTTTTTTTTTTTTTTTTTTTTGCCTTCATTTTTTGCTTTCTCCGTTTGGTTTTGGACTGCTGAGAGCTGAAGCTTTTTTTATTTTATAGATTTACATGGGTCATGGGCTCTTGGGCTCGCCGGATGATGGGATAAGGGATTCATATTTTTGGGAGGGGGGCTCGAGCTAAAACTAAGGGGGGGGGGGTCGGAGCTAAAAATTAAGGGGGGCCCAAGCTCTTTTCTATTTTTTTTTTTTTGGAAAATTTAGTTGCTAAATTTTTTTTTTAGGCCCAAGGGGGGCCCAGGCCCCCTTTGGCCCCCACCTGGGTCCGTCCCTGCTTCTGCCATTGTTGATTTCTTCAAGCTCATATTCTTTCATGGCAGTCATCTACAATACCCTATGAATGCTTTTCAAGTCCCACTTGGTTTCTTATGTCGAAATATTTTGAGATATTTATTCATGGTTTATATGATTCCCATGCAAGACTGGTTCTTAATATAAGACCATAAAGGAAACTTATTATGGATCAATATACAAAACATTTTTCAATAGACTTGTTTTTTCCCTATCTTATATTGCACTCTCCCAAAAAAGGCAGAGCTTTGGGGTTCAGCAATGGTGGAGCTACAAATTTGTCGCAAATGAAGAATAAAATGATAAATTTTTTTTTTTTTGTATATACAACTTCTATATTATATACAATAATTTGAAATAGTATTCTTAATATAATTTAGTATACAGTACAACCATATTGTACTATAGTCTAGAACATTAAAGATCAGTAAGATAAAATTGAATGCATAAACAAATATAATTAAATAAATAATCATACATTTTTGTCAACTTATTATATTTATATGTAATATCAATTAAATAAAAATGTATGTTAAAGAAGAATAGTAACACACCTAGGAGAAGGAATAAGAGTAAATGTGAAACTAAGAAAAAAAAAATAGTAATTAATATAAATTTTTGCTTTTAAAATGTATGACTTTTTGACAATACACGTGATCACTCTCTTAGAATTTGATTGAGTAAGTACTAAAAGAATTCTAGGACTTGGGAGTCTTTAGATGCTCAAACTACTTGATCAAACAAAGAGAAAAACTAAGAACACATAGAAGAGAGAGAGAAATAGAGAAAATGAGGAAAGAATCACAGATGTAGATATAGATTCGTTGATTGTAATGGTGGTGTATTTTTTTTTGTTGATGAAAAAGAAACGTGTAGGGAAAAATAGCTTTATTCCACTATCGACGTCAAAGTAATCTAGAGTCCTGAAGAGAATGTTTATTTTTTATTTTTAACAAAGGAGCAAAAAGTTGAAACTTTTTTTTTCATTTTTATAAAATTAAATATTTTGAGAGTAGTGCTACTAACTCGACATTTCACAAAAATTTCACAACAAAATTTAGGTGGTAAGTTGTTAAAGGTAGGTAAAAAAGTGATGTCTGTTGTAGGTCCAGATAAAAATGAGTTACAACTTGCCACATAACCTTTATAGTAAAAATATTGTGAAAGTAGCATTAAGATGATCATATTCAAGTTTATTTTAATTGGGTTTAAACAAAATTTAAGGTCAGGGGGTTCAAAATTTTATTTTAAGAGGTCAAAACAAAATTGTTTTAAAAATTTTATTTATATATATAAATTTTTTTTGGCAAGGTCAGGGGGTTCATTTGAACCCCCTGGCTTGTACATAACGCTGCCCCTGTCATTGACTAAACTATATAAAATATTTTGTGCAAATTACAATAAACCCATCTGTAATTTGGCCTATTTGCTCTTTACCTATCTATGATTCAAAACTTAATACTTGGCCTACCTAGGATTATCTCTGTTAGTCTCCTATTACCCACCTTTGTTAAAAACTAGGGTAAATATGTTTTTTTGCTCAACTTTTATGTTTCTCTCCCCAGGGAAAAAAGAAAAAAAAGAAAAAAAAAAAAGAGTAGATTTGTAACAATTGTAAACCCAGGTTCATGAACATCCTTTTCTCAGCGACCAAATGGAGCGTCAATATAGTCTCCTAAGAGCATCTCCAGTAGATTCTCCAAATTTTTGTATTGTTTGAAGAATAAACAGTGACTTTTACTTTTTAGCTACTTACTTTTTCAAATACATTTTTCAATAGATTCTTTATCCATTTTCTATCTCATTTAAATATTATTTCTTCATTCTTTTTTTTATTCTTTTTTTAATATTTCTTTATTCTTCCTTTATTCATTCCTAATAGCTATAATTTTTGAAATTCCCAACAGCTATATTTCTTAAATTTCATAACATTTTCAAATTTTGCAACGATCATATTTCTCAACTATTTTATTTATCCGATCATATTTTCAAATGATCATACATTTTCAACAATCATATTTTTCCAATGATCATACATTTTTCAATATAAATAACATTACAATGATCATATTTTTCAATATATATAATCTTCTAATGCAAAGTTTAAATGACAATAGCATCAAATCTATCGACTACTTGCAATATAAAAAGAAAATGTTCTAATACATCAAATAATAGTAGATAACAACTACTATCCTTAGTCAGTGGGATCACATTGCAACAAAAAAAAATGAGTGACCCTGTATATTCTAGTAAGTTTGATCACATTGCAACAAAATAAGTTTAAAATGCGCTCCTAATTATACAAAACAAAAGCACCCCATGTCAAGCTAATTCCTTCACTTTTCAAAGATTTCCATTTGGCGTTGATTAATATATTCTTGTTGCATTGGAGGCAACTCACTTACATCCATCATCATAATCTCTTTTTCCTCCATATTCTCCAATCTCAATTTTTCTATTACTCTGTCCTCTTTCAATTTTTTCATTTCCAATTCCATTTTCATTTGTGCCATTGTAAGCTTTCTATCCTCGAGATGAATTTGTGCTATCTCTTGCTCATGGTTTACAAGACATCCTTTTTCAATAGCAGCTATTTTCATCTCTTTCATTTTTCTTCTTTCTTCCATCATGAGATTTAATAAGGCTTCCATATTTAAAGATGTACCTTCTTTGCTCTTTTATTTTTTCAATCTTTCTTTCTCAGCCTTCTTGCTTGGTGGTCTCTCCAATACATTAAGAACATGTGGGATATCTTCATCCTCTAAATCTATTGGCTCTAGATTAGAAGATGAAGATGTTGTCTAAAGTCTCCCTCTTTTTGGTCTATGCTCTTGAATAGTACGCAACCATTTTGGCGAGTGCTTCAAAAGATTCCAACAATGTTCATATGAAAATGTGGAACCTTGGAGTGTTTGATACTGTTGTCTTGCCTTATTAAGCTAAAAAATTAACAAATATATTATAATTAATATCTTGAAATAGTTGAAACAAATTATCAAACTAACACAAATTTTTTTGTAAGATGTACCTTGTCTTCCTCGGTCATACCACTTTGACTCATTGAATCAATTTGTGACAAATACCCACAAAAATTATTGGTGTATTGTTGAATTGTTAACCACCGATTCGTTAGAGAAGTTTGAGTACGCGTAGACTCAGAGGTCTTCCACTTGTGGTAGTAGTTTGAAATTCTTTTCCAGTAAGGCTGTGTTTGGTTCATGTAAAATATTTTTTGGAAAATATATATTTTCCGGAAATGCTATTTTCAGGAAAGGAAAATGTATTCAGGCTGTTTGGCTGTCTCGGAATTCGTTTTACGGAAAATCAATTCTGGTGTTTGGTTCGTTCAAACATTTTACGGAAAATGCTTTCCGTTTTATGGAAAATCAATTCCCATGTTTGGTTCGGTCAAACATTTTACGAAAAATGGACTTCGTTTTTTACGGAAAATCAATTCCCATGTTTGGTTTGTGGATCATTTTACGGAAAATATGAAATGCCTTACAAATTCAAGCACCTGCATTACCTAGACAAACCTATAACAGTACAAAACTAATCATCCACTTCAACATCAAAAATAATCATCCAAATTCAAGCACCTGCATTGCCTAGACATATCTGTAACAGTACAAAAATAATCATCCACTTTAACGTAAAAAATAATTATTTGAATATACCCATAATATTTATATAAAAACAGTCACATCAATCGTTCACAATTGGCATTACACCTCCATGGTGTACAAAAATGATACCTACTCGTGGTATCTGAACAGTACAAATACATAATTTGGGCAATTGTATCGTCCCAATAATACAAAAGACTACATATATAATACAATGGTAGGTCAATACTAGTACTACAACATCAACTACACGCAAAAGCTATCATCACAGTCAACATGAAATAGACAAGTCAAAGTTGTGAGAACAAAAAACCATCCAGCCACAGCTTTCTCAGCCTAGCATTCTTGGCTAGAAATCCCTGTGTTGTCTTCTCATTTTCACAAAGATGGTCAAACGCAGTTGCGAGCATGTCTTTGCTATACCCATCCGTCATCATAGCCATGACTTCATTGTAAAGAACTGTGTGATCCACCAGGCCCCGGTTGATTTCTTTCAGAGCTACAGCTAATTCCTTCAGCTAATCAAACAGATTAGTTAGCACATTATCATTAGCATTAGAAGGTGCACGCCCTCTTTTGCGGGACTTGGGAAATTCCCGACCCAGTGGTGGATGACTCGACTGAATTCTTCCCTTTCTCGACCACACCTTCCTCCACATTGTCTGCAACAAACTCAGCATTGTCCCCATTGTCTTGCTCATTCTCAATATCCACATAGGACTTAGAAAAGCCACCCGTGGTAGTGTCCTTCCCCACAACAATAGCTAATTCATCATACATCTCAATTTTTTTGTTTAGATACTCCGCATGTTTTCGATGCGCCTGTAAGGGAGAAAGAAATGTATAATAACAATGCAATAATCACTTCACTTATAAATTCAATATTCAATTCAATATAAATGCCATTAAATGATTTAGGTCAATGATAAACAAAAAAATCTATTAGGGAACATGAGACATAACCCATGATTTTGAAGATAAGTACAACAGAAAATACAATGTACAAATGCTAAGACTAGATTTTACAATAGATCCGCACATGAAAGCTATATTTGAAAAACCTTATAAAAGCAATGGAATCCTAAAAAGAATGACACTATAAATTTCATATAAAGAGGGTACTTGAGCAACCTTGTCTTGTTCTCAATTCATAGATTATAAAAGGCAAAAACATAAATTATCATTTATATTAAGAAAATATAGTTGGTTGCCATACCATGACTTCTTCTTGGTATGTCTTCGCATCGCATGTTATCATTTTTGGGTTATCATCCTAGTCAAAGCCACTCTTCTTTCTAATAGTCTAAATAGTGGACCACATGGTCCTTAGAGTTCGCATCTGATTTTCAACATAAGAGGGGTGGCATTCAACCCTAAATTGGGCAGTTATCTCCTTCGCTACAAGTGCAAAGGAGCCTGCCTTGAAAGTGCTAGAGGGCTTGTTGCCCTTTGCAGCCTCCTACGCAAGTATCCTAAGCATCGTTGTATGCATGGGCGGCAGCCACCTGAACTGCTTGCTGCTGCTCACCTTCTCTTTGCCCTTTGACATTACTACATATGAAAATTGTATAGTGAGAGTAGCATTTAAAAATGAGAGTAGTATTTAGTAATTACGTTCGGAATATGAACAACAAATCAAACACACATACAACTATGCTTATAGCTGTGCACAACAGAATGAAACATGCTAACACTGGAAATAACAATGTAATACCATCAAATAACAATGTAATGCTAAAAATACTTTTTCATTACACCACCAGAAGTCTATAGTAAATACATTGTCTTTACAAAAAAGAAGAAAGAAAAAACACATATTACAATCATAGAAATCTAAATAAAGTACTACTCTGCACTTCTGGTATAATCAGACCACATAGCTTGGCATATCTCATCTCTCTTAGCATTCCACAGTCCACTGTCTTCAATGGACTCCCGACGTGATTGTGTTTCTTGTTGGGGGTCACTAGACTCTACTTGGTTCATTGCATCTTCCATAATATGGTCATTTGGTTCAACCCCTATAATGTGATTATGAACCACACAACATGCTAACACTACTTTCACTTGGGTTTCAAAAGACCAAAATGGTTCTGCATCCAATACTCGAAAACGTTTCTTCAACACTCCAAACCCTCGCTCAATGATAGTTCTCAATGAAGAGTGTCGGAGGTTGAACAATTCTTGCTCATTCTCAGGGGGACAATCACTAAACTCTTTCAAGTGATATCGCACACTCCGATAAGGTGACAAAATTCCATTTTTATTACCATACCCAGCATCACCAAGATAATATTTACCTACATATATTTAAAAATAAAACCAAATCACTACTATGCTTAGGAAAACGTACAATATTTATTGAACTAATAAACCTAAAAGGTGAAGTAATCGTATAATACCTTCAGGAATTGAAAATCTCCCTAGCCTAGCAAATGCATCATTTAACACACGTGAATCATGTGCATGACCTTCCCATTCAGCCAATACATAAGTGAACTTTAAGTCAAAACTAATGGCAGCTAACACGATTTGTGTGATTCCATCTTTGCGACCACGAAATCTTCCTTGTATTTCAGATGGCACAGATGTACGAATATGTGTACCATCTATTGCTCCAACACCATCCTAATTTTCAACAGACATAATGGTTTAAAATTACACAAATCTTCACAATTTACAAAAATACACAAGTCGCAATATTTACCTTAAAATATGGGTAGAACCTTCTGCTATTCCTTATCTCTAAGGGTGTATCTTTGCTACGCAGTCTTATGAGAGCTCTATATAATTTCAGGACCCCCCTAAGGACGACCTTGAAGTATCCATGAACAGTCTCAGTTGATCTATAGATCCGACTACCCATTACACGAAACCTCACATTATGACCAATAATGTGAAAGAAAATGAACACTTGCTCCATAACAGATATGTGAATAGTCGGCCGTACGTGCTCCCCCTCAGTGAGGATGTGACATAAGTGGTGGAAAGTTATAGGCTTCATCCTAAGTTGATTCACACAATGTCTCTCACTTCCATGCAGGATACTATTTATGTATTCCTCTCTCTCGGTTGCATGATTAACATAAGGCGCCCTAGGCAGTCGTCTTCGTCTACGCCGCAATTCCCTTAACAATGCAACCCCCACAAGGAGGACAGATGCAACTGAGGCAAGAATTGCGGCTTTGGTTTTTTTCTTTATCTAAAAAATCACAAACACTGTGGTCTAAGAGGTATGTAAACAAGCATGCTATTGATTACACAGTAAATAAAAACAGCCACAAACAGAAAACATCCAAACCACATTGATAACGAGTACCAAAATTTTTATGCACATATATTTCTGTATAATTGTAACATCAACAACGTACACAACATAATATCATCACAATCAATATTTACACCTATGAACAAATCACATTACATTCTATTTCTGTATAATTGTAACATCAACAACGTACACAACATAATACCATCACAATCAATATTTACACCAACAAATCACAGCATTCTATTTCTGTATAATTGTAACACCAACAAAATTAAATTCTTAAATCAATATTTAAATAAAAAATGGATAATTAAAAAAAGTAAATAAATAAATAATTATATAAATAGATAAATAATTATATAAATAAATAAATATTTATTGAAGTAAATAATTATATAAATAAATAAATAAACAAATAAATATATGAGTATAAAACAAATCCGATATATTGCAGCATTTGTATGCATGCATCTCAAGGAAGAGATTTTTGGGTTCAAAACCTTCTAATTTTGGTGATTGGCCATATATATATATATATATTGGTAGTATTGATAAAAAAAAAAAAAGAAAAAAAGGAAAAGAAAAAGAAAAAGAGAGAGATAGACTTATTCTCTGCTCATACCATTAAACTTGAACAATAATATTTTCTGCTCATATCATCAAACTTGACAAAAGGAAAATTTGAGCTTCAGGGCCCTAAAATCATTAAATTAATTTGACAAAGTTGTATCTTTAAGTCATGCATGTATTGTGTGCCTTTTTTTTTTTTTTTTTTTTAATTAAATTTTTTTAATAATGTAATTAAGTTATTTACTTATGTACAAATTTTTTTTTAAATGCCCTACAACTTGACCCTCCCCATTGGACCTCATGCACAAACACACTTTATACATGGGGAGTTACTTGTACTAACAAGTAACAAGTCCAATAAATTTGTATAACCTCACTGTAAGTATAACAGTGCTTTTATCTATTTTAAACAAATTATTAAAATCTAATCTGAACACATAGAATCGCTTGCTAAGCTTTTAGAGTTTTTATTGTGTAAAGCCTTTGTAATTGAGTTGGTATGATAATATTTCGTTAATCATATCTAGTTTTTGGGTTATGGATTATGTTTAAACTGGTTTTATAAATGATTTGTTTACTTTATTACATAATGAAAGTTCAAAAACGTGTACCAATACACTTTTGAACGTTTAGACCCCCAAAAATTAACTTAACCAACACAAGCAATATGTTAAACAACAAGTGTGCGGAAACTTAACATATGCTATAATGTGAAATAGGTTAAAAACTATCTAAGCCATAACATAATAAAATCACAGCAGATAATATAAAAGCAAAGATAGAGAGGAAGGAAGATGCAAACACAAAGACAACACGCGATGTGTTATCGAAGAGGAAACCGAAGACCTCGGCAAAAAACCTCTCCGCCGCCCTCCAAGCGGTAATCAATCCACTAGAAAATACAGTTGGGATACAAGGACAGCAATAGACCCTCCAAGCCTAATCTACCCAGTGCACCTAAGCCCTCCAAGCTTCTTGCTCCAACGAGGTTGCGTCGAACCTTTTTCTTTTCTAGCTTCCCGGATTCCGCTACTAGACCATAGCATCAACCAATGAAGATTGGCTCCTTCCTAACTGCTTCCCAGAACTCCAAACGACTGTCTCACAGAGATGATAATGGTGAGAACCAGGTTTGGTATAATGCCTCTCAAGGTTTTGACAATGGAGAGGAAGAGAGTAAGGGAATTTGAAGAGACTCTAAGGTATAGATTGTGGGTAAAACAATCTGGTTTTTCTTTAGGGTTTCTCTCTCAAAATTCTCTCTGGAAGCTCTCTTTCAATCGTGGGTTAAAGGGGTATTTATACTAGAGTGGAAAGGAATGTGAAACGTCAGGTTTTGCCAAAACAGGGGTGGCTCGCGGCTTGACCTCGCGGCTTGACCAAGTCGCGAGATCCAGTCGCGAGATAACCGTATGGCCAGTTGTCCTGTTTTGTCCTGTAGTGCTCCAGCTAGCATGACTGTTCATCTTCCAGCATGCTTGGCACGTGTGCAGCTTCTGGCGGCTTGCAGCCGCGAGTCCACCCGCGAGTCCCAGCCGCGACACTCTGTTTTTCTTGCACACTCTTGAGCAATCTTCACTCTATCTGACTCACTACCCTTACAACAAACCCACCTAAATACAGGGTTACTAAATGCTAAATTACAAGCAAATTTGGCACGGAATAAAGCCAATTAGATGGTTGAATAAATTCAACCTTACAATCTCCCCCTTTGGCTATTCCGTGACAAAACCCTAAAACAGACTCTAGACTTAACATGTGAGTTGAGAACAGTTGAACAAAACTCACTCACACCTAACTCTAGAAGCTGTGAAGCACTTGAATCATATGAACATAATACTCCTGAAACACAACAATACACCATGATCATTGTAAGCAGAAAATTATAAATGCATATGAAACAGGCAATATGAGATCAAGTAAAGATGGAGTTAATAAACAAACCATGGCTTGATCAACCAAGTGAACACCACAAGGTAGTGATCACAGTGCTCATTCACACTTGGAATGAACACAAGGACATACAAGTTAACAAGCACAAGGCAAGACACTTGTATGCTCAACACTCAACCAATGCATAACACACAAGGCATATGCATCTAGGAACAATCCTACAAGGGCACAAGAGTGACAGTACATAAACCAAAATGCAGAACATTTAGATTAAAGTACTGATTTCAACATAGCATAAAGGCTGCATTAAGCAAGGTACATACCATAAAGCCTACAAACTATGCATAAAACATTAACCCTAAAAGCTTACAAAAGCACATGGGTACAAATACAAAATTACTGAATAAAAACTTAAACAATATAAGCTAAAAGTGCATAAAGGTTCTCCCCTTCAAAGTGATGAGAAGCTGTGATGCACTTGGAACATATATACTTGTAACCTGAAACACTTGCACAAAACACATTAGACCCTTAAGGTAAAGCAAGTAATAAAAGGACAAGTATAATGTAACAAGTAAATTGCGATCAAGTAAACATGATGTGAAACATGTGAGCAACTTGATCATACACCAAAACAGTCATATAGTAATGACTACAATGATCACATAGCAAAGCAAATGATCATCCGAACATGCATTCAAAGGAGCACAATAACATAGGGATATATGCATGTCCAAAACAAAAACATGATGTGATGAGAACCACAAAGCATAACTCAAAGCACCATAACTCCCCCTTGGTATATGCATCTCCCCTATGGAATAACTCTCCCCCTACAAATGTGCACAAGAGTCATATAAAAATGACAAAACACTCCAACATACTCTTTAGAGTATACTCTCCCCCTTTTTGTCAGGAATAGACAAAGGGTCAAGGAGAAACGAGGGTAAGAGATGAAGGTAAGAACAAAGAGAATGATGAAGGAGGGAAAAATGAAATATTTTTTTTTTTTTTGAAAACAACTTTGAAAATAACCCTCAATATGCAAAACACGCGATTTTCGCGACTGGATTAAGTCGCCACATAGTCGCCAGCTCAAGCCGCCAAAGCACTCAAGAACAAAATTTTGAAAAATTTTTCTAAGTGTTTTTCGCGACTGGAAGGTCTACCCGCGAGTGAGTCGCGAGCTGAGCCGCGAAAATCTCTGAGTGAACCTCGCGACTGGACCTTCCACTCGCGAACAAGTCGCCAAAAATGACCAGCGAAGATGCGACTGAGGCTCGCGACTTGACATACCCGCGACTGAGCCGCCAAAACAGGGCAAAACTGTATTTTTGAAATTTTCAGATTTTTCAAACAAAATACTTTCCAAAAACACCTAAAACACTCAAAAATCTTTTTGTGCTTGAATTAACAAAGATTGAGCATGTGAAAACACATTTTATCAAGTACAATCACACAAATGAATATGGCATTTATTGAACATAAACTTGTGTGTTGTGTGTGGATATCAACAATGAGATAGTCCTTTGTCTAATGTGAAGATTTAATGATCAATTCAACCAAGGCATACACAATTAGCACTAGATCATGTGACCAAACTCAATTATAGAAATATGAATATATGACCTCCCACACAACTTGATAACATAACTTGGAGTTTTTCATTTGACTCCACTTTCAGTCATAACATTTGATCTTTTTGATCTATTTGAGGCAATCATCTCTCATTGTGAGAGGGATGTATAACATTTCTCTTTGAAAAACAGGCCTTTGGCCTTTTTGAATGAACATTCACTTTTAATATAAGGTCGCTTACCCTTTTTCCTAGTCAAATACTAGAATGTGCGACAGGCTTTTGCGGCTCAATATCTCTTTTCATTTGGAGATTTACATTTGGTGAGCTCTTTTTAGCAAAACAAAATTAAAAAGTGGGAAGATATATAGACACAAGTCTATGCATGTCTCAAGATCAACATAACCATTCACTAATCATTCATGACAAGTTTGAAGATCTATTTACAACAATCACATAGATTTCAAGATTTTTCCCACAGTGATATGAGTGCATGAAAACAAGCAATGCTCGAAAATGCACAAAGCCATTAGCACAAAGGTACAAGGCAAAACAAGTTTTGAGACAAAACTCAACAAAGTCAATCAAGCTTTTTGATTTTCTAATTTTTATGTGATTTTTGGATTTTTGACACAAGAAACAAAAAGAATGATAAAGCAAAATTAAGAAATGTTCACAAGAGAATAATCAAACAACCAAAATCAAAAACAACAAGCATACCAAACAAACATAGTCACAAAGCATAGGAAGTATTAATGCATGGACATGTTGTAATGCTTATGCATGAGTACCCTTATTCACCCGCACGTCACTTGCGTTTGGGGTGATTTCCTTATAGGATTGGGTACGGGAGTTAGGGCTTTCAAACCTTCGTGAGAAGCTTTCCAAGCAGTTGGTGAATGCACCAATCATCTTCATCACGTTCATCATTCCGGGATCTCCATTTTGACCTCTAGATTGATCACCTGCCCAAATTCTTCTATCATTTCTGGGTCCTCCTGACCTTTGAGGAGTTGCACTGTTCTTTACTCTCAGCTTTTGGCAATTTGGTCGAGTGTGCCCTTGAAGTCCGCAATAATGGCACACATACGTTCCTCTAGGACCTCTTTGTGGTCGTGGATGTGACTTGGCACGAGATTCAGACCTGCCTACAGACTGATTACGATGATTCAGCATCCGTTGGTCCACCACATTCTTCTTCTCCTCCACCTCGAGCTTCACACCAGTAAGGTCAGCTACAACTGGATCTTTGGCCTTTACAAACTTCACTTCTTTAGTGACATTTCCAGATGAACTACTTCCTCCGGTATATCCCAGTCCAGATTTGTCTGAAAAGCTCTTTTGAGAAGATATAACATCATCTAGCTTCTTGGTGGTGACCTTCTCTATTTTAGCATTTGTTTGCACAACCTCATTCTCAAGAAATCTCACTTTAGTGTAAGTTTCGGACAACTCACCATTCAGTGTTTCTATCTCACATTTGGCCTCCCTGTATCGAATTAGGAGACTTTTGTAGTCCTCCTCAGCCTTCTTCATTTTTCTCACAGCAGCCTTGACCACCCTTGTGTATTCACCCGACTTCTCCAAGAGTGAGTTATAATTCTCTTGAAGATTTGCTGTGTTTTCTTCTTCTTCAGCTTCTGATTCTTCAACAATTCCTAGTGATTCATCATCACTATGTTCTCCAAGGTCTCGTACAAGCAAATTCAACTCATCCGACGACTCAACATGAGCAATAGTCATAAAAGCTGAATAGTTCCCCTCTCCATCACAGCTCTCTTCAGATTCTGAGTCAGACGAATCTGAGTCACTCAAGGTCGTGGCATACACTTTGCCTTTCGATTTCAAATAATTCGGACATTCCTTCTTAAAGTGTCCATGCCCGTTGCATTCAAAACAAGTGACACCTTGTGTGGATTGGGATTCTTTTCCATCTTTCTTTTTGAAATCCCTCTTCTCCCTTCCAGAATTTTGGAATTTTCTCTTATCATCAAATTTGCCATTGTTTTTGAATTTCAAAAACTTTCTGAAATTTTTAACAAGATAGGCTACATCTTTGTCAACCACATCTTCTCCCGATGAGTCTTGATCTTCCACCTTCTCATTAATGGTCTTTAGAGCAAGGGATTTACTCTTCCGTTGATTGGGCAGCGACATCTCATAAGTCTGCAGAGAACTAACCAGCTCCTGTACTTTGATGTCGTCAAGATCCTTACTCTCTTCAATGGCTGTCACTTTAGCACGAAAACTTTCCGGCAATGATCGAAGGATCTTCCTTACAATCTTTGAGTCCTCCGTTTTCTCCCCCAAGTTAAACTTACTGACAACCACCTCATTTAGCTTACCATAGAAAGAGTCAAAAGACTCATCCTCACTCATTTTAAGCTCCTTAAACCGAGTGGTCAGCATTTGTAACTTGGTGTCTTTCACTTTCTTCGTGCCTTCATAAGTTGTTTCCAGAATCTCCCATGCATCTTTGGCAATGGTAATGTGAGAAATCCTGTGAAATTCATCTGGAGACACACCACAGAAAATAGCATTTAGTGCTTTACTGTTAGCATTAGATGCAGCAAGTGCTGCCTTATCCCATGTGGATTTGGCTGCCTCAGGTTTGGTCCAACCAATCTCAACAGCATCCCACACGGATTCATCAATAGAGCATAGAAAAGCTCTCATACGAACCTTCCAAAAAGCATAATGACTACAATCAAAATATGGAGGAGCATTAAGGGATTGAGACCTATCCATCTCAAAAGGGAGTCAAGGATCACACAATGGTAATGAAACCAACAGAAGTGTACCCCCTCTGATACCAATTGAAAGTTCAAAAACGTGTACCAATACACTTTTGAACGTTTAGACCCCCAAAAATTAACTTAACCAACACAAGCAATATGTTAAACAACAAGTGTGCGGAAACTTAACATATGCTATAATGTGAAATAGGTTAAAAACTATCTAAGCCATAACATAATAAAATCACAGCAGATAATATAAAAGCAAAGATAGAGAGGAAGGAAGATGCAAACACAAAGACAACACGCGATGTGTTATCGAAGAGGAAACCGAAGACCTCGGCGAAAAACCTCTCCGCCGCCCTCCAAGCGGTAATCAATCCACTAGAAAATACAGTTGGGATACAAAGCCAGCAATAGACCCTCCAAGCCTAATCTACCCAGTGCACCTAAGCCCTCCAAGCTTCTTGCTCCAACGAGGTTGCGCCGAACCTTTTTCTTTTCTAGCTTCCCGGATTCCGCTACTAGACCATAGCATCAACCAATGAAGATTGGCTCCTTCCTAACTGCTTCCCAGAACTCCAAACGACTGTCTCACAGAGATGATAATGGTGAGAACCAGGTTTGGTATAATGCCTCTCAAGGTTTTGACAATGGAGAGGAAGAGAGTAAGGGAATTTGAAGAGATTCTAAGGTATAGATTGTGGGTAAAACAATCTGGTTTTTCTTCAGGGTTTCTCTCTCAAAATTCTCTCTGGAAGCTCTCTTTCAATCGTGGGTTAAAGGGGGTATTTATACTAGAGTGGAGAGGAATGTGAAACGTCAGGTTTTGCCAAAACAGGGGTGGCTCGCGGCTTGACCTCGCGGCTTGACCAAGTCGCGAGATCCAGTCGCGAGATAACCGTATGGCCAGTTGTCCTGTTTTGTCCTGTAGTGCTCCAGCTAGCATGACTGTTCATCTTCCAGCATGCTTGGCACGTGTGCAGCTTCTGGCGGCTTGCAGCCGCGAGTCCACCCGCGAGTCCCAGCCATGACACTCTGTTTTTCTTGCACACTCTTGAGCAATCTTCACTCTATCTCACTCACTACCCTTACAACAAACTCACCTAAATACAGGGTTACTAAATGCTGAATTACAAGCAAATTTGGCACGGAATAAAGCCAATTAGATGGTTGAATAAATTCAACCTTACAAATAACTTGAATAAGTGGAACATACCTTTAATGGAAAGTAATATTTGCTTGATAGGCACTTCTCGTTTTATTATGTTTGCCTTTGAGAAAATGAAGCTTGCAAACTCAAGACAATTCGGAATTAGTTTTTGGAACACAAAGGGATTACTATAATTCAAGAAAACCAAGTTTATAATATATTGATATTGTTTAGATTTATATAGTTATATGGAATTTCTCAAGTATATTATTGTTATTATTGAGTGAAATTGTTAAAAAAATAGATATGTTAGGTGTCATTTAAGTTGAAATGACTAGAATTTATAAATTAGGGAACTCAAAATGGTGAATGAATTGCATTTTCTTGTTACCTTAGAAAACACTGAACAAGGGTTTCCAAAAAAGGAAAAAACACAGAACAATAAACACCAACATCAAATTTCACAACTCACAGAACAACAATAGCCACATCAAATTTGTACCCAATAACCAACTCTCACCACAACAACTATTTTTACATAAAATTTGTACCCAAACCCATGGTACCCACATTAAATTTTTTGCAACCCACTCAACATTAGCTACACCCAATACTCATTATCAACCAAATAAAAATGGGGGAATTTCAGTTATAGCCCAAAATAATAATAATAATAATAATAATAATAATAATAATAATAATAATAATAATAATAATAATAATAATAATAATAATAATAATAATAATAATAAAGAAGCTAAATAAGGGGAAAATAAAAAGGGACATGGTTGCCGGCGGTGGAAGGTTGGGTTTCAAAAAGAGATGAGGGAGGGATGAAGGTTGGGTTGTTTATGGGTTTGAGGGTGGGTTGGCTTTTTCATTCTCTGTATTTTTGGTGTGTGGATTGGAGCTGTGTGGATCGGACTAAGAAATGAACTGAGAGAGTGGATCAGACTGAGAAGTGATGAGAGGGTGGATCGGACTGAGAAAGGAGCTATGTGGATCGGACTGAGAAATGGAAAAGGGAAACTCACCGTGCGTGGAGAGGATCAGCTGCGTGAGGGAGAGGATCTTGAGCGTTTGGCCTGAGGGAGATGGTGGAGCTCGGTGTGTGGATCGGAGCTTGGTGCTCAGTGTGTGGATTGGAGCTTGGAGCTTGGAGCTCGACGATGTGTGGATTGGAGCTTGGAGAGCACTTGCTGCTTCAAGTGCGTGTGAGAGAGCTTAGACGGAAATCGTTTGAAGTGAAAATGAGAACTAAAATGAATTTCCGCTTGCTCCCTTTATTTTACAGTTAACACTAAAAATATTTTCAGTTTGACCCAATTTTCTGGACCAACTAAACAGCCTATTTTATGGAAAATCATTTCTGAATTTAGTTTGAAGTCAAAACAAACACAGCCTAAGTTCCTTTTTTTTTTGGTTAGTACTTAATTTGCACTACATCTTGGTTAACATTAAGAAATGGAGACACAAGAAGATTGTCTTTTTGGATGGAGAAGTTGGCACCACGTTGTGGTTTCTTAGCTGTGGATTCAACCTCAAGTGGAGACATTTGGCTTACTACTTGGGTTTGTGGAACACTATCTTCACCACTTATATGTGAAGATCCTATCACATATTCATTATTAGGATCTTCTAAAAGATTAGTGAAAGATATAGCTCCTGGAATATGCGGATCCATCCCTAGCAAGAAAATTAATAAAGTATACTGTAAGAAACCCCTCAGACAGGTTTCACAACCTGAAAAAAATAAAACAAACGCACTCAGGCAGATTTCACACCTTGTAGAAACCCCACAGGCAAATCATATATTGAGCTCAAAAAGCCATAACACATGTAGAAACCAATGGTAAATTAGGTCTTGGTATCACTTATCTATTGGCTCAAGTACTTAATGGTTAAGCTTCCTCTAATTGAAACTTTGGACCATTATTTCCTCAAAGTTTATTCCCTACTGTCAGTGTCTTGTAAATTCTTTATTACCTTATTGCTTTGGTGCAATGCAATTATCTTTCCATTATAAAGTCAGTGTCCCTCTTATAGGTACAGGAAGTGTTTATAAACTATAATGCTGAAGCATCTCACATCAAAATTTCAAAAATATTTCCATTGTTCACACTAATGTCAGGTATCCACCAAGAATCAAAAACAGGGGAAACAAGGGTGGAAGATAATCTTATATATTATGAAGAAACTCATAATACACTTGCTCCATTAATAACTCATGGTCATGGGGGCATTAACAGATCAATTTCAAAGGGAATCCATGCAATTACGAGTCCATCTTGAATTTCATGTGCAGCCATACGCTTAATAACTCAGGGTCATGGGGGGCATTAACGAATCAACTCACAAACAATACAATTTACAAAGCCATAACACACATCAAAAGTGTCTATGTTAGGCCGGCTATAGGATTCCTAAACCAACTAGGACTTATATTTGCAAGTCCTTGCTTTGCATTATGTCAACACATGAGTAACTTGGTTTCCAATACCAAGTAGGCAAACAGCATGAACAATAAATTATAGGACTCTGGACTTATAATGCATGAACAATAAATTATAGAACAAACACAAACAAAAATCCAAATTCATTTCAAGATTAACCTAAATCTGAACCCATTTTGAACTCAGTCCCAAACCTGGAAATAAACAATCAATCCTATTCCCTCAAAACTCCAACATTACAACAAAATGTATTTTTAGTGACGAAATTGGACTTTACCTGTGTCTCTGAGCCCTAACCCATTACAACATACCAATCTAATTATGGAAAAGGAAATTTTCATAATGCTTTTCCTGCATTTTCTGGGTAACCAAACAGAAGTTTGGATCTTTTAAAAACAACCCTTTTCACATTGAGGAGAAAGAAAAATGTTAGATTTGTGTTCTCTAGGTAACCCCCAAAAAAATGTTAAATCTAATTACACCCTTTGGAGTGATGGGATTTTGAGTTTTCTTGTGGTCTCTTTCTTAGTAAGCAAATTGTTAGTATTAATAATCCTAAAATTAATTGTGTGTAGTCCTAACTATATATTATAATCTTAATTTTAGTCTATTGTTAGTATTAGATTAGTTTTTTATGTTGAAAAAAGTTTTTGTGAAGAAAATTATCTTTTGGGAGATCCATCCTAACAAGCTCAAAGAAGGTGAACTAGGCTAACCATGCAGGTCGACCAGCTTTTACTTACATTGACAACATAGATCGACCAACATTCGCTTATGTCAACTATATTAGTTTGATCTTCATCTACTTCAAACAGCCCAAATAATGTGTCTATGCTTTCTTTATTTAAACTTGAAAACACCAAAAGATGTTAATTATGGAATTGCAAGACTCTTAGCTTTTATCAATAAGTTATACCAATAAAATGTTATTAAAAAAAAGTTATACCAATAAAAACCAATCTCTACCAGCCTCTATATCTTTATTAAGGACAAAAAAGCATCTATATTTTCATATACAAACAACCAAATAATTTGAACCTTTTAGATAAAAAATTCAACTGCATTTCTAGAATGCTCACATTAGCATCTACTTTCACACATTAGCCACTACTTTTTTACCAGTTTCATACAAAGAATTTTTGTGATGTGGTTGAAAACTTTAAATGACAGTAGATAGACAACGACATAAGAGCATTCAAATTGGGAATGACATATGCCATATGTTGGTTCAATTTAGCATAAAAGCCTAAAACTCCCATGTCATTTGGACTTGTAAAATCTGACTATTGCAAAAAAAATTTGCAATTGTGCTACTATGCGATTCTAAATGTAGAATTACACTGTAACTTAATTGTAAAACCAAAAAATATTTTTTTATTCTTTTTCACTTTTTGCTTTCTCTCACTCTCAGTTCTGTTTCGGTGTTTCTCATTTACTCTTTCTCTCATAGAGCTCTTCCCTCCTCAGTCCTCACTCTCTCTCATGTCACATCTCTCTTTCTTGTTCAAAGCTTGAATCGGAGCTGGGTTAGGTTCATGGTCATGGCATAGCGATTGGCATGGATTTTGGATTTTGGATCGGCATGGATCGATGGAGATTGGAGATCGTGGTGGATTGTGTTTGGATTGGTGAGTTGTGTGGGTCGTGGGTCAAGTGGTGGGTTTGGAGTTGTGGGTCAAGTGGTGGGTTTGGAGTTGTGGGTCAAGTGATGGGTTTGGATAGGTGGATCGGTGTATCATGGGTCAGGTGGTGGCATGGGTTTGGATCGGTGGAGATTGGTGGGTTTCTCGGTGGGTGGCATGGACCGCATGGTGGCTATTTTATTTATTTATTTATTTGTGGCCAGTGCTAGGGGTAGAGGGATGTTAGGAGTGTTGTAAAATGGAGTTTTGGTTCCGGTGGGATTTTGGTGGGCAGTGGGCAATGGTGGCGTGGTGGGCATGGTGGTGTTGTGGTGGTGATTGAGTTGTTTGGTTGTTGAGAGAGGGACAGAGGTAGAGACAGAAATGAGAGAGAAGGGAGTGATAGATTTTTTTTTTTTTTTTTTAATAATTATTTTATTGTATAATTTATATTATTTTAATTTGTTGTTTTGTAAAATAAAAGTTGGAATGCTATGAGTGTTGTAAAATAGTATGATATAATTGATAAAATAGCTTTTTGAGATGGTAAAATAGGATATCATACAATTTTCGGATGGGGATGCTCTAATATATAAGAAAATTATGCATGTTTGATTGCGATTTTTACAAGATGTCTAGATACAGGTCCTCTTGTTGGAGCCTTTTGAATGTCCAAAGTCCAAGCTTAGCTCTGTCCCGCAATCCAAAGAACTTTCAATAGAAATGTTTGGAAGTCCTCCCAATTCCAAATTGAGGGCTTAAAATTACTAAACTTGATTAATGATGGAGCCAAAAAGTGCCTGTGTCGTTGAGAAAAATTCAATCAAATTCATAATTCACTACTACCCAAATAAATTTTCTCCTCCCACTTTGCTCCTGAAATAAGCTTTATTGGCCCACAAGCATAACAAAATGAATCATATCATATTGTAGGGAATTAACCCGAATTCCCAACCTGTGAGAAACAAAAAAATAGAGAAAACACACGCCAAAGAAAACAATCACATGCACAAGACAATATTTACGTAATTTAGCAATTTGTCTACATCTATGGAGTTGCAGGGATTTCACTATTATCAGGGAAAATACAAAGTGCGACTATAGTGTTTTCGGTCTCTCAAGAACGACAACCAACCAAACCCTAATCACCAAAAACGGTTTTTATATCCTGCACACAGGATTCACAATGGGCTACAAAACGGGCCAAAAAATTTTCTTAGGAGCATTGCCCTTGGACCCCTAAGAGGCTTGTCCATGAGCACTCCGGCTTGGGATCTCCCATTAAAAATCACGCAACATTATTCGGGCCGGATCGGATCGTCAACCGGATTAAACACAACTAGGTTCCACAAAGCCTAACACATATCACATTATTGAAAAACTTTTGCTCTAAGTTGGACTTTCTCATGAAATATGTTTCAAAATATAGAAGGTTGATGTTCATGAATAACTACACGGTATGGATGTGATATAGTCTACCTTCATTAATTGTACTTATTGCGAGATCACCCATTCTTATGGGGCACATACATGAATGTGAATTTTTTTCACTGTTCACTAATGAATTTCATTTTAAAGAAAATTGACAAGATATAGTATAAACATTTGTTCTAGATTCTAAGGCTTGGAAATTGAATTAAAAATAATTTTAGGGTGATAGTTAAAGCTTTTCATTAAAGGATTT
The DNA here is from genome assembly GCF_932294415.1 of Quercus robur. Classification (NCBI taxonomy): domain Eukaryota; kingdom Viridiplantae; phylum Streptophyta; class Magnoliopsida; order Fagales; family Fagaceae; genus Quercus; species Quercus robur. The sequence goes on along the minus strand of NC_065541.1, from coordinate 43,866,373 downwards.
TCCCCCTTTCTGGAACACGCATACAACAACCCTCCCTGATACAACAATCCTCCCTAGGCACATAACCCCATCAGGGAAGCCATTAGGCAAAAAAAAAAAAAGCATCTATTAGCTTACGCATAATTTCTTCTAAAAAAAAAAAGCTTAAGCATAATTTCCAACAACATGAGTTAGCATTAATTTCACCAATATAAAGTGAATTATATCAAAATTCCATTTTGAGTAATCTTATGGGCACGATCTTTTTCATAAATAGTTAGGTTGTAAGTTGTTATTGAAGCAAAATAAAAAAAATCAATCATTGTATAGTGCAAAATCACTGACTTATTAGAGAGAGGCAAATTTGATGTGAGAGGAGCTTCGGAATAGTGAAGAGAGAGATGCAGATCACCGAAGAGTTGAGGAGTGATAGCCGAAGAGAGAGAGAGAGAGAGAGAGAGAGTACAAATTGTATCTTATTACTGGGATGTTTGGGAATTTTTTGTTTAAGTGGGACTCAATATTCCTAATGTTGAGTTCTACTTTAATTTTAAATTTTTTTTTTTTGCATAGAACTTGACATTAGGAATGTTGAGTTCTGCTGAAAAAAATTTACCACAGAACTTAGCATTGCTGATATCAAGTTCCATGTGACATTTTTTATTCAAAAACGTCAAATTAGCGACTATCAACGTGGCAAAATACGCATGAAACTCGACATTAACAATATTGAGTTCCAGAAGAGAGGTATTTTGCTTTAGAATTTGAAAAGAAGGTTGTTTAACTACATAGTTTAAAAAATCAAAGCAATTTAGCTATTTTTCCTATACAGGTCTCTCTTTTTTTTTTTTTTTTTTTTTTTTTTTTTTTAATGCATCTCAAAGGTTATGTCTTTTGCCGTATTTTTCTTGCCTCTACTTTTATGGAAAAAAAATTTAAGAGGTATTGGTGGAGAGAGATCGCAGGCTTGAAAAACTTGTGTGTAGAAAGTTTAGAGACACAAAACATTTAATTGATAAAAATTTGACACCATTGATGTAACAAATTATTAGTAATAGATAAAAAAGTGATGTCAATAGTAAGCCCAAATGAAAACCAATAAAATTGAGCTTGCTAGCTCAATTGATGTGAAAAATATTGTCAAACTTTTCATGCATGTAATACTACTCTTTTCTAAGTAAGGGTTTAGAAAAAATAATAACTATATAATAGGAAAAATTTCAGATAAAGTGGAAGGAGGATGGGGCTTAGGAGTTTTGGGCGTAGAAGTTGGAACAAAGACCATATTTTAATTTAGGTATATCTTTGGACCTTTTAAGTTTTAACATTTTTTTTTTTTTGCCAAATCACAAATCAAAAAAAAAAAAAAAAAAAAAAATAGTGTAAAATTCATATTATGTTAAAATTTCTCATGCATTATATATATATATATATTGCCTATTTTTTCTTCTACTTTTTTATTTTTTATTTCCGAGGGCAAACATCAACTTTGGTCCTAATATTATTCCTCCAAATTTTAACTTAAAACATGTAGTGCTCATCCCGAAAATTAAAAATCCCACTAAGATTACCCAGTTCTATCCCATTAGTCTTAATAATGTTATCTCAAGGATTGCATCCAAGGTTTTAGCCAATAGATTAAAGCGTTTGTTTACAAAAATCATTAGTGAGAATCAGAGTGCGTTTATGTTTGAGTGCCTTATTACTGATAATGTATTAGTGGCTTTTGAAACAATGCATCATATTAACCAAAAAAGAACAGGGAAGGTGGGTGAAATGGATATAAAACTTGATATGAGTAAGGCTTATGATTGGGTGGAATGAGGTTGTTTGGAGAAAATTATGCTCAAGATGGGTTTTCATGTCAAATGGGTCGATATTATGATGAGGTGTATACGCTCTGTCTCTTATTCTATCAAAATTAATGGAAGACCTCAAGGGCACATTACTCCTACCCGGGGTTTGCACCAAGGAGACCCTCTTTCACCCTATTTATTTTTGATTTGTGCAGAAGGTCTCTCTGCAATGTTAAAGAAAACTGTAGCAAATGGCCAAATGAAGGGAGTGGCAGCTTGTTCAAGGGGCCTAGGAATTTCACATTTGTTCTTTGCTGATGATAGCCTTATTTTTTGCCGAGCCATAAGGGAGGATTATTCTAGTCTTGAGAATATTTTGAAAGCATATGAGATTGCATCAGGCCAACAATTGAACCGAGAGAAGACCGCATTGTTCTTCAGTAGTAACACACCACAGGATATTCAAGATGATATCAAGCATAGGTTTGGAGCAGAGGTGATCCATCAACATGAGACTTACTTAGGTTTACCATCCTTAATAGGTAAATCCAAGAGTAACACCTTTTGGCAACTAAAAGAGAGGTTAGACAATAAGCTATCAGGGTGGAAGGAAAAAATATTGTCACAGGCTGGAAAAGAGATTCTAATTAAAGCAGTAGCTCTGGCAATTCCAACATACACTATGAGTGTTTTTAAACTTCCAAATACTCTATGCAATGAGATGATTGGCCTGGTTTGAAAATTTTTGTGGGGACAAACAAATGAAAAAACTAAGATGGCTTGGCTTAGTTGGGATAAAGTTTGTACCCCAAAGGAGGAGGGTGGCTTAGGCTTTTGTGATTTTAAAGCTTTTAATCTTGCACTTTTAGCCAAACAAGGATGGAGGCTTCAAACCAATACGTCATCTTTGGTTTAGAGGGTGTTAAAAGCTAAATACTTTCCAAATAGTGATTTTCTTAGGGCAAAATTGGGACCTCGTCCATCTTATGCGTGGAGGAGTATTTTGGCGGCATAGAATATTGTTAGGAAAGGGTGTAAATGGCAAGTGGTTAATGGCACATCAATTGATATTTGGACGAATAAATGGCTAAATGGACCGTCTACTTTCAAGGTGCGTATTAGATTGAATACTTTACCAGATCAATCGTTGGTTAGCTTACTTATTGACTTGGAGACTAGTGCATGGCGTGATCAGTTAGTGAGACAAGTATTCATCCTGGCCGATGTTCTATCCATCTTGAGCATCCCTTTGAGTGTTTGCATGCCGCAAGATAGGTTAGTGTGGGCCTTCACTCCAAAGGGCAACTTCACTGTTCGTTGTGCATACAAGATTGCTGTGGCTAAATCTATGGAGACACGCATGGAAGGAACTTGGAATGGTGAGAATCGTATATCATTTTAGAGGAGGCTCTGGGGCTTAAATTTACCAAATAAAATGAAGTCTTTTGCATGGCGAGTATGCCGAAATATCATTCCCATGAAGGTGAACTTGTGTCATCGGCAGGTTATTGATGATAATACATGTGAAGCATGTGGGTCGAGTAAAGAAACTAGTGGGCATATTTTTTGGGAGTGTGAGGCTGCTTGTGAAGTTTGGGTCCAGTCCGGCATTAGTTTCAAAGCTCATGGAGTCAAGTATAATGAATTTGTGGATCTGATGTGGTATCTTATATTTTTCCAGCATGTGGGGAATGATGTTTTGGAGATTCTCTTCATGATTGCATGGAGTATGTGGCATAATAGAAATGTAGTTAGACATGGGAGCCCAAGGCAATCTACAACTCTGGTAGTGCAGAAAGCTAAGGTGTTGTTGGATGAATTTCAAACTGCGAATCACTCTATCTCCCAGCTGAAGGATGACATGCAAGAATCCTGGGTAGCTCCACTTGCTCCTAGCTATAAGGTGAATGTGGATGGAGCTGTTTTTAGTCAATTTGGTCAGGCTGGAGTGGGTGTGGTAATTCGAGACTATGAAGGTAGGGTGATAGCAGCTTTAAGTAAACAAGTTCAACAGCCACTAGGTCATTTGGAAATTGAGGCCAAAGCTATGGAGGTTGGGGTTTCATTTGCATGGGATGTTGGTATAAGGGAAGTGATCCTTGAATGTGACTCCAAGATCGTGTCTGATGCTCTCTTGGGTTTATGCACATCACCTATGATTATCTCAAATATCTTAGCTGGGGTATATCATCAACTCCAGGATTTTAGAGTAGCTCAAGTATCCATGTAAGACATCAAGGTAATAAGCCAGCACATATTTTGGCTAAACATGCCAAAGATATAGTCAATAGTGATAATTTTGTAACCTAGATAGAAGAAAATCTATCGCTGATTGAGTTAGCTATTACTCATGATGTACTGAATTTATCTTTGTAATAAAGTTACAAGTTTCCTATCAAAAAAAAAAAAAAAAAAGGTTTGGTTCATAATCCAATTCGGTCCCTAGATTTTTAAAAGTAGCAATCAAATTCTTAAAAATTGTAAAACAATTCAACTTGGTCCTTAAAATTTGTCCAATTTTCCAATTTGATCTTAATAGTTTCAAAAGTCTGTAAAATGATTTTTTTTTTTTTTTTTTTTTTTAATAAGCAAAACAAGAAATACAGAACTATTTAGCAAATCAAGTTCAGGAAGCAAAAAATTTTATCCCGTTGATATTTATTTCACATCAGTTTCACGTGGTAATAACGAGCCATTGTTGTGGCTACTTTTAATCCACTTGGACTACTAGTTTGTAATTTCTTGACAACATAAATCTTCTTTTTTATAGTAAATGTCATTCAACTATATCACACACATTAATTAGTGTCCAAATTAGCATGAGGTCAAATTGGATCATTTTACAAACTTTAAAATTTTGATTTTCACTTTTCAAATTTTGGAATCTAAATATGAAAAGAAGGACAAACTTTAAGGACCAATGGTGAGCCTTTTTTTCCAAAGTCATTTACAATTAAATTAATGGGAAAACTATACTGACTTTTTATGAGATTTTCTGTTATTACACTTATCTCTTCTTTCATTTGGAATAAACTAATCATTTCTCCTAAAATTTAAACTATTTATACTAACCTTTCATGAATGGAGGTGATATATCCCATATCTATTGCATTTAGTGAGTACTCTCACAACACGTGAGCTACACAATGTGGAGCAGTTCACATGTTGTGAGAGTACTCATTGTATGCAACAAATACAAGATATCATTTTATCCCAAAAAATGGATGGAAAAAAAAAAAAAAGAAAAGTACATGTTTGTTTAAATGTTAATGATATACATGATAATTTAATTATCAACTTAATTTAAATGCATGATTTTTTTTTTTTTTTTTTTGAAAATGCTTTAAATACATGAATATGATTTTAAAAACGATGGATAGACTCCAACCAAACAGACTGATTTACCATTAAATATGTACGCAAATGGCACCAATGGACAGAAGATTGACAAAAGAAGTCTACAAGAATTCTATCCATTAGTATTAGATAGAGATTATATTATTTAAGCCAAACATACGATCAAGTCAGGCTTATTATTCCTTCTCAAAAAAAAGTCAGGCTTATTATTGGCAAACACACCGCGTACATAACCACACTCAAACGTGAGCCATGACTCATGGAGAAGTAGTAATTATGGGGACACTACGCAATACAATTGTCTCAACCGTTACACCTGGCCCGAACCCAAAGAGAACTCCCCACTCAAGTCCTTCACCTGTGGTGGACTTTCCTTCCTCTAAGGATTTCCTCCTCATCACGTCAAGAATGAAAAACATGCTCGTGCCTAACATGTTACCATACTCGCTAAGCATATGCCAACTTGCTCTGAGTTTCTCCTTGTTCAGCCCAACTTTTGCTTCAATCTCCTTGAGAATCGCAGGGCCACCGGAATGAACTATCCAAAACAATGAGTTCCAATCGCTGATACCAAGTTCACTAAATGCTTCAACCAAGCAATTCTCAATGTTGTTGGAAACTAATGTAGGCACGTCTTTTGATATGTAATAAGTGAAACCTACTTCACGTAGACGGGCTTCAAGTGCACCCTCTGAATTAGGTACAATGGTTTGTGCTGCAGACACGAGTTCGAACAATGGTCGTTCCACCAACAATGTATCAGGATTGGCACCAATAATCAGTGCTGCTGCATCATCACCAAAAATTGCTTGCCCTACTAAACAAGACATGTCAGAATCTGAAGGCCCACGAAAACTATCCACAGTCATCTCTGAGCAAACAGCTAAGACTCGTGCACCGACATTGTTCTCGGCCAAATCTTTGGCAATGCGGAGGATTGTCCCACCGGCATAGCAGCCTAGGTGATATAACATGACTCTCTTTACAGATGATCCAAGGCCAAGGAGTTTAACAAGTTGATAGTCTGCACCAGGCATATCCACACCTGAAGTTGTATAGAATATGAGATGTGTGATCTTGGATTTAGGTTGCCCCCACTCTTCAATAGCTTTTCTTGCTGCTTCTGCACCAAGCTTTGGTGTCTCCATGATTTTAATGTCTTGACGTGCATCCAGTGATGGAACATCGTAAGCACATATGCTTGAACTCTTTTTGAGAAATTCTTCAGTGAGATGTAAATTACGTTTCTTTATTTTCGATTTCTCAACTGTCATAGCCGAAGTCTATCAATACCATGAAAATTCTTCCGGTAAAACACATACGTAAATGAATATGTATGAAATATAATACCCACTTTATACCACTGCAACCAAACCTTTGTTAGAAAACTTTTGGGCCAACTATAAAACCTTAATTAACAAGTTAGTATAAGTCGGATGTATATATTTTTTATATCATTTTATTCTATTTAAAATCATATTTATTGTTACTTTTTTAATTCATATTAATTTTGTTAATGTTATTTTAAGCTTTCTTTACTTCTTTTAGTTTCCTCACTTTGAATCAATTAACTCTTTTCGCTGGTCTATTAATTATTTTCTTCTGCATAGGACCGAATCATCTCAAATATATGACCATTTCTCACGTTTTCATTGATATGAGGCACTAATATATTGAAGATAATTTTAAATTTCTCATTTTGAATTGTATTTTTTTTTTCATTTATAATAGAGTGATTAAATTTTATGTTGGTCTTCAAGTTACCATAATCCTTCATTTGCGACTTTGGATTGATTGTAAACAGTGTATATGATACTAAATACAGGCTCTGACGGAGATGGAATTGAAGTATAATTCTGAATAGATACTATCTATATATTTTATGTATTAATTTAGTTTTTAATTTTAGTATACTAGTCGCTAACCCGTGCGATGCACAGGAAAACTATTTTATATAAAGATGAAACTTTAAATTACTTAATAAAAAATAGAAATCAAACTTAAGTTTAAAAAAAATGAAGAATTAAATCTTAAATATCCTCAACTATCCATAAAATGTATGAAACATAAAATCTTAAGGCAGTTATTCATTGCCTTACCATATACTGTCGTGTATGTACTACAATGACCAATCACCACTTATCAAGAGATGCAAATAAAACATTTGCTTTGACTTCATCACTGAATTGTAGAAAAAGAGCAGCACACGGTACGAACACACTACAGAATCTAAATAATGCCGAGCCAAGCAATAAACCGTAAGAGATAAAAAGGCTTAATATCATATAATATATTATAAGCCAACTATATTTCAAAATCAAACAATGCAGCGTTGGCACAATACGCATAGACCAGCAAATATATAGACCAATGCTCAGTCAAACAAAGATTCAAGAAGACAAATATCTTAATATAATATAATTTAATTAATCCCACCACTACTGTCAAGCATCAAAACAACTTTATACAATGGTTGGAAAATATCTCAGACACAAAGCAAACACAGCAAATATGACAAAGGCAAAACACTTTATCGGCAATTGGTTTACTCTACGCAAAATTTTCTGAAACACATGATTGTGAAGAAAAGAATTACCAATAGCAGTAGCGTCAAGGGTGCTCTGTTTTTTGTCCACAACCTTCGCTGAGTTTGTTCACGTAAAGGGAAAAAAAAAAAAAACATAAAATGGAAAAACGGAAAGAAGAAAACAAAAAGATACAATAAGTAGTTACCCAATAAACTAATATCTTAATATAATATAATTTAATTAATCCCAATACTACTGTCAAGCATCAAAACAACTTTATACAATGGTTGGAAAATATCTCAGACACAACAAACACAGCAAATATGACAAAGGCAAAACACTTTATCGGCAATTGGTTTACTCTGCACAAAATTTTCTCAAACACATGGTGTGCACAAAATATTTTAACGCCTTAGTTATAAATGTTTGTTATTATAAAAATTAAAAATTAAAAACAGAAAACAATAGCATGATTGTGAAGAAAAGAATTACCAATAGTAGTAGTGTCAAGGGTACTCTGTTTTTTGTCCATAACCTTTGCTGGATTTGTTCTTGTAGAGGGGGAAAAAAAAAAAAGAAAACGGAAAAACGAAAAGAAGAAAACAAAAAATAAACAACATATATAAACAATAATAAGTAGTTACCCACTGAAACTAAATAAGAAAACCACCAAAAAGATACAATTGTTTAGTGTTTTAAAGTGAACGTGTCAACAATTTATGTAACCATGTGGCGGAATGAGGAGTGGTCAACGAAAAGTCAAACGTTTCGGCTATTATTTATTATATAGATTTATTACTTGAATGATCAAAACTTTTTGGATCCTGTTTTGGCCAAAGACATATTAATTGTAGCATTTTAGGGGTCTCCCCCCCCCCCCCCCCACAAAAAAAAAAAATGCATTTTTTCTTTAAGAAAATTGATTAAAAGAATTATACCTAGGCTTTGGCCCCAAAATTGTATGAGCTCATTTCTGTTAAAAGAAAAAAAAATGTGTTCAAATTTTAAACTCTAATATTCAAGATGATGATGATTTGATCGTCAGTTGATTTATGATCGTCCAGATGAAGCTGTTCCTCGCCAGATCAACCTTCTGCAACCCGTGGACGAACGAAAGGAAGTAGTTTGCCGGCGTTGTGCCTGCAAAAAGGTCTCCGATGCCAAAGTTAGAAAGATTGACAAAGGAGAACAATGGGAGTAATTTGCTAGAGTGTTTTCTTACCCTACCCCTTTCGGGGTTCCGTCTTTATATATGTGTGTTTGCAGGTTTTCTCTTCTAGCCGTTGGTGGAGCCTTGATGGAGGCTTTAATCTAGCCTGGTAACGTCTTTGCTGGGTGTTAATGATGAGCTGCCATTCCCAATGGTCTGAAGGTTTGATTACTGTTTTGTAACCGTTCCGCGGAGAGTGGGAACGAGTGTTCGGATTTTTGAGCAACGACCTTACCTCTCTGGACAATTTTAGTAAGATCGTCCCTATCTTGCATTGTATGGACGATTACCATTTTGGTCGGGCTTATCAGCTGCCCCCCTATTCCATGGTCGTCCATTATTTGGACGATTATAGGAATATGAAAAGATTGTTATTTATTTTTCAGAAATGGCGCTTCGAGTTCTGCTCCGCATTGATTGTGTAGTGGCGGCTGTGGCTCCTCTCAGTGCCACGTGTCAGATTTCTACTGGTGGGAGTGCCTCGTTTCCGGTGAGTGCCTTTTTAGTTTTCCCGCACTTTCCAAGGCAGAAACCTTTGATTTCTTTTGGCTTTTCCTTTTTGCACTTCCCCATTGCAGTTGATCTCTCCTACGCGTATTTTGCTCCTCACCTCCTCAGTTTCCTCCCTAACTTCCAGGTACGCCCACCCATTTACGCTTTTTTTCCTTTTTGGTTTTTCCTTGTATTTGTGTCACTTAAGTTTCCTTCTCTTTCTGCACTGGTTTCTCTTCTTACTGAGTAGTGGTGTTAGTTTTTCTTTTCTTTTTCTTTAATGGTGGATACTTTCGAAGTTAGGCGTAACTTCCCCTCCGTAGCTTTTCTCCTTGCCCGTTTAGGTTCCTTGGTAGAGCTTTCTGGCGACCTATTAGGTGCGCCTTCCTCTGCCGGTTCGTACCCAGTAGTTGAGGAATTTGTTAATAGGGGTACCGGGTTAGGTTCGGCGTTGGGTGTTTTATACCCTCTTCTGTTGGAGTCTCAAGCTTGGTTTCGGTCTATTAGAGGGCACCTAAGAGAGGAAAATATGGGTTTAGAAGAAGGGTTAGGTGATTTAGAAAGGGGTTCGTCCTCAAACGTGGTCGAGGAAGAGGCCGGGATCGGTGCTACGACCACTACTCCTTCCCGTGCTCCCTCGTCCTCCCATTCCCCTGCTCCAGCGACGGCCCGTCGTTTTCATGCCCTGAAGGAAAATTGTTCCTTAAAAGTTGAGGTTTTTAGTAAATTTAAGGACAGGTTCCAATTTCCAGAGGGAACTAAGGCTCGTTTACCCAGGAAGGGCGAAAAGGCTTGTGCCTTTGCCCACGGAGAAGTTTGCTTTTACGAGGCTGCTTTTTCGTGTGGCCTCCGATTTCCCGTCCATCCATTCATTATGGAGCTTCTTTACCATTTTAACCTTGCACCGGGGCAACTTATGCCTAACTCCTGGAGAATAGTGATTAGTTGTATGGTGATCTAGACGACCGTTGCTGACGGGGATATGATTTCAGTTAATGAGTTCGTCCACTTGTATCGTCTGAAGGAGTCCAGAGAATTTGGGTACTATGAGTTCGTACCCTGGAATAGGAAGGCTCGTCTGGTAGCTGACCTTCCATCGTCCTTTCGCTATTGGAAATCAAGATACTTCTTTGTATCTGGGGACGGTTGGGAAACGTTGCCTGATGATCTGTGGGGGAACGTACCTAGGTTGTTGCGACGATGGGAGACCCCTTTGATTGGTGCGTGTACCCCAATGTTGTTGGCCCTCTCTCTTTTTTTTTTTTTTTTTTTTTTTTTTTTTTTTTTTTTTTTTTTAACGTCGTCCTTTGCAGTGAAAGACCGTCCAGAGCTAGAGGCCAAGTTTACCGAGCGAGTGCAGGCTGCCATCAGGTACGCAAGGACGATAGAAGACTTTGGTGAGCTGATTGATCCGCGTACCTTAGCTCGTCACTGTCTGGGCCCAGAACCTTCCCTCTACGTACTCAGTACCCTCGACCGTGAAGAAAGAAAACGTAAGTTGCACTTCACGCCTTTTCTTCGTGCTCATCTGCGTTTTTTTTTTTTTTTTTTTCTCTCTTTTTTTTTTTTTTTTTTTTTTTTTTTTTTTTTTTTTATTCGTCCTTGATCTCTTTTGTGTAGAAATGACGTCGAAATTCAACAAAGAGATGTATGACAAGATTAAGGGCAAAAAGAATGAGCCCCTGTCCAGCATAGGCCAAAAGAGGCTGAGAATCACAGATAAGGAGAAGGAGAAAGAGGTGGAGGCGAGAGGGTCGTCCACACCAACCCTTGGTCTGGACGAAGGTCTGGTTGCATCTCCTGGTGTTTCAATCGAGGAGGTTGCTCGTCCTTCGAAGAAGCAGAAAGCTGCTAGCAAGGGGAAAGGAAAGGCTGATGCCAGCGTTTGGTCAGACGCAGGGACGGCCATGGACCGTGCCACCGAGCTCTTTACCCCTGCTGAGATGAGGGAAGTCACGAGCATTCCTTCACACGAGATGGTGAGCCGCCATGTCCATAAACTCGTGCAGGTGAATCATCATATACCTTGTTCTTTTCTTCGTTTTTATTTGCCTGACCATCTTTGTTGTTTTTCATTGAGCTAATTTTTATTAACTTTGTATTCATCCATAGGTGTTGGGGGAGACCATGCACATCACCACTCAGTACCTAGCGAATGAGGAGAAGGCTGTCGTGGCCAACTCGAAGGTAGACGCTTTGGAGGCTGAAGCTTCTGGTTTGCGGAAGGATTTGATTACGACTATGGACTCTCTCAACGCTTCTAAGGAGCAAGTCCGTGTGCTGATGGAGTAGCTGGAGGCCGAGAGACAAACCGTGAAGCAGAAGGACGAACTGCTAGCGGCGGCCGCTCAGAAGATGAAGGTTGCAGTGGCCAAGGCCATTACTGCTTTTCAATCCACTGAGGAATACAACACCATTCTCTTCCAGTGGTACTTTAAAGGGTTCGAGTTGCTGCGAAGGTATCTCGTTAAGCATGGTCTTGCCGTGAGCCTTGATGATTTAGACTTTGAAGCCGTTGATAAGGAGATTGAGGAGGACGAGGCGGCTCAAGTAGGAGTGTCCACCGGCGTCGAACCACCTCAGGCCACCCAGGACGATGATATTCCCCCTTCAGCTTAATTTGCCTTAAGAAAATTTCCTTTTTTATTTTTTTTATTTTTTTTTATGCACCAAGTCAAGAACAGCAGTCGTTTGGATGCCCCTCCTGTTTTTGGGGCCCCCTATTTTTGTTTCTAGAACAATTTAACTTTATGTTTGATTTTATAAATGTCTGTGCTTGCTCTTTTGATTTTGGAAATGTTTCCCATAATCTGACTTTTTGGTCGTCCTGTATGGACGAGATTATGTTGATCAATTTGAAGGGTTTGTCCCTCTTGCTCTTTTGTACAGATGAGATCATGTTGTGCGATGTACATGGACATCGAGGGAATTAAGCTTTAGAGGCGACGTCCATCTCTTAAGGAACTTTTGTCGTTCAAAGAATTTTGCCGTCATTAATCTTTTTCAGAGACGACGTAATTCCGTTTATGATTTGTATCCATTAAGGACGTAATTTAGCTTTCAGGGACGATGTACATCCATTAAGGAATTTTATTGTCACTAAGCTTTTTAGGGACGATGTACATCCATTTGAGGAATTTTATCGTCACTAAGCTTTTTAGGGACGATGTACATCCATTTGAGGAATTTTATCGTCACTAAGCTTTTTAGGGACGATGTACATCCATTTGAGGAATTTTATCGTCACTAAGCTTTTTAGGGACGATGTACATCCATTTGAGGAATTTTATCGTCATTAAGCTTTTTAGGGACGATGTACATCCATTTGAGGAATTTTATCGTCACTAAGCTTTTTAGGGACGATGTACATCCATTTAAGGAATTTTATCGTCATTAAGCCTTTTAGAGACGATCGCCCGTGCTTATCTTTGAAAACAGTGGAGAATGATTTGCTCAATAGCACTCAAGGGATGCTGGATAATACTTTATAATTCGAACAATTGCTTACATGAGATAGAAGTATCAAATTGGTTTTACAATGAAGCTTATGGTTCCTTTTCGTAATACCTCTTTAGATGTTCAACGTTCCACGGACGAGGTAGTCTTTTTCCTTCCGAATCCTCCAGGTGGTAGCTGCCCTGACGCAAATAATGGACGACTCTGTAGGGTCCTTCCCAGGACGGTCCCAACTTACCATGCGCTGGGTCCTTTGTTGCGGGGGTGACTTTTCTAAGGACGAGGTCACCAATGTTGAATCTTCTTAACTTCACTCTTTGATTATAGTATTCTGCTATCTTCTGCTGGTACTTTGCCATTCTTTCAGCTGCCTGGTCTCTAATCTCGTCCAGGATGTCTAAGTTTTCCTTCAATTGGTTCTCATTGGTTTGTTCGTCAAAAAATTCCCTCCTCAAGCTTGTGAGACCAACTTCGACTGGTATGACTGCTTCTGTGTCATATGTCAGACTGAACGGTGTTTCTCCAGTTGGTGTCCGTGCTGTCGTCCTATATGCCCATAGGGCGCTTGGCAGTTCTTCAGGCCACATTCCTTTTGCCCCCACCAACCGGGACTTGATGATCTTCAGCAGGGTCCGGTTGGTTACTTCCGTCTGTCCATTGGCCTGGGGATGCCCTGGTGATGAATACTTATTTTTGATGCCCAAGCTCGAGCAAAATTGCCGGAAGCTTTGGCTGTCAAACTGACGACCGTTGTCTGATATGATCGTCCTTGGTATACCGAACCTGCAAACAATATTTTTCCAAACAAAATTTTGTACCTTCGCTTCGGTGATTGTTGCCAGAGCTTCTGCCTCCACCCATTTTGTGAAGTAGTTGATGGCGACGAGCAGAAACTTCACCTGTCTCTTTCCCTGAGGTAAGGGACCCATGATGTCGATCCCCCACTGTACGAATGGCCAGGGAGATGATATTGTGGTCATTTTCTCCCCGGGGATTCTTTGAACGTTCCCATATCTTTGGCAGCTGTCACACGTTCTCACGAAGTCAGCTGCGTCTCGTTGCATTGTTGGCCAAAAGTAGCCAGCTCTCATGATATTTCTGGCGAGGGACTTTGCCCCCGTGTGATCTCCGCAGATCCCACCATGCACTTCTTCAAGGATGTACCTGGCTTCCTCCTTTTCAACACATCTTAAATACGGCTGGGAGTAGCCTTTTTTGTAAAGTTCGTCATTAAGTATCGTAAATTTGGCTGCTCGTCTTCTTACCTTTTTAGCTTCCTCTAGATCGTCCGGTAGTCGTCCTTCTTGAAGGAAGGTGACTATCGGGCTCGTCCATCCACGGTCTGTGTGGACGGAGGAGATCTGAAGTTCCAGTATGCTGGGATGGTTCTGTTCTTCCATCTTCCAATCGGACCTCTTACCTCCGCTGTCCGTTGAGGCACTTCGGGCCACCTCATCAGCTTCTGTGTTCTGATCTCTGGGGATCTGGACGAACTCTGCGTAATTGAAGGAACTGATCAACTGGTTTGTCAGCTTGAGGTATTTTTGCATCCTTGCCTCCTTTGCCTCGTACTCCCCCCTTACTTGTCCAATGACGAGTTAGGAATCGCTCCTGAGCACAACATTCTCAGCTCCTAGTGCTCGAGCTACTCTTAATCCTGCCAGTAGTGCCTCATATTCTGCTTCATTATTGGTCACCGGGAACTTAAGTTGTACTCCATACTTGATGACATTCTTTTCGGGAGAAGTGAGGACGATGCCAGCTCCGCCTCCGTGTTGAGTGGACGATCCGTCAGTATTAACCGTCCAGATGTTCTCTACGTTTTCAGGGATGGTGAACTCTGCTATAAAATCTGCCAGTGCTTGCGCTTTTATCGCCACCCTTGGACGATATTTTATGTCGAACTGGCTGAGCTCGACTGCCCACTGCACCATTCTTCCTGCTGCTTTGGGTTTGTTCATTGCCTTTTTAATGGGCTGATCCGTCATCACGACGATGGGATTGGCTTGAAAATATGGACGGAGTTTCCTTGAGGCCATAATTAGGGCGAAGGTGATCTTCTCCATACGTGGGTACCGTGCCTCGGCGCCCTGGAAGGCCTGGCTAACGTGATACACAGGAAGTTGTAAACCACAATCTTCTCTAATCAATGCCGCGCTGACAGCCGTGATTGAGACGGCTAAGTACAGGAATAGCTCTTCACCTTCTTTGGATGGGCTCAGGAGGGGCGGGTTGCTAAGATAACTTTTTAGCTCTTGGAAGGCCGCTTCGCATTCCTCCGTCCATGAAAACGCTTTCTTCAAAGTCTTGAAGAATGGAAGGCATTTGTCCGTTGCCTTCGAGACGAATCGGTTGAGGGCTGCAATTCTCCCTGTTAGGGACTGCACTTCTTTGACCGTCCTGGGTGAAGACATTTCTAGGATGGCCCTGACCTTTTCGGGATTTGCTTCAATCCCTCTCTGCGACACTACAAACTCGAGAAACTTTCCTGAGGAAACCCCAAAGGCACATTTGGACGGGTTTAGTTTCATGCTATACCGTCTGAGAGTATTGAACGTCTCTCTGAGGTCGTCCAGATGGTTTTCTTCTTCCTTGCTCTTAACGAGCATATCGTCAACGTAAACCTCCACATTTCTCCCGATTTGCTTCTCGAACATCTGGTTTACCAATCTTTGATAGGTGGCCCCTGCATTTTTGAGCCCAAAAGGCATGACTCGATAGCAGTAAAGTCCCTGGCTGGTGATAAAAGCGGTCTTTTCTTGGTCTTCTTCGGCCATTTGTATCTGGTTATATCCTGAAAACGCGTCCATAAATGTGAGAAGTTTGTGTCCTGCTGTGGAGTCTACTAGCTGGTCGATTCTGGGCAGCGGGAAGCTATCTTTTGGGCATGCTTGGTTCAGGTCTGTGAAGTCGACACACATCCTCCACTTCCCATTTGACTTTTTGACCATGACTACGTTGGCCAACCATTCTGGATAGTGAACTTCTCGGATAAATCTTGCTGCAAGCAACTTATTTACCTCGTCCATCACTACCTTATTTCGCTCGGGAGCAAAGACTCTCCTTTTCTGCTGGACAGGTTTCTTTTCGGGATCAACATTCAGATGATGCTGGATGAGGCTTGCTGGGATTCCTGGCATATCCTTGTGGCTCCAGGCGAAAATGTCGAGGTTGCTCTTCAGAAAGCTGACGATTTCGTCTTTCGTCTTTTGGCTCATGCTCGTCCCTATTTGGGTCATCCTTGGAGGGTTCCCTTCAGCCAGATCTATCGTCTCAAGTTTCTCCATAATCTCTGGTGTCTTCTCCTCAATTGTCCACGTATGGTTTTCCTTTGAGGCCAGGACGGCATGGTAGCATTCCCTGGCCAGCACCTGATCACCCTTAATCTCCCCGATTCCATGTTCTGTTGGGAACTTCACCTTTAAGCAGTAGGTGGAGATAGCAGCCTTCCAACGATTAAGCATTGGTCTGCCAATGATCACATTGTAGGACGAGGGTGAGTCTACTATTAGAAAATTGTGCTGGTTGGTTACCTGAAGGGGGTATGACCCGGCTGTTACTGTTAACGTCGTGATTCCTCTGGGGTACACTTTGTCTCCGCTGAAGCTGACTAGGGGAGACTCAAAAGGACGAAGTCTTTTTGGGTCCAGCTTTAGTTGTTGGAAAGCAGGAAGATAGATTATATCTGCTGAACTTCCGCTGTCGACCAGGACTCTTCGCGTGTTGAACCCCTCGATCATGATCATAATGACGAGCGGATCATCATGGGGCTGCTTCACACTTCTGGCATCCTCCTCAGAGAAATGCAAGTCTTCACTGGTGCGTCTTTGCTTTGACGGTGGTACACCGTGGACGCTGTTTACCTGTCTTTGGTATGACTTCCTGAGAGACTTGAATGATCCTCCGGCGGTTGGTCCCCCGGCGATGGTTTTTATTTCCCCTAGCGCATTCTGTGGACGAGGTTGGGGACGATCTTCGTCTCTTCGTGCATTCACTGGCTGGCTTTTCTGTCCGTACCTGCCGAAATCCCCCCTTTTTACATACTGTTGTAGCTTCCCATTACGGATGAGCTCTTCAATCTGCTCTTTTAGGTCCCTGCAGTCCTCCGTGTAGTGCCCATGATCTTTATGGAAATGGCAGTATTTCCTCTTATCACGTAATCCAGGTGCTGAATGGAGTGGTTTTGGCCACTTTAGGGATGGTTTGTCCCTTATTTCTGTTAGAATTTGATCTACGGGCATCACCAGCGGGGTGAACTTTGATGGACGAGGGTTTTTATCGTCCCTCCTTCGATTCCTATCGTCATTCCTCCTGTCAGTCCGTTCTCGTTTTAGCCCTCTTCGATCGTCCTCCTTTTCCTTCTTCTTTTCCCTACTCTTATCTGCTCCATCAATAGCTGCCAGAGCTTCCTCCGCGTTCATGTACTTCTGAGCCTTTAACAGTGCCTCGGCCATCATCTTGGGGGGGTTCTTTGCCAAGGATGCTACAAAATCCCTGGACTTCAATCCTGCTTTGAAGGTTGTGAGATGTACCTTGTCATCCGTCTCATCTATTTCCAACATTCCTCGGGTGAAGCGTGTCACGTAGGACCTCAGTGGTTCCTTCTCTCCTTGTTTGATGGTAAGTAAGTGGTCGGCAGTTCTCTTTGGTCGCTGCCCCCCCACGAAGTGACGGACAAAGGAGTTGCTCAACTGTTCGAAATTGTCGATGGACGATGTTGGCAACTTGTTGAACCATTCCCTGGCTGCTCCTTTGAGGGTCGTAGGGAATGAGCGACAGAAGATCTCGTCAGGCGGCTGTTGGAGGCCTAAGGTCGTCCTGAAGGTATTCAGGTGATCCAAGGGGTCTTTCAGCCCGTCGAAAGGTTCTAGCTGTGGTAGACGGAATTTGGAGGGTACAGGGCACTCCTGGACAGCTATGGTAAAGGGCGAATCCGTCTTCCGGACGATTCTCTCCAAACTTTGGTCCGTCTTTCCTTTTATAGCGTTTCTTAGTTCGTCCATCTCTTTCCTCATTTCTCTCAATAGGTCCGAACTTGCTTCCTCCGGAGTACTTGTCCGCCTTCTGTTGCTGTCTTCATCGTCTCCCCTATCTGCACGATTGCTTTCCTGTAGTAGTCGTTGTTTCATTTCTTGGTTCTGTCTTGTGAGTTCTTCCACGGTTGCTGACAGCGACTGGATTTGTAGGGCCATCGCAGCAGGATCTGGGTTTGTATTGGATTCCATTTGGACTGGGGACAGATTACGTTTTGAATCGTTGTCCCCACAGACGGCGCCAAACTGATGGTGATTTGATCGTCAGTTGATTTATGATCGTCCAGATGAAGCTGTTCCTCGCCAGATCAACCTTCTGCAACCCGTGGACGAACGAAAGGAAGTAGTTTGCCGGCGTTGTGCCTGCAAAAAGGTCTCCAATGCCAAAGTTAGAAAGATTGACAAAGGAGAACAATGGGAGTAATTTGCTAGAGTGTTTTCTTACCCTACCCCTTTCGGGGTTCCGTCTTTATATATGTGTGTTTGCAGGTTTTCTCTTCTAGCCGTTGGTGGAGCCTTGATGGAGGCTTTAATCTAGCCTGGTAACGTCTTTGCTGGGTGTTAATGATGAGCTGCCATTCCCAACGGTCTGAAGGTTTGATTACTGTTTCGTAACCGTTCCGCGGAGAGTGGGAACGAGTGTTCGGATTTTTGAGCAACGACCTTACCTCTCTGGACGATTTTAGTAAGATCGTCCCTATCTTGCATTGTATGGACGATTACCATTTTGGTCGGGCTTATCACAAGAGTTGCAACATTTAAATAAGCAAATGTTATATGCATCTGGCAAATGACATTTATAGCTAGAAACGAACTTACATATTCGTTTAAATTTCTCCTTCAGTTCCGTCATATGTTCGCTGGAGGTGATTCGAAAGTAATAATCTGGATAGGCTGTTTGGTACACACAGTTGGACGGGTTGGCAGTGCCAATGGCTAGGATTTTGGCTAGACCCTGGCCTTGTTTCTTGACTCGCATTTGCTCTGCTGCCATGAGTGGTCCCGTGACTTTGTTTGGCTTAGGCAAGTACCTATGATTGATGAAGAAGAAAGAGGTCCAGTACTTGGCCTCAGTGTTCCCTCTTGTTTTTATAGACAAGTTTTACAACGTCAAGGGCTTGAAATTTAGGTCCTTTCGTTTTCAAGTGTCTTGAAGGTTAGTTTTATCACCCAAAAAAAAAAAAAAAAAAGTATCTTGAAGGTTAGGTGTTGCTCTACCATATAATTTTCCTTGCATGTACCTTCTTGTTTTTTATATTTTCAATATATATGGTTTAAAACCTAAGACCATAATATGTGGGATTTTTTTATATTAAAATAAATTTATTTATAAAAAAAATAAAATAAATTTATTTAATATTCACCAAACTAAGGTCAATTAATTTGATTAATAAAACATATGACATGAATGATGAATTAATACCAATCAAACCACGTTCAAGGATGGAGCCAGAATTTAGAGTTAAGGGGGTAGCTCTGCTTCTAACCATGGCGGCTTTGGCCTCCGGCTCTACTATTTTGCTTCGTTGTTGAAGTTTTTTGTTTTTTGTTGTTTTTTTTAATAATAATTTTGGTGTCTTTAATACATTTAGAGTAAGGATAAAATTATTTTGCTTAAAATTTTTTAAAGGGTTAGGTTGTTTGTTTTATGTAAAATTGGTTGATTGTGCTTAATATCTTTTAAATTTGCTACTTGTAATTTTTGTTAGGTTGTTTGTTTTATAAATTACTAATGTAGTGAGTAGTTATTGGTAAGTAAAAAAAAAAAAAAAAATGATGTAAGTGATGAGCCTAGATGCAAACTAGTAAGAATTTGCAAACTCAATAGTTTGTAGAACTATTGTAAAAAAGTTTGTCAATATAGAATTACTTTTAAAAGAATTAATGATATTGTTAAGAGGGGCAAAGTGTAATTTTATTGAACAAAATTGCTAAAATTAGTATCTATATATATATACTAGTATTTTTTATTTAAAAATTCAGGGGGGCCACTGCCCCCCAAAGTCAAATAATACCTCCATCCATGACTAGGGTTGATTAATTTCATATAGAAAAAATCAAATATTATGTTTCAAGCATGAAAATTTAACAAAAAAGTATACGAAAATTTGTATGTGTGTGTGTATATATATATTTTGAAAGAATGATGTTTACTTTATTTTGGATAAGATGATGAATGGTTAAGTCAAGTTGTAATTTCATTTAAAAAAAAAACTCAAGTTGTAATTTAATATTGCAATGAATGATCATGTAGGAGACTAGGAGGATAATATTGAAATATATCATGTATGATATTGTCAGGATAACTAATATGGATTCAAATATGGTTAAAGATATTGCCAAGCTACTTTCTAAAGATCACGTTGCTGCTCAAAATTCAAATACTGATATGGATTTAGATATGGCTAAAGATAATGCCGAGCCACTTTCTAATGATCACGTTGCTGCTCAAAATTCAAATGTTCCTGTAGTTATCACATAATTTGTTTTGTTGTATTTTATCCTTAGCTCCTCTGTCTCTATCTAGGAATTTCTAATGTAACCAAACACTACTTGTGTTGTGTACATATATATATATATATATATATATATTTTTTTTTTCTAATGCATCTTAAGGATTGGTAATTAAGCCAATACCATTTACTCAACTTTTGTTTCATGGTATCAGAGTATGAGATTCTGAGTTCGATCATTGTCTCCTCCACTCTATCTCCCATTTAAATTTCCACGTGCTGGGCCTCACCTATTAAAAGGTAATTTCAGCCTACACGTGAGGGGGAGTGTTATAAATATGTGGTTAAATAATTAAATTTACCATATCCCAATAGCTTAAGCTTTTGGGACAATTAGTAATTTAAATCTTCCCACTATTGATCAGAGCCTTACTAAGCTAACACTTTTCTCTTTTTCTTTTTAATTTTTTTTTATCATGTTATCCATGGCTTCTTGAAGCTCTCATGTTATGACCCCATCCATTACCTTAAATCTTCCCACTATTGATCAGAGCCTTACTAAGCTAATGCTTCTCTCTCTCTCTCTCTTTTGTTTTGTTTTGTTTTTGTTTTTTGTTTTTTGTTTTTTTGTTTTGTTTTGTTTTGTTTTGTTTGTTTGTTTGTTTGTTTGTTTTTGTTTGTTTTTGTTTTTTGTTTTTTGTTTTTGTTTTTTTTCATTCATGTTATCCATGGCTTCCTCAAGCTCTCATGTTATCACCCCATCCATTACCTTAAATCTTCCCACTATTAAGCAATATGTTCGGCTTGACAACATCAACTATCGTATGTGGTTATCTATGGTTCGTCCCATTTTAAGGAGTAATGATTTGGAGGGTATCGTTGATCATTCTAAGCTGTGCCCTCAACAATTCCTTATTGATGCAAAAGGAAAGAAGACTCTTAATCCAGCATTCACTATCTGGACTAAGAAAGATTAGCTTTTGATTAGTTGGATGAATGTTTATCTCTCTGAGAGTGTTCTCTCGACTGTGTATGGTTTAAATTCGTCGAAGGATGCCTCGTTTGCACTAGCAAATCGATTTGCTAGTCACTCCTGTTCACATGTTGCACATTTGAAGAGGCAACTGCAAACTTTGAAGCAAGGCTTTAAGACATGCTCTGAGTTTCTTCAAACTGCCAAACTGTATGCTGGTCAATTAGCTGTTGTTGGTAAGATGATTGAAGATGATGATTTAATTTCATACATCATCAGTGGTCTCAATCTCTCATTTAACTCATTTACCACCTCCTTCTCTCTTGCCACTCATGAAAGTTCGTTGTCTTTTAATGTGTTTCATGATGAATTGCTAAATCGTGAATCATTATTAAATCAACAAGTAATTTCGCTTGATGCTAGTGACATTGCTCTCATGGCACAACGTCCTAATTCTCGTCCATTTAGCCCAAAACACAAACCTCCATTTAATTCCCAAAATTTACCTCATCCAAGATAATTCAACCATAATTCCAAACCTACTGCTCCTTTCTCTAAACAACAATCTGCATTTCTCCATCAAATTAGAGGGTGCCTTGTCAAATTTGTGGTAAAACAAACCACTAAGCACTTGATTGCTTCCATTGCATGGATTATTCATATCAGGGATGTCATCCTCCTTCTCAACTTGTTGCCATGGTTGCTCACACCAACATTGCTTATGATACTCAACAGTGGTATGTAGATAATGGTGCCAATGCTCATATTAAAAATAAGTTGGAAAATTTAAGCTTCAAGCAACCCTTTTAGAATGATGACACTGTTGCAATCGGGAATGGAGCTGGTCTTGTTATAGAAAATACTGGTTCGACGGTCTTAAATTCATCACTTTCTAAATTTCATTTGAAAAATGTGCTTCATTGTCCTAATGCTTCTGCCAATTTATTGTCAATTCAAAATTTTTGCAAAGATAATGATTGTTATTTTAAAATAACCTCTACTCATTTTTTTGTTAAGGACAACAAGACCAAGGCAATACTTTTGGAGGGCAAAAGTGAAAACGGACTTTATCCTATTCGGCTTCCAAGGGGTTCTCTCAAATGCAACCAAGCTTCTTTCATAGCATTTCTTGGCGTAAAAACTTCATCTTTAGGATGGCATTTTAGATTAGGGCACTTGTCTTTTAATGTTATTTCTCGTTGAAAGCTCAGATTTGTGCTAAAACACAAGAGCTTGTTCAGACCCTTAATTAAAAATTATGGTTAGATTGCTTTTACTCTAACTTAGACTAAGTGCGAAGCAAGAGTAAATAAGCGTAATAAACCGATAAAACTACACTAAGCCATATTCATCCATCATCACAATAAATGAAAGCTTAAAGAGTAGAGAAGAGAGATGTAAACACAAGTTAATACTGAGACTTGTTATCGAAGAGGAATTGAAGAGCTCAGCGAAAAATCTCTTCGCGATCCTCTAAGTCAAAATCAATCCACTAGAGAATAAAGTTGGAGTACACAAATAACAAAATACCCTCCAAGCTTAGTCTACCCCATATACTTGAGCCCTCCAAGCTCCTATTACCAACTGACTTCTCAGAGCCTTGTCTTCTCTAGCTTTCCAGATCTCGCAATATGGCCCGATTGCATCTACCAATAAATGGCTCCTTCCAATGTTTCCTAATAGCACCAAAATCTCACTTTACACTCAGAATGGGTGTGGTATGTGTTTGGTCTAGCAACCTCTCAAGGATAAAGAGATGGAGAGGTAGGAGTTGAGGAAAACCATAAGGAAATGTGTAGATGATTGTGGGTATGACAATCTCTAACTCTCAAGTATATTTTCTAGGCTTTTCTCTCTGAAAAGCATTCCTTACAATTTGTGGGTAATGAGGGTATATATAGTGTCGATAAAGACATGGTAAAACAAAACATAACTTTTTGCAAAACAAAGAGTTTCGCGAGTCCTTCGCAGGTTGGCCTTACCCACAAGACACTCGTGAAAAGTACAGCTTGGCGCAATTCTTCATCTTCTAGTCATGTGCTCTACATGTGGCTCTTTTCGTGGGTAAGCTTCTCGCGAGATAGTCGCGAGCCAGTCATGAAATCCACTTGTACATTCTGTGAAGCTTGAGTTTTCACCGATTTCTTACACTCATCCCTTACAATTAATCCCACATACATACAGGGAAAATGATTGAAGAAATTACAATCAAATTTGGCACGGAATTAAAGCCAACACAACATAGTTGGAAATTACAACTTTACACTCATGTTCTCAAACAATTTCAATTACCAGTCTCATGTAGCAATTTTAATAAAGAAATAGTTTGCGTTTCTTGTCAATTGGGAAAAGCTAAGAGGCAACCGTTTTCTTCTTCGAATTGTGTGTCTGCTCAATCCTTAGAATTAATTCATACAGATGTTTGGACTTCTCCAATTTTATCAATAAGTGGATGCAAATATTATGTAGTGTTTGTAGATGATTACTCTCGCTACACTTGGATTTATCCTCTTTATAATAAATTTAATGTTTTCCAATCATTTGTAAAATTTAAGTTGTTAGTCGAAAATCAATTTTCTTCCACTATTAAACAACTTCAATCAGATGGAGGGGATGAATATAATTCCCAGCAATTCCAATTATTTCTTCAAAAGAATGGGATCATTCACAGAAAATCTTGTCCATATACATCCCAACAAAATGGCCTGGCAGAGCGCAAATTGTGCCACATCTTAGAAATTGGTCTCACTCTTCTTGCACATTCTAAACTTTCTAACAAATATTGGGTGGATGCTTTTCTTACAATTGTGTATATCATTAATAGAATACCCATTCCGTTCTTACTTACAAGTCCCTCTTTGCCAAACTTTACAATAAAGAACTAGATTACCATGTTCTTAGAGTTTTGGTTGTAAATGTTATCCTCTTCTTCAACCTTATGGTTTAAATAAGTTGGAGTATCGTTCTAAACCATGTATTTTCTTAGGTTATAATCATGCTAGTTACAAGTGTCTTGATCTTGACTCCAATAATGTTTACTTGTCCCGCCATGTTGTATTTGATGAGAATTCTTTTCTAGCCATGGAGAAAGCTGTTGTCAACATGCCTTTTAAAATTACTGCCCAGTCTAATGCTCCTTTTGTTATTGCTGTAATTCCTCCTTCTCCATCTTCTTCTTTAGTCTCACATGATATAACTATGAGTATGTCCCCACTTGCACCACCTTCCTTATCCTCACCTACAAATCCATCCCCTACTTCTTCCCATTGCCCAACCTCATCTACATCTCTACCTAATATTTTACCATCTCATTCCAATTTAGTTGATTTGGTCGTACCAACACCTTCCTTGCCAAGTGCTCTTCTTGTTAACATTCCTTCTTCAAATCCATCCCACCATATGACCACTAGATCCCAATCTAGCTCTCTTAAACCTAAGACCTTCCCAGATTATAAATTATTCACCTCCACCAAACATGCTTTCCATCTTTTTCATACAATTCTTCGTGAGATTGAACCTAGTTGCCATAGCAAGGCTACCTATGATGCCCGGTGGAGAGATACAATGAAATTGGAGTTTGATGCTTTGATAAGTAATGGGACTTGGACACTTTGTTCCTGACCCAATAATCACAATGTGATTAGAAACAAGTGGGTTTACAAAATTAAGCAAAAATCTAATGGTTTTGTGGATCATTTCAAAGCAAGATTGGTTGCAAAAGGATTTGAGCAACAATGTGGGATAGACTATACTGAGACTTTTAGTCCTGTCATTAAGCCATCAACTATTCGTATTATTTTGACATTGGCAGTGAATTATAATCGGCCTATCAAACAGTTGGATGTTTCCAATACTTTTCTCCATGGTTCATTAATTGAACAAGTTTTTATGGAACAGCCTCAAGGCTTTGTTGATACAAGACATCCTGACTATGTATGTCAATTACATAAAGCTATATATGGTTTAAAATAGGCTCCTAGAGCTTGGTACAATCAGCTCTCATCCTGTCTTTTGGATCTTGGCTTCATTACTTCTCTTGTGGACACTTCCCTGTTTATATATCACTATGGTGGCATCAAGATTTTTATGCTTATTTATGTTGATGACATAATTGTTATAGGGACACATCTTGAATTCATCAAATATCTAATTCCTAGGTTGCAACTTGAATTTCCCCTTAAGGATCTTGGTCCTCACAGTTTTTTTCTTGGTATTCAAGCCACAAGAACTGAGCATGGTTTGCATATTTGTCAAGCTGAATATATTACTGATTTGCTCACTCGGGTTCATATGATTTGGGCCAAAGCAGCTAAATCTCCTAGTCCCTTTGGTTCCAAACTGTTAGGTTCTAAAGACTTAGGTATTTATGTATTTAGAACTCTAATATGTATTGTTGGCAAACCATGATCAAAACAATGTGTTTTGAAGTGTTTTAGTCTTGCTCAAATTTGTGCATTTATGTAAAGTTGGAATCGAGCTAATGCAGAAAAGTTTTATGCATTTTGGCCTGGCTCGATCGATTGAATCTTAAGCTAGATCGATCGAAGCTCGGGCAGAATGTTTTTTTCTGCAGATTTTCCAACTCAACCTTAGTTGTTTTAAAACGTTTTAGGGTTTTCTAATTTGTCCTAAGTATAAAAGGCAAATCCTAGCCACATTTTAGTGTTGCTCATATTGCAGTTTGTGTAAATCTCTTGTGAGATCTAGAGGAGCTTTCCTTTACACAAATTTAGGGTTTTCAAGGAGAAGATTTATCTACACCTTGATGATCAACTTAGTTTCTGCCATTGAAGCTTAAAGAAAATATAAGCAGGTGTGCTTGTATTTGGTGGTGAATCCAAGAAAGAAGGAGTCCGTGGATTCGGAGCTTACACGGGGTCGTGTCAGTAAATTCTACTGGTTGGTAGCAATAAGAAGTCGAGCGTGGGGGCTTGTAAGTCTTATTGTATGAACTTCGATTCTTTCAAGATAGTGGATTCAAGTTTACCTTGAGGATAACTAGGTCAAATCCTCCCCAGGGTTTTACCGGTTTGGTTTCCTGGGTGATCATATCTTGTGTTATTTATCTTTCCACTGCTTTGCATGATACGATCTTTGTTATTGTGATAACCTAGATTTGTTAAATTGGATTAAGTAACAACTTGGCTAATTACCTAGGTTAAATCAATTGTTTTAAGGGGTATAAAAACCATCAAATGGTATCAGAGCGGGTTGCTCTTTTGTTGTTGATCTTTTGATCATTGAGCTGATCCTTGACCCCTGTTGTCATGGAACACGGACACTCTCAAGTTATTCCTCCTCACTTTGATGAGAATAATTATGCTTATTGGAAAGTAAGGATGAAAGCATTTCTGAAATCTATTGATGAGAGAGTGTGGAACTCCGTTGAATACGGATGGGAGAAGCCCACTACTCTTGTTAGTGAGTGGGAAACTTCTAAAAAAGAAGCAGCTGCGTTTAATAGCAAGGCTATGAATGCTATCTTTAACGCTGTTTCTATGGAGGAATTTAAGAGAATCTCTAATGTTGAGGTTACTCATACTGCTTGGAATATCCTCCAGACTGTGCATGAAGGCATAAAGGCTATCAAAATCAATAAATTGCAGTAATTGACTTCTAAATTTGAAAGCATTAAGATGTCTGATGATGAATCTTTTGATGAATTCTATGCTAAATTGAATGATATTGTTAATTCTGCTTTTAACTTGGGTGAAATCTATGATCAACCTAAAATTGTTAGGAAAATTCTTAGATCTTTAACTGAAGACTTTAGATCCAAGGTGACTGCCATTACTGAAAGCAAGGATGTGGACTCCATTCCTGTTGATGAACTTGTAGGATCTCTTCAATCTTATGAGTTAGATCTACCCAAAACTACCAAATCCAAATCAATAGCTCTTAAGTCAGTTGATGATGTTGAAGGTGGTGGATTTGATGATGAGCTCTCTGCTATAGAGATTGCTTACCTTACCAAGAATTTTAGAAACTTTCTCAGGAATAGTAACAGAAAGGCAAGAGGCACGAACACTGCTGAACTTAGAAACTTTAGGAAGCATGATCCCACTAAGGTTAACAATAATGATAAACCTAGAGAAAAAGTAGGTCAATTTTCTAATAATTCTTTGGGTTCTCAGTGTTTTGGATGTCAAGGGTATGGTCACATGAAATCTGAATGTCCTACCTATTTGAAGTCTAAGGGTAAGACCATGGCTGTAACTCTTAGTGATGGTGAAGTTTTAGATAATGAGTCTGATTGTGATGAGGATGGAAACTTTATTGCTTTCACTGCTACTGCTGTAGTCAATGAGAGCATATCTATTGAAGAGAACCCTTCTGATGGGGAACTCTCTGAGGATGCAAATCTTCAAGAGGCCTATAATAAACTTTGCAAAGTTGCTGCAAAGGATGCTATGAATGTTGAACTTGGCCTGAAGAAAATTGAATCTCTTGAGCTTGATAAGAAGAATTTGCTTGTAAAACTGTTTGATGTTACTGAACTTTTGAATAATGTGAAAATTGAGAATATGCTTTTGCTTGATAAAGTTAAATATTTGGAACTTGATTTATCGGGTGCTAGATCTGCTAGTTCGAAACTTGATCAAATGTTGAGTGTTCAAAAGTCTCCTTCTAACAAATCCGGTTTAGGTTATGTTGAAAGCATCTTTGTGTCTGCTCCTCATTCCACAAACTTTGTCCCTTCATCTTCTTCTGAACCTTCTGTGAGTGAGATAGTGAGTGAAACTGTCAAACCTCCTGTGAGTGAGGTTGTTAAACCTATAGAAGTTTCATCATCTAGGAAGATTAGGGTTGATTTGAAAGAGTCTAAGTCTAAGAAGCCTACCCTATCAAAAGACAAGACACATGATAAGCCTACATGGGTTTGTCACTTTTGTGGAAAGTCTGGACACATACGTCATAACTGTTACAAGCTGCAAGCTGCAAAGAGAGCAAATAAACCAAAAGTACCTGTGCCTCAAGCACAAGATCCTATGGTACTTATTGGTGAATTGGTAAAGGCTTTAAACCTTTATTCCAATCCTGGAGTTGGTAATCATTCCCATGTGAATAAGAACTCTAATGCTCATGGTGCATCTAAAAGGTTTTGGATGCAAAAGACTCGAACTAACTGAGTCTTTCTGACATGGTCCTTGTACTTCATTGCTCTACCCTTTGTGACATTTGTTCTTTGGTTTTGTTTTTTGTTTTTTCTAGGATTTGCATTGCATAACATTCATGCATTTCATTCTAGGTGTTTTTTTAATAAAAAAATATTAAAAAAAAAGGGGAAGAAAAAGGAAGCAAATTGTGTTTTGTACTATTCTTCTTAGTTTTTGAAGAATAAGGTTGGTCAATTTATTTTCACATAATATGTCGTTTGTACCTTATTTAGCTTTGATGAGCTTACTTATTGCACTTTACTAGTTAAAGTTTTGTAGTTCATGTTGAGTGGGAAAGATGTTTATGGTTTTTGATTACTCTGTCTTAATCTTGAAGTCACATGTTTTTGACTGTCGTACTTGAATTTTTAGAGAAAGGCATAAATAACCATCTCACCACTGTTCACTAGCCAATTATGAACACCTTAGTGCATATCATAAGATTTTGTGCTCGAGAAAGTGTAGCACATGCACGAAAAGAACATAAGGTGAAGCCTCAGTTTAAATTTCTTAATACTTAAAATTGGTGTATACTATTAGGCTTGATACCAAAATCACATGAATTAAAATTGGTGTGTATATTATGAGGCATAAATTCAAGAAACTTACATGATTGCAAGCTTATGATTTAGGAGATGTGCGAGTTAAATGATGTAACTCTTTAGGTGATAGTCTCTTTTAAATTCTTTGTGATGAATTTTGTAGACTTTGTGATTGATTGCTATTCACATATCACCTCACATGTATCTCAAGCTTTTGCTAGTTGCACACACTACATGAGTTACTCTTTGCTAAACTTTGTACATGTTATTATGTGTGTTTATGGTTTGACCAACCAAGTTTTGCAAATACTTTGACTTTTGTGCAAAATTAATTTGTTGCTTGAAAATTTATGGAGAATGCAAGAAATTTTATTTTTGGGAAATTTGGGCTTAAAATTCTTGTTTTTGAAAATCACATCATCACATACTCATGCATTTTGTTCTCAAATTTCAATGCTTTGAGTTGATTCTGAATTTTTTTCAAAAAGTTGTGTTTTTCCTTAAATTTAGTGAGCCTCTGTCCATTTCAATCGATCCATTCTATTTTTCGATCAATCGAAATTGTTTAAATATGTTTGAGAGAGCTTCTAACTGTTTCGATCGATTGAACTTTTTTAAATTTGTTTTGTCAAAGTCTCTGTCTATTTCGATCGATCGAGGATGTTTTTCGATCGATCGAAACTTGTGAATCAAGGTTTTTTAAAAGTCAGATTGGATTGTTTCAAACTTACTTTTTCAAACTTTCCTCTCTCTCTCCGATTTGGCTAGGCTCCACTTAGGATTTTTTTGTCATTTTCCTCCGAAATTTTTGCAAGGTTTTTGTCTCCCAAGGCTAATAAGATCCTTATACCCTTCCCTTTGCATTTATTTTCTTGTTTTCATGCATAAACTCATGCATTTTAAGGGAATTTTCGGAACTATTCATTTTTGGGATTTTTGTTGAATCAATCCTCTTTTTCTGAAATTGATCATTGGGTTTTGCTTCTATATTGTTATATTCATGATATATGTTGGTTAATTTGATCAATTTGGGGATTTGTGAAAAATTGAAAATTCTAGGGTTTGTAATTGATCCGAATTGGGGATTTTGTTCAAATTGGGTTAAATTGATGAAATTGGCTTGTTCAATTGATGTAATTGGTCATTATTTTCTGAAATCTATCTTGTAAGATGATCAATTAGTCAATATCTTTCAAATTGATCAAGTGGTTTTCCAAATTTTGGGGTTTTTGTGTTAATACCTCTATGTTCAAGCCAATTTTGTGAATTTGAACTTATTTGGACTTAATTGCACTGCATTAGGACATGCATCATGCCATTTAAATTGTTCATGCATCATATAGTTTTTGTTCTATATTTTTTTGTGTGCTAACTTGTAGTCTGCCCTTGGTATTTTTTTTTTTTTTTCCTTTGCTTTGTGTTTTGGTCCTTATCCTAGCACCATGCCTAGGAATACTAGAGCCCATAAGACCCCTTCCACTTCCTCTGAGTTTCTCTCTAGGAGTGAGGTGTTTAGGAATGATAAGAGCAGAGAGGCCTTTGAGACTTTGAACAGTAAGCGTAAAATTTGGGCTGAGCGTGCTGTGGTTTTAGATGAGATTGATCCGGCCATTAGGGCTAACTTTGAGTTTAGAGGTTGGTTGCCTCTCTTAGAGATAGATCTTCCACCCCCGACCGCCTGATTAGAGAGTTCTTCTCGAACCTCTCTTGCCACGTCTATGATTCCAACACCCTTGTTAGGAGTTGGATACGAGGTGTTGAGTTCACTATTACCCCTCGGGTAGTGGCTGAGGCTTTTGGGGTTCCGGTTATTCGGGAGCCTGACTATCCCTATGATGAGTCACCCTCCTTAGATGTTGTCATGTCATACATCACTGGGTTATCTATCCAGTGGGGTTCTGATCCTCGGATCACGTCTGCTGAGCTTACCGAGACTGCCTATCTTTTCTTTAGGATAGCGTGTCATCTGTTGTGGCCTATTTCTCATTTCCACACCATCCCTCTAAAGCGATGTGTGTTTTTGTATGCTTTTGTTTCTGGTGCATCGATCAGTTTCCCTTATCTGTTCCTTCGTTCTTTGAATGAGGTTCATAGGAGTTCTGCCGTAGGGCATGCACTTATTCATCCTATTTTCATTCATAGGATTTTGCTCTTTTTAGGTTTAGATGGTTTCCCGTCTAGTGAGCCTGTTCATATCATTGCTCCCATAGGTGCCACCTTTCTTAGACAGAGGGCTGCTCACATGCGAGCTGTTCCTTCGCGTCTTAGGGATGCGTCATCTAGTGCTGTTCCCCCTCCTCCCTCTTCTACAGGTGCTGATGATGTTGAGACGTCTGGTGCTGCTGCTACTGGTACTGATGTTCCTCCACCGACTACTTCGGATGATTCAGACATTTGACGTACGTTGGATCATGTCTTGACTGTTCAGGCGGCTCATGGACAGATTTTGGTGGACGTGCTCAATGAGATCTGTGCCTTGCGTGCGGAGTTGGCACAGTTTAGACCACCTCCCTTTTATTTGCCCTTTGTAGAGTTTTTGTTTTCAAGGGGAGAGTATTTCTTTGGTTGGAGCTTGTGGAGTTTAGATTGTATCTAGGTGCTTCACATTGTATTTTACCTTTTTAGCTCTTGCCATGTTTTTTATGGGATATTTATGTTAGGGGGAGTGTTGTTTTTTTTTGGTTCCTTATATGTTTCTTGTTTCAAACTTTTATTGATTTATATTTATGAGTTATTCATTGATGTATGTCTTTATTGTGTGTTGTTTGAAATCAAGAATTTAATTTGTTTACTTGTATTTTTTCCACACATGCGGTTATGCATTTTGTTTAGTGTTTCAGGAAATATATAGGTTGATTCAATTGAGCTGCTGTCTACACTTGCAACTGATGAATAGTAGTTAGGATTGAATTTATTTTATGAGCATTATTTGTGTAAACGGCTTTTATTTTGTAAACTTTGAGCTTCTAGTTGTGTTTTGTCAAGGATTGCCAAAGGGGGAGTTTGTTAGGTTCTAAAGACTTAGGTATTTATTTATTTAGAACTCTAATATGTATTGTTGGCAAACCATGATCAAAACAATGTGTTTAGAAGTGTTTTAGTCTTGCTCAAAGTTGTTCATTTATGTAAAGTTGGAATCGAGCTAATGCATAAAAGTTTTAGGCATTTCGGCTTGGCTCGATCGATCGAAGCTTGGGCAGAATGTTTTTTCTACAGATGACAAACTTTGTCAATCAACTTTGTCAACACTTGCATTCACCTACATCCACACATTGGACATATGACAAACAAGTTCTTTGGTATTTAAAAGGCATTGCTGACTATGGTTTACTCTACACTAAGGGTGATCTACAATTGTCTGCCTTATGATTCTGACTAGGCAGGCGATCCCGATGATAGACGCTCGACTTCTAGATTCGTAGTTTTTCTTGGCAAGAGTTTGGTCTCTTGGAGTGCAAAGAAGCAAGTAGTTATTTCCTGCTCAAGCACTGAGGCTGAGTATCGGTCTATTGCTCTTACTATTGCAACATTATTTTGGCTGTGCATGTTGTTCAACGAACTTCAAGTCCCACTTCCTTCAATTCCTATCTTATGGTGTGATAATGTCAGTGCACTTGCTTTGGCATCTAACCCTGTATTCCATGCTCGAACAAAACACATTGAGGTTGATTATCATTTTGTTCGAGAAAAAGTGCTTAATCGTGATATTTTAGTCAAGTTTATTTCCACTATTGATCAGGTTGCAGACATTTTGACAAAGGCATTGATATGGATTCCTACTTATGGTGATTCCTACTCCCATTAGCTTGCGGGGGGTCTATTAGGATAATTGATATGGATTTAGATATGGCTAAAGATAATGCCAAGCCACTTTCTAAAGATCACGTTGCTACTGAAAATTCAAATACTGATATGGATGATTCAGATATGGCTAAAGATAATGTCAAGCCACTTTCTAATGATCATGTTGTTGCTCAAAATTCAAATGTTCCTATAGTTATCACATAATCTGTTTTGTTGTATTTTATCCTTAGCTCCTCTACCTCTATCTAGGAATTTCTATTGTAACCAAACACTACCTGTGTTGTGTATATATATATATATATATTTCCTAATGCATCCTAAGCCAATGCCATTTACTCAGCTTTTGTTTCAAATATTGCCATATTTATTTACAAAAATTAAAGCTGTGCCTTATGTTGTTTGGGAAAATTATAGCATATTTAAAGGAAAAATTTTTTTCCCAAATTTTCATTGGTTTAGGTTTCTATTGGTTTAATAATTTGAAGTTCATTTTAGAAGTGAGAAAATACTCAAAAAGTACACAACCTTTTTTTAAAAAGCCAATTATTGTGATAAAATGTTTTTGCATCTTTTTATAATGAAGCTAGGGTCTTTCTATAAAAGGGGTAGGGTCGTTTTCTAATGAGAATTCAAATGGGGAGGTGGTATTACATGTATTCATCCTCTAACATTGGGATAGACCCCATACACTTGTGGGGTCTACCTCAATGTAAGAGGATGGATTCACAAAGAGGATGATGAATCTACCTCAGCTAGAGCAAATTCAGAGAGACAATACTCAGAATCCATTGGTCCAAGCCCCTCCATTTCTGAGAGTGACAGATTGTGAAAGTGACGGAGTAACAGAGAGAGAGAAAGGAAATGCCATTTTTAAAAATAGTAAATTACTCTTTTAATTAGTTTGCGTTTTTAAATTTAAAAGGATTTAACTAAAAAATTGGGGTATTTTAAAGACTTAAGAATTTGTGTAAGCGGAAATACCTTTTTGGTCCCTAGATTTTGATCCCATTCTCATTTTGGTCCCTACTTTTTAATTTTACTGCATTTAGTCCCTAAAATTAAAAGGCGATCATGTTTTGGTTCTTACTGTCATTTTAGTAATGGAAATTGTCATAACCTCCAATATCAACTCCACCTCCTCTCCAACCACTCCACGAGCTAGCATGGTTCAAGCTAATGTGTTTGAACCAACCCAGGTCAAGTCCCTCCTCGACAACAACTCACCTAGACATCTTGGTCAACTCAGCTGGGGTGACAGACACAAAGTTGCCTAGCATAGCCAACACTTCTTTAGAGGACCTTGACAGAATTTTCAAGTGACCAAAACCAATTCCTAAGACTTGCACAAAACAATTTTCCTTTTTTTATTTTGGCACTAACACAATTTTAATAATGGGTCATAGTGTTAACTTATGAATATATTTGCTTTAGTGTAAATGCAAGAGGAACATTTTTTTGTTGTAAAGAGGCAGCAAATTGATTGAAACACGGTGGTGGGGGTTGCATTATATTGGTGCCATCTTCATTGGTTAGTTCATTAAAGCCAGGGATGGCCCCTACACAGCGTCTGTTAGGACATATGTGATCATGTAAAGAACATATGTCAGTTAGAATTGGCTAATCCTTTGACAAAACGCACTTTATTTGTAATTGGGTAGATCTAGGATGTGTTTAATACTTCAAGAAACAAGAGTTCAAGTCCAAGTATTGAAGTCATGCAAATCTGTCCAAGAAACAAGTGAAGAAGTGTTGTATTTTAAAGCTCGACAGATGTATTTATCGAGATTTAAATTGTGAATCTCTACAAATAAGCTTGACAGCTGTATCTATCGAGAATTATGAAAATCAGTTTTTCAGATATGATTTCACGCATATCCATGTGTATTTGTATAGGGTTTCTTTTCTCACAACCTTAGACGTATATAAGGACTATTTTAAGAGTCGTCTTAGATGATAAAACTTGATGCAAAGGTTTTATTCATGCATATTGTGACCGGAGACAATTTGCCCTAGTTCATCTTTCTCTTGAAGAAGCTGCTGCGTTTGTACGCTAAAGGTTTTGTAACCAAGGAGCTTCTTTTTGTGGATGAACTGAAGAACTTTGTAGCCAACATCTTTCTCAAGTTTGTGAGTTAGTCACGTATTGGGATCATGCATCGATTGGTTAGTCATGTACTTGGAGCCGTGCATTGGAAAGGAGAGATTGTCACTACATTACAAGTCCAATTGGGTATTAGGGTAAGGGTTCAACTGTAGGTTGGTATAAGGTACTGGGATTCCTTTACTTGTAACCGCTTGTTTTGATAATAGTGGATTCTCGGGAGTGGTGACCTTAAATTCATCCGGTGGGATTTTGCCTTGGTGGTTTTCCCCATTCATAAACAAATCACCCGTGTCAAATTTATTTTTTGCTGCATTTAACTTAGTTGGTGATTTGTTTGTGTTACCACGCTTATTGCATGTAATTGAATCTAATTAATTTCACTTGGCTAATTAATTTGATTAAGTTACTAAAGGGGTCAATACATTTTTGGCCTATTAGCATCAAAGGCAGCAGTAGAGACCATGACGAAGATATTGGCGAAAGGGCTCAAGGGTACAAGTCCAATTGTAATTGAAATGTTCTTTGCAGGTAGGAATGAAGAGTATGTGAAGAGGGTGATTGATGATTGCCCATTGGAAAGGCTTGGGGAAACCAAGGATGTGGCACTGGTGGTGGGGTTTTTGGCCACTGATGCTAGTAAGTGGATCAATGGACAGGTCATTCGGGTTAGTGGTGGTTATATTTAGGAATGCATGATACCATAAGAAATAATACCACTTGAAAACTTCTTGAAGCCTATGTACGATGTGGTCTTGCCGAATAATTCAAATGTGTTATTATTATTGTTATTGATGAAATCAAGTGTGTTACCTCTCTCTCTCTCTTTCTGGACTCAAAAAATTTGACAAAACATTACGGTTAATGTAGCAGATTATTACTTGTTAGTAGTAGGTAAAAAAGTAATGTTAGTAGTGAGTCTAAATGAGAACTACTAAAAGCTTACTAACTCAATTGTTCAAAATTTTTATTTGTGTCTATAACATTGCTCCTCATAAAAACAAATAACAAGGACTTTGTTGCAACATGCAGAGATGTATAGCTATTGAGTTCTTCTAGAACCACAACTTTGTATAATAACTTTTGTTACAACTTTGACATGATAGAATGTGAGTGACTATCTATCACTTTTACATTGGCGCATCACCTTTTCGCTACCACTTATGGTCAGCTATATTAAGGATGTGGCAAATATTGTGGCGCAAAAGTTGTATCCATATTTTCTCATAGCTGGAGTAAGGATTTGCCAGGACATCAAGCTAAGGCAAATTAAGAAGTACGAATGGAACACAACATAAAATACGTCGATACAATAAAAGAAGCCATGACGCGATGAAAACATGACAATTAATCAATTGACTTTTATATATATATATATATATATATATTAGGTGTTAAAAATAATTCATTACAATCATAAAAGTGTTAAAAAACATATATAAAAAAAAACTCAACTAAAAGTGATAATTTAAAAGAAAATTGGAATTAAGTATCATACTAAAAGCAAAAACACTAAGGTAAAGGATGTTAAGTTACGATTTTTATATATAACATTTATGTTGGCTTTATTTCATGAAAAAAAGTGTTGTAATTTCACTAATTTTTTTCCTTATATTTTGTGGGATTTAATTGTAATGAGTTTAGTATTGAGTTGTTGAAGATTGTTCAAAACAGTTAATCTCGCGACTTAGCTCGTGACTCAACACCCATGAAAGGCCATATGAGGAGCACATGTGGAAGTTCAAGAGTCAGCATATCTCATGAGTAACTCGCGACTTGGCTGACCCGCGAGTGACTCTCGAGATGCACTAACTAGCTGGATTTTAAGTGTGACCTTTTCTCTTCTTTACTCACATTATATATATCTTCATTACCTACAAAATTGTAAGGAGGCTATTCATAAGAAAACCATAAAAAGGTTTCTACAACACCCACCTTGTTAGAGAGAGCTAATCATCCTTAAGAGAGAAATTTTTGTAGTCCTTCCCTCTCCCATTGTTATATCTTGAGAGAAGATTTGTACCCAAACACAACCCACACCTATTCAGAGTGTAGAGAGTGTTTTGGAGCTTGGGAAGTATTAGGTATTTGCCAAAATAAGTCAATGAGGCTTGGCCGATGCCATTGGGGGGTATTGCGAGAACCTGGAAGTTAGTGAAGACAAGACTCCGAGAAGTCTATTGGTAACTGGAGCTTGGAGGGCTCAAATAATTTGGGTAAATTAGGCTTGGAGGGTCTTTTTGGTATCCTTGTTCTCCAACTTATTCACTAGTGGATCATTTCGATTTGGAGGGCCGCGGAAAGATTTTTATGCTGAGTTCTTTGGTTTTCTTCTTTGATAATACATTATCATGTTATCTTGGGTTTGCTATTCTTTTACCCACTGCCCTTTCTGTAAATTTGTGATTTACAACTATGTTTTATGTTGGCTTTATTCCATGAAAAAAAATTTGTAGTTGCATTATTTTTGTTCTTTGTATTTTGTGGGATTTTATTGTATTGGGTTTAGTATTAAATTGTAGAAGAATCAAGCATGCAACAAAGATTAGTGTAATTTCACGACTAGCTCACAAGAAGCTTGTGAGTAAAGGTTCTCGCGAAAAGGTCATATGAGAAGCACATGTTGGAAGCTGAAGAGTTAAGTGCCAGGTTGCATTTCGTGAGTACTTCATGAGAAAGGCCATCTCGCGAGGTACCCGCGAAACTCTCTACTTGGAGGATTTTAAGTGTAACTTTCTTACCCATTACCCATACTATATATACCCTCATTACTCACGAAAGTCAAGGGAGGCTATTCAGAGAGAAAACCCTAGATAGGTTTCTACAACACAACATAACACACCCACCTTTTACAGAGAGAGAGATACTTATCTTTTAGTGAGAAATCATTATAGCCTCTTCTCCTTGCTTTTTCCATTGTCATACATTGAGAGGAGATTTGTACCCAAACACAACATTTTTAGTGTAGAGAGTGTTTGGAGCTTGGGAAGCTTGAGGGAATTTGCCAAAAGAAGCCAATAAGGCTTGGTGGATGCAATCAAATGGTATTGCGGGATCCGAAAAGCTAGTGAAGACAAGACTCCAAGAAATCCGTTAGTAGCAGGAACTTAGAGGGCTCAAGTAAATTGGGCAGACTAGGCTTGGAGGGTTTTTTGTTATTCGTGCACTCCAACTTATTCACTAGTGGATTGATTTCGACTTAGAGGGCCGCGGAGAGGTTTTTCACCGAGTTTTTCGGTTTCCTCTTCAATAACATGTCTTGGTGTTATCTTATGTTTGCATCTCTCTTCCTTTACTATTTATGCTTTACATTTATTGTTTAATGTTCATGTTTATGCACTAGAGTAGTTTCGGTTTATTGCGCTTCATTTACTCTTGATCCACACTTAGATAAGTTAGAGTAAAAGCAATCTAGCCTTAATTTTAAAATTGGAGTTTGAACAAGCATTAGTGTTTTCACACTAATTTGAGCTTTCAATTGGTATCAAAGTGGGTACGTTTTTTGGATTTCATCATCCTTGTGTGATCTTAGACCTTGTTTGAGATGGATAGATCTCAATCCCTCAATGCACCTCCTTACTTTTATGGGAGTAATTATGCATTTTGGAAACTATGTATGCGTGCTTTTCTATGTGCTATTGATGAGACCATTTGAGATTCCATTGAGAATGGTTGGGTGAGACTTATAACAGCCAAGGTCGAATGGGATAAGGCGGCACTTGCTTTGGCAAATGCCAATAGCAAAGTTATTAACGCTATTTTTTGTGGTGGTTCTACTGATGAATTCCACAGGATATCTCATGTGAAGACCACTAAAGAGGCGTGGACCATTCTAGAGACAACCTACGAGGGAACCAAGAAGTCAAGGACACTAAGTTTCAAATGCTCACTACTCAATTTGAGGAAGTGAAGATGAGTGATGATGATTCATTCTATGGGAGACTCAATGAGATTGTTATTACCAAGCTCAATCTTGGAGAAAAGATTGAAGATGCGAAAGTGGTGATAAAAATCTTGAGATCCTTACCTAAAAGTTTCCAGGCTAAGGTCACCACAATTGAGGAGAGCAAAGATTTGGATGAGATCAAGATTCAAGAGCTTGTTGGCTCTCTTCAAACCTATGAGCTTGGATTGCCCTCTCACAAGTCTAGCAAATCACTTGCTCTCAAAACCATAAATGAGAGAACTAGTGATTCCTCCGATGAGGACGATGTTGAAAAAGAGGTGACATATCTTGCAAAGAACTTCCGGAAATTTCTTAAGATGAAGAACAATGGGAAGTCGTTTAGCAAAGGAAAATTCTCATCTTCCAAAAATGACAAAAGTGACTTCAAAAAGAAGGATGGGAAAGACTCATCATCAACTCAAGGAATCGTGTGCTATGAATGCAATGGCCATGGGCATCTAAAGATGGAATGTCCAAACTATTTGAGAGGAAAGGGTAAAGTGCTAACAACTACCCTTAGTGACTTGGAGAGCTCAAATTCCGATGCGAAAGGAGAATGTGATAATGATGGAAACTATTTAGCTTTCATGGCGATTACCATGATTGATTCTAAAGATGACTTGAGTGATTTGGTTGATGAACTTGGTGTACACTCCGAAGGTGAAGAAGTTGAGGTTTCAGATGATGAGAATGTGGTTAAAGAATCTTCAAGAAGTGTACGATGCATTGCTTGAAGATTGCTTGCCAAGAGTTCTATTAAGAAGATGAAGAAAATTGAAGAAGAGCACAAATCCACTCTTGCTTAACTTAAGGATGCCAAGTGTGAAGTTAAAGATCTGAAGGAAGAGTTACTGAGTGCCTATTCCAAAATTAAGTTTCTCAAACTTAAAGTAGTTCAAGCAAATTTCAAAGTGGAACGCATCACCACCAAGAAACTTGACAGAGTGCTCTCATCTTAAAAGCCTTCTAATGACAAGACCGGTTTGGGCTATATCGGTGAAGGAAGCTCAAGTAGCAAACTCAAAAAGAAGAAGAAGTTTGTGTTGGAAAAAAATGTAGAGAAGCCCAAGGTTAAGATCCTTACTGTTGAGAAGAAAGACATTGGTCCCAAACCAAAGGTAAAAGGGAAGTCATTGCCTAAGAATCAAAGGGAACCTCAAGTGAAGCATTTTGTCATCATTGTGGCGTTCGAGGACACACAAG
Source organism: Quercus robur (assembly GCF_932294415.1). Lineage (NCBI taxonomy): Eukaryota > Viridiplantae > Streptophyta > Magnoliopsida > Fagales > Fagaceae > Quercus > Quercus robur. The sequence continues at coordinate 43,826,343 of NC_065541.1, read as the reverse complement.
ACCAAATTGCTTCAAGCTTCAGGCTCTCAAAAGGGCTGATTCTCTACGTGATCAAGGAAACTCAAAAAGAATGCCAAGGGGAAACCAAGCTAAAGGAGAAAATGAGGGTTAATTTATTGGAGACGTTATAGAGATGTTGAAGAACATTTCATTATGCCTAGCAAGCTTTACCCCGAGGCTTGAGAGTTATGTCGGTCATACCCCTCATTCTAAGGACCTTACCCAAAACACTCGTGCGGTGTGGGTGAAAAAGGGTAATCGTGCATGATCACACACTACGCCCATGCTTTAATTCTTCGAATGTTTTAGGGTCATAGTTCCATGCATCTTGGCATATGCATTCTTTTAGAGTCATTGCTTCCGTCCTAGCATGTATCTTTTATAGGTCTTTGTTTTGTTTACCTCGTTTTGTTGATCTTACTTTATTACTTTGTTTTTTAGTGTGTTAAAAAAATTCAAAAATCCCATAAAAAGTAAAAAATCTCAAAAATTTTAATCACTTGTGTTGTGTATATCACATGTTAAGTTTGGCCTTGTACCTCCATACTAATGGCGTAGTGTATTTACGAGTTTAGCTTGTTATGTATGCATAATTTTTAAGTGTGAGCAAAATCTAGAAATCTATGTTTGATTGTTATAAATAGATCTTCAAGCTTATCATGAATGATTGGTCAATAGTCTTGTTTGATCTTGATATATGCGTAAACTTGTACCTATATATCTCCTCACATTTATTTTTATGTCAAAAAGCTCTACAAACGTCAATCTCTAAATGAGAAAGAGCTAAAAAAAGCCTTGTTTCAGAAACTAGTTTGACTAGGAAAAGGTGGAGCAAAATGTATTCAACATGTATGATGCCAAAGCCAAAAACTTATTCCTCAAAGAAATATAAAAAATTTCATGGCATCGCTGCTCAAAAATTGAGTTGTATTGATCAAATAGTATGAAAAATGGAAGTCAAATGAAAAATTTTTAATTAATGAAAACACTTTGGTGGGGGTTATATATGTTCATTTCTACTAGTGAGATAGGTCACTTGGCTTCGTGCTAGTTGTGTATGACTTAATTGAATTGATCATTGAAGCTTCATACTAGATTATGGACTAGCTAGTTCATACTTGATTCACATATACAACACACAAGACTAATGTTCAATGAATGCCTATTTCATTTGTGTGATTGTATGTGTTCAAATGTGATTTATGTATACTCAACTGCTTGATGATCAAACCCAAAAAGATTTTTGAGTGGTTTATTTGTTTTTGAAAGTGTTTTTGTGTATCACTTGTGTTTTGAAAGTTTTTCCAAAAATCCAAATCTGTTTTGTTAAAAAACACCTTCAGAAGCATTTTTGCAAGTATGTCGCAAGTAAGCTATCTCGCACCTTAGTCGCGAAAATAAGGAAGCAAATTTTCATTTCTTCCAAAATTTTACACAGAGAGTTTCATGACTTCCTTGCGAGATCTTCTTGAGAAATAGCTTCTCGTGAAACTCGCCATGCGCATTTGAGGCATTTCGCGAGTAACTCGCAAGAACTTCGCGAGTAGCTATCTAGTAAAATGAGTGGATTTTCAGTTTTTAAAGTGGCTCACAGTGGCAGTTTTTCAAAATCCTATTTTTGCCTCCTTCGAGCCTCTCTCAACCCAAAATACCATTTTCACTAAAATCTCAACCAAAACTTCTTGGATTTCATCTTTAAGTCTTCTCTAAGGTATGTTTTAACAACTTTTATCCTTTAATTCCTTAGATTAAGTCTTAGATTCTTAAAATTTTAGGGTTGGGGTTATTTTGAATGGGGTTGGGAAAACTTAATTTTTTGTCAAATCCTTTTGATTTTTTTATTTGGCTGTCCCATTGGGTTTGGTTGTGTTTTTGTTGATCCCTAGTGGCATTTTAACATGTATTTAGGCAAGTTTTACATGTGTTCATGCATTGTTTCCCATATAAGTGTAGTGTGTGCACTTGAAGTGTTTGATAAAATGCATGTATGGTATTTTTTTTTTCATTCTTTTGGACTCCATTGAGTTCCAATTTTTAGGGATTACCATGATTATGCATGTTTATTATTTTTTGATCATTGGTTATGTGTTTTACACACTTTGCCCCGTAAGTGCTTGTTTATGTATTGATTATGCATCTCACATGCACACTAGATGCCCACACTCTAACACTTGACATATTTTGCATTCATTCATGCTAGTTAAGTCTTTTTAGACATTTTAGCACTTATAACATATTCTTGTGTCTATGTTTGCTTGCCTATTTCCATTGTAGGACATTTTTTTCTATTTGTTCTTGTTTATGAACTAACTTGCATCTAATCAAGTTTGTTACCATGTTTGTGTATGCTTTGTTTGTTTGTGGCTATTTTGTAGATGTCTCCTTATAGGCCAACTACAAAGAAATCAGCAAAGCATCCTCATCACTCTCTCAATTGATTCAGAAATGATGATGCTAACAATGCCTACATCGATCACTACAAGAATGCTACGATCACCTTGGAGAACACATTCATTCCAGAGGTGTTTATGGAGAGGACTTGGACCAAATTGCTGAATCCCTCAGGTGATGTGTATGAGTGCATCATCAAGGAATTCTTTGCAAATGCATTTGTGGAAGACGACCACATTAGCTACTGGGTCAGAGGGAAAGAGTTTACTGTCTCAAGAGAGTCAATCTAAGAGTTGTTAGAGATCCGTCCGATGACTTCGGATACCTCTCTACACTATGATGAAAGGAAAGACAAGCTTGAGCCTTTTGTGCAAGTTCTTGGAGGTCAGCTCAAGAAGAAAGCCTTGCACATGATTGATTTGACTCTTGAGATAAGGGCATTGGCCTATATCATGATCTTCAACCTCTATCTGGTGAAGAATTTGACAACCTTGTCGGGGCCAAGGACTATCTTCCTCCATGATCTATTTACTCACAAAGAGATTGACATCTGTGGTCACATCTACCACATCTTCGTCAAGTGCATTAAGAAGAGAAAGTCAAGGATGACTCTACCATTTCTGAGCCTTGTCATGTCTCTAATATCAAAGGCAAGGGTGAAGATTCCAAGTGGACTCCCGGTCATGCAAAGGGAAGAGCCAATCAGTGAGCACACTATGACCCGGAGTAAAGCTCACATTCCTGGTCTAGAAGTTGGTGCAACACAAATTCCAAGAGATGAAGCTGTAGATGAAGATGGCAACACCGAAGATGAGATTGATCGATTCACTCATGGACTGGAGGATACTCCATAGCCTTCTTCTCAGGCACAAGCTAAGCTCCCGATTGCCTTGATTTAATACTAGGAAGGGTAAAATAGATGCATGCCATGCTGATTGCACATATTGACTACTCCACAAGGAAGTTTACATACCTTCAAGGTCAGATCACTGCCTATCTTCTCAGATTCAAGACTTGGAAAAATCAAATTCAGAGTCCAATGCTTTCTAGGACCTTTAGCCATTCAGGTCGAAAAGAAGGAGTAGATTAGCTTGAGGGGGAGTATAGCCTAAAGGGGAGTAGTAAATCCATTGGTTTATTTTTGGTGGCATATGTTTTTTCTTTTTCTTTTTTTATTTACAGTACTTTATTTAAAGTTTTCAGTACTTTAGTTTAAAACATAGTTTTTTCTTTGGTACTTTGTGTTCCTTGGTTTTTATAGCCGTTTCTTGATGCTTTTAGTTATCTATTGCTTTTCGCTTTAGTTTCTTTAATGCATCATGTGGTTTGTTGGACATGCAATTAATTTCTGTATTACTCTTAGCATGCATTTAGGAAGCAATGAAAAATTAAAATTATTTCACTATTCAGCTTATTTTTGCTACTATTCATGGGCCTCATTGCACTTTTTGGTACTATTCATAGGCCCCACTATACTATTTCATCTAATTTTTACCTTTATCTACAGTACTTTCAACAATAAGTTTTTAGTTTCAGTAAAATAAATAGTATCCAAACAGATCCTTAATTGCATTGCGTGTTCGGTTAATCATTTACTCGTTAAATGTTTATTATGGTCATTTCTTAATGACTGTTCCTGTATGATCAAATTATGCTATATGTTCACATATCTCTTACTTATCTTGATCACATTTTACTTGTTTTCTATACATGACTAGTATTCTACTTGTCTCATACTTAATGAAGTTTATTTGTTATATGCAAGTGTTTCAGGATACAAGTGTATATGGTTCAAGTGCTTCATAGCTTTTAGATTTAGGTGTGAGTGAGTTTTGCCATTATTTTCAAACTCACATTTAAGTCTAGGGTCTGTTATAGGGTATTTTTGTCACGGAATAGAAAATGGGGAGATTCTAAAGTTGTGATTTACAACTATGTTTTATGTTTACTTTATTCTATGACAAAAAGTGTTGTAATTGTATTATTTTTGTTCTTTGTATTTTGTGGGGTTTTATTGTATTGGGTTTAGTATTAAGTTGCAATGAAGATTAGTGCAATTTTGCGACTAGCTCGCAAGAAGCTCACGAGTAAAGGTTCCCACGAAAAAGCCACGTGAGAAGCACATGTTGGAAGCTGAAAAGTCAAGGGTTAGGCAGTATTTTGCGAGTACTTCGCGAGAAAGGCCATCTTGCGAGGTACCTGCGAAACTCATTGCCTGGAGGATTTTAAGTGTGACTTTCTTACCCTTCATCCATACTATATGTAACCTTATTACCAATAAAAGTGAAGAGGAGGCTATTCAGAGAGAAAAACTTAGATATGTTTCTACAACACAACACACCCACCTTTTATAGAGAGAGCTACTCATCCTTTAATGAGAAATCATTATAGCCTCTTCTCCTTCCCTCTTCCATTATCATACCTTGAGAGGAGATTTGTACTCAAACACAACTCACACTTTTTTAAAGTGTAGAGTGTGTTTTGGAGCTTGGGAAACTTTGGGGATTTGCCAAAAGAAGTCGTGAAGCTTGCGAGATCCAGAAAGCTAGTAAAGACAATATTTTGAGAAGTCCGTTGGTAGCAGGAGCTTGGAGGGCTCAAGTACATTAAGTAGACTAGGCTTGGAGGGTCGCGGAGAGGTTTTTCGTTAAGTTCTTCGGTTTCTTTTTTAATAATACGTCTTGGTGTTATCTTGTATTTGTTGTTAGGATATATGCCCTTTAAATCTTATTGTATGATGTTATGTATGACATTATGTTGTGATTAAGAAAGTTGTTTTATTATTATCTAAAATAATGGTAACATGAATATTTGGACATTATCATATAGTCCATAAGATAAATGAGATGTGATTCAGTCACAAAAGATATAAATCACAAGTTCTTTGTAAACTCTTATAGTTCGTAGTCGGTGATAAAATTTGACGTTTTATCTGCGAAGACTATAACATATAAACTAAGATGATTTGTCTTGATCATAGAAGTGGAGACTTCTAGTTGAAATGTTGATATGTTTTAAATATTAAGACATATTGAACTAAACCGCTGTGAGATTTTTTATTCTACTAATGACTATCAAATGAATAATAAATCTCACGACTTCTATTTACATCAACTCTTAATCTTGAGAGAATAATGAACCTGATCATGAAGTGTAGGTTGCTTTGATATATCAAGAATGAGATCTAAAGTCATGATCAAAATCTCAGTATGTTGACCAGCCACATTTAGCATTGAAGAAACATATATTTTCAAAATAGAATTCATAATCTCTTAACAAAGATATAAAATAGTCCCTTAAGATAAGTTTAATGGGTTTGGTTATTTAAAATGTTAGGCCTAACTACTTTAGTAAGAAGTTACTAAAGTATGTATTTATGAAATTGGATTTCATAAATATATGATGAATAATTTAAGGGATTAAACCGGGTACTCAAGGATTAAGATGTAGTAATCTTTAAAGTGGCAGTCAACATTCATTACTTTGTATTACTATGAATATTTTATGAAATGGTTGTATGTATAATAAAGTCTTGGGATATAATTTATTAATAAGGCCTAGAGTGCAATTATATTTATATAGTGGTATTAAATATAATTAATGGTAATTTTAGGCTTGTCAAGAGTTGACAGAAAAGCTCCAAACCCATTGGAGCTAGTGTTTTATTTATCCCTTTTGGTCCCACTCCAAGCCACATACTAAAACTCAATTGGAATGGTCTAAAAGGCTAGTCCAATTAGATAATCAATTATATTTAAAGAGAGAAACATACAAAATTTGATAAGAGAATGAAATGGTGTGTATATGAGTGTAAGCCACTCTCTTATTCTCCCTTGAACACATACATATAAACTGATCGAGAGACCACACTTCTTGGGCAAAAGTGGAATTGAAGTGATAATTAAAAGTGTTCCTAAGTACTTCTAATCTTTAATTTTTGAATTTCACCACACCAAGGTATGCTCTCTTGTTCTTAAATTCTGAAATTTACATAGTACATGTTATCAATTGCAAATGAAGTAGATCTGTTAATTTTCCACTGCGTATGTTTTGTATGTGATACAAACCATATTTTTCCAACATTTTCATCTCTCTTCCCTTACTCTTTGTGCTTTACATTTATTGTTTAATGTTCATGTTTATGCACTAGAGTAATTCCGGTTTATTGCTTTGTTTACTCTTGTTTCGCACTTAGATAAGTTAGAATAAAAGCAACCTAGCCGTAATTTTAAAATTGGGGTCTGAACAAGCATTAGTGTTTTCACACTAATTTGAGCTTTCACTTTCCATTTTAGCATTGCATTTATTTGTTCATCCTTGCCATTGTTGAATGCTTAGATTGATGAATTTGCTAATCATGTATATTCTGCATTAAGTGTGTTAAGCATAAAATTAATCAAGCCGTAATTAAGAATTGGGGGTCTAAACAAGCTATAATGTTTTGTATTATTTGAGCTTTTACATGGTATCAGAGCGGGTATACTTGTTTTGGTTTAATTACTTAAGTGTGATTCTTAACCCTTTGTGTTAATTGCCATGGATAGTACTTTGTGTGTTTCTTTGCATATTTAAAAAACTGTTGATCGTAACATGCCATGTGTTTGTAAAAATGCCTCTATAATTTTTTATCCTCATGCTTGTGATGACATGTTACATAAATCTTTGGGTGGTGTTAAAATTCCAAATATCAAACTTTTGAAGAAATGGTCTTTAAAATTTCATGAAAAATTTAGCAAGTTCGTTTGTGAAAATGATGATTTGATTGCTAAGTTCAATGAATCCAACAAATTGGTTGAAAAGTATTAGAAACTTGTTGAACATTCTTGTGAAAAGCTGAAAGAGTTTAAATGTTTGAATATGGACTTGGATGCTAAACTTGCTTTGTCTAACAAACTTGTTGATGATTTTAAATGTGAAAATGAATCTCTTAAGAAGCATGCCAAATGTTTGATTGCTGAACTTATTGTTAAAAATGAAGAAAATATTTGTTGCAATCATGTTGTGAATCTCGATTTTGTGCCTATTGTGAGTTCTACCTCTAAAGACAAATCGGTGTACATACCTCCACACAAAAGAAATCATAAAGTGGAGAGAAAGACTCTTAAGGCAAAACCTTTGTTTAGGTATCATCTTAGGGTTTTGAATGGATCTAAATTTGTTTCTACTTGCCACCATTGCGGTGTGATTAGTCTCCCTAAAAGGCCTAATGGACCTAAATTGTTTATCACCATTATGGTGCTTTTAGTCTTCTAAGACCTCATTGCTCTAAGTTTCAAGCTTTTAAAAGAATCAAAAGAAAAGTGAAACTTGAGCTTCTAGGAAGTTGTGCTTTGCAAGCTAAACTGGATTTGGGTGAAAATGGTATGTTGTTGAAACATGTGATTAATGCTCTTAGCTCCTTGTCTATGTGCATCTTTGATTTTCATTCTTTTAACTCTCATCTCTCTTCTCATGAGACACTCACTCCAAACAATTGTTTCGTTTGGGTGAGAAATAGTTCTTATGATTGAGCTTTTGTTCTTTTGGTCCTTGATCTAATTCTTTCAATTTTTATAGAACTCTTCATGCATTGAATGCTATATCCTTATGCATTTGTGCATCTTGCATTTCGTTATATGCATTTTTTTTTCCTTTTGATCTTACTTTTATGCTTTTGTTTTATGTGTAAAAATCCAAAACCACATAAAAAGTACCAAATCCAAAAAGTTTGATCATATATGTTTGAGCACATATCACATGTAGAGTTTGGCCTAATAACTTCGTACTAATGATGTAGTGTATTTACGAGCTTAGCTTGTTATGTATGTACCTATATTGAATGTGAGTGAAATCTAAAAATCTATGTTTGATAATTGTAAATAGATCTTCAAGCTTGTCATGAATGTCTAGCCAATAGTCTTGATTGATCTTGATACATGCATAGACTTGATCTTATATATCTCCCCACATTTAATTTTCTATCAAAAATCTCTTCAAACGTCAATCTCTAAAAAGAGAAAGAGCTGAAAAATCCTTACTTCAAAAACTAGTTAGATTAAGAAAATGTGGAGCAAAATGTATTTAAAATGTATAATGCCAAAACCAAAGTCTTACTCTTCAAAGAAATATAAAACATTTCATGGCATCGATGCTCAAAAATTGAGTTGTATTGATCAAAAAGTATGAAAAATGAAAGCCAAATGAAAAGCTTTCAATCAAGTAAACACTTTGGTGAGGAGTCATATACGTTCAATTCATGAGATAGGTCTCTTGACTTCGTGTTATTTGTGTATGACTTGATTGAATTGATCATTGGAGCTTCATGCTAGACTATGGACTAATTAATGCTTGATACTTACACATAACACAAAAGTCTAATGTTCAATGAATATCTATTTCATTTGTGTGATTGTACATGTCTAAATGTGATGTGTGTGTGCTTAACCATATGTGGATCCAATCAAAAAGAGTTTTGATCATTCTATTTGCTTTTGGAAGTGATTTGTATCACCTATGTTTTTCAAGGTTTTCAAGTTGACTTTATGTGAAAAACATGATTTCTGGGTGTTTTCATGACTCATTTCGCTAGTGGTCTAAGTCACAGTCCAGTCGCGAGTTTAAATTGTCCAATTATTAAGTTTTTCAATTTTAGACAGAGAGTTTTGCGATTGTCTCGCGAGTGTGTTGTGACTTGAAACTAACCCGCAAAAATTTTGTGACTTGCTCGCTTCTCAACTCTGAGTCCCCAAATTTTTCGCGATTGGTTTGCGTGTCAACGACTCGCGAAATGCCCAAAATCAACTTTTTAAAGGGTATTTTGTGGTTCATTTGTTTGAAACTTCTCTCATTTTCTCCAAAACCCCTAAATAAAGTTTCTACATCAAAATCCAATTAAATTCAATTGTTTTCCATTCCATTAATATCTCTAAGGTAATCTTTAACTCTTTTCATTGATTTTGATCATTAGATTATGTTTTTTTTTTTTTTTTTTTTTTGGGTGGGGGGGGGGGTGTGGGGAGGGTTTATGTTCATAGTTGGGATTTTTTCAAGTAGGGGTTGGAAACGTTAATTTTTGTCAAATTTTTTGTATGAGATTTGTTTCTTTTGATGATTTGCTCTGGATGTTGGCCCCTTGTGGCAACTGGAACATGTATTGAGAATAGATTTCTCCTTGTTCATGTATTTCATTATATATAGGGTGTTAATGTGCACACTAAGTGTTTGATGAAATGCCTCTTAGGCATTTTCTCACTCGTTTGGACTTCGATGAGTACCAAACGTTGGGGATGTTCATGTTTCCTCATAAGGAACATGTTTGGTTTATTGGTTTTGTATTTTACATACGTTACCCCACATGTGCATTTCTCATGTCTTGCTCATGCATTGCACATAGCCACATCTTGCATATACCTTGTCACCCTTATCATGCCATGTTCTTTTTCATGCTCTTGCATCATTTTGATCTTCTAGCATCCTTAGCATGTCACGTTTACTTTATACTTTGTAGCATTATGTTTTTAAGGTGTTTTATCTTTTGGTTGAGCTTCATTTCTCATTCATCTTGCACCCCATATGCATTTTTTCCCCTTGATCCTATATTCTTTTCTTTCCCTCAATCTTCTTGGCCCCTTTGTCTATTCGTATCAAAAAGGAGGAGAGTATACTAGAGAGTCTATTGGACTTGTGCACATTAGTAGGGGGAAAATTCCATAGGGGAGATGCATATACCAAGGAGGAGAAGACAACATTTTATGAGAAAATCTTGTTTTGTTTTGTTTTACATTATGTTTGTTTTCTTGTTTTCTTTATGGTGCTTTGAGTTACTTTTAGTATCTATGCTCTATTGTTCTCATCACATTGTGTTTATGTGTTGGATATGTATACATCCTTTAGTTATTGTGCTTTAAAGATTGCGTGTTTGGTTGATCATTTGCTTTGCTAAGTGATCATTGTAGTCATTTTCATATGACTGTTTGGTATTTGATTAAGTTGCTCATATATTTCACATCACGTTTACTTGATTGCATTCTACTTGTTACATTATACTTGTCTTTTATTACTTGCTTTACCTTGAGGGTCTAATGTATTTTGTGCAAGTGTTTCAAGTTACAAGTATATATGTTCCAAGTTCATCATAGGTTTTAGATTTAGGTGTGAGCGAGTTTTGCCATTGTTCCCAAACTCATGTTAAAGTCTAGAGTTTGTTATAGGCTGTTTTGTCACGGAATAGCCAAAGGGGGAGATTGTTAAGTTATGGTTTTTCGCATAACATTTATGTTGTCTTTATTCCATGACAAAAGTGTTGTAATTTCATTAATTTATTTCCTTGTATTTTGTGGGATTTAATTGTAATGGATTTAGTATTAAGTTGGTGAAGATTGCTCAAGATAGTTGATCTCGCGATTGGCTTGCAACTTAGCACCTGCGAGAGGTCATGTGAGGAGCACATGTGGAAGTTCAAGAGTTAGCGTATCTCACGAGTAACTCGCAACTTGGCTAACTCGTGAGTCACCTGCGAGATGCACTGACTAGTTGGATTTTAAGTGTGGCATTTCCTCTTCTTTACTCACACTAGATATAACCTCATTACCTACAAAATTGTAAGGAGGCTATTTAGAAGAAAACCCTAGAAAGGTTTCTACAACACCCACCTTGTTAGAGAGAGTTACTCATCCTTAATAGAGAAATCGTTGTAGTCTCTTCCCCTTCCTTCTCCCATTGTTATACCTTGAGAGAAAATTTGTAACCAAACACAACCACGCCTATTTAGAGTGTAGAGAGTGTTTTGGAGCTTGGGAAGCATTGGATATTTGCCAAAATAAGCCGGTAAGACTTGGCGGATGCAATTAGACGGTATTGCGGGATCTGGGAAGTTAGTGAAGACAAGACTTCGAGAAGTCCATTGGTAGCTGGAGCTTGGAGGGCTTAAGTACTTTGGGTGGATTAGACTTAGATGGTCTTTTTGGTATCCTTGTACTCCAACTTATTTACTAGTGGATCATTTCGGCTTGGAGGGCCACAGAGAGGTTTTTACACCGAATTCTTCGGCTTTCCTCTTTGATAACACATCGCCGTGTTATCTTGAGTTTGCTATTCTTTTACTCATTGTCCTTTCCATTTTAGCATTGCACTTATTTGCTCATCAATGCAATTGTTGAATGCTTGATCAATTAATTTGCTAATAACGTATATTCTGCATCAAGTTTGTTAAGCATAAAATTAATCAAGCCGTAATTAAGAATTGGGAGTCTAAACAAGTTATAGTGTTTTGCACTATTTGAGCTTTCAAAGGACAAAGCTTAGCTCCAAAGCATTTTGGAGGAATCTCCTTCAATACACCACATGGAGATTTTAAAGACTATTTTTGTGTATTATTTTTAGAAACCCAACATACAATAACCACTACTCACATTCGTTGGTGCCGCTTGCCAACACATTAACGTTGCCGGTCATGGCCAACCATTGTCATAATACAACCATCACACCATCACCACCAAAAAAAATCCAAAATCAATCTCAAAGATCTACACCGGTAAACACATGTCATACTAGCTAGCCCAAATTTATTTTTGGTAATAAAATATGAGTAGCAGCTTACTACAACAACTGCTACTAGTAACAGATTTTTGTGGCAAGCTACAATATATATTTTAAAGACTTGGCACCCCAGAGGTAGAAGGTTTTTTGTTGTTTTGTGCTAAAATAGCATTTTGGGTGTTTTAGCACATCCAACACTAATCATATACACACAAAAAGCTGAGAGAAAATTGAAATCTAATTTTATACCATGTATCAGTTTAATTTCTTAATTTTAATGTAGGTGTTCATTACTGGTTGCAAAAATTGGCGACCACAATAATATATTCCATTGCTTTGGAATTCGGTAGTTTTATTAATTTGAAAGACCTTTATTTATGGCAATCATGTGTAGGCTTTAAATTATATTATTATTTTTACTCATTGTGTATGTATCACCCATCCAACCAGAGAATATTAATCAAATCAATACGGTGATACCAATCAAAATGAGCAAATACCATGCAAATTATTCTTCCTTTCACTGACTATTTTGATGAACCTTCCATCCACTGAATATGATAATGCATTTGGCTTCAGACTTCATAGCCTTCTGTGCCAACTATTGTGAAAATGATGCTAGAAAACAATCTAAGCATATAATTAGATTAAGTTTTTTTTTTTTTTTTTGAAACATATAATTAGATTAAGTTGAATGATAATAGTTTGTGTATCTTTTTTTTTTTTTTTTTTTTTGAGAATAAATAGTTTGTGTATCTTGGTTCCATCAATCACATTTGTTTGTCTTATCTCTCAAAATAAAAAAGAACTCCATATACACTTCATATATATATATATATATATATATATATTATAATCTATATATAAAATAATAGGTGAAGCAGAGAGAGTGTGAAATTGAATTCCAAATTAGAACTCTAATTTTGTGCCATGTGTCTAGAATCTGAAATTGAAGTTGAATTTTGCATCATGTGGCGAAATGTATGTGGGCTCATTCTCATTAAAACCACTTCTATGAATCGGGTCAAGTGGGTTATTGTGCTAATTAAGTTTTTTCTTAATTTTGTAGTCAAACGTGAAAACCAAAGAGATTAATATCGGTGATAAGAACTTGGTTTGGGTACATTGCATAATTTCCAAAAAGATAGCAAAGCCAGAGTTTGCATCTTTGTTATAAATTGCTTACAAAGTTTGCATCTTTACATTTGCACTGAGTTTCGGATTAAAGTGTTTTCTTCTTGGTTCTGACACTGAGTTTTGTTTACTATTCACTTACAAAATTTGCATCTTTACATTTGTTATAAATTGCTAATATGTGATTAGATGCACATTATGCCTAAAATTCACTATCCTTATATTTGGCTTTTTGTTCAGGTTGGGCACTTATAACAATGAAG